>NC_056749.1:589776310-590108810 GCF_019279795.1 Protopterus annectens
CTGCCACTGGTGGGCATGAAGGCAGTCTGTGTATTAAACTTGAGTGACTCCTGCTGCCATTTGATCACAGTTAAATAGATATAGCCAGTGTTAGATACCTGAAAAACTCAAAAGAGTGCAGGGGTCCCCTTCATCCATGACGCCCATAACATTCATTCTCCAGATACTCACCTTATCCTAATCAATGTCACAATATGACTTTGAAGGGTCACACTTTGACCCTGGTTTAGGATATAGTGAATAACCAGTGCATGAATAAATGTGATGTAATAAGTGCCAGATAATGGCTGCCCAGATCTACTGATCTCAATGGTTACCTGGATTGTTGACTAGAGTAGATGCTACTGATCTGTAGGGGTGCATTTTTTTATCTTAAACAGAGAAATCCATACTGCATAAAGTCATATATATATATATGCTGCCACAGTCTTAAATTCTGCATTGTATGTGGTTTTCACTGCCTGGATTGTATTATATGACATTACTGCTTTGCAAATGAAATTACTGTCAGAAATAAATGTACTTATTTGCTTTTGTTTACAGTGAGAGTGTGATTTAGTATAATGCCCATTTTCAGTGGAAGCCCGGGTAGAAAAACCCCAGGAAATAGTAGATGTACAATATAACAAAATTTTAATAAGGTCTAAAGAAATATATAGAAAAACACTGAAATTCATTAAAAGTGAATCAACAGGAAATATCCCCCAAAGGTATAAAGTGCAGTAGGTTCTAAGATGTGACATTGGTGCATATTACAGAACATCAATGAATATTATCAGTACAAATGTAATAGCATCAGTAATGAGTAGAGAGTATCAACATTAGGTAGCTAAAGCAAGCTGATGTGCATCTGTAATCATGTTGATTTGTAAAGTAATAAAGGAACAGAAATGCCTATGTTTTACATGGGACGAGTGCAATAAATCCCCTTCAGTAAGACATAAAGAGCCAGATGGGAAGAAATGGTTTAGTAGCAAAGAGGAGGAAGTCATGAGTATTTGGGTATTTCTAACGCAATGATTCTGGACATTTGCAAATTCTAGTGTGATTTAGATATAGTTTGAGGTTGGTCTTAAAAGTGAGTTTGTTTATTTGCTTAATAGTGAAAGTAATGCTGTTTCATAGTTTAGCTATGTGTACTGAGTATAAGGTGTCCCCACACAAGTTGCTGGATCTTTGGGATTCTGTTCAGTGTTGGCCCTTTAATCGAAGGGTCCTTTTGGGTTACTACCATTTTATTGTATAGCTGATGTCTGGAATGTTTGAGGGGTGATATAGTATTTTATGTGCCCTTATGAGCTTTGTATATGATATGCAGTGTGGTAGTTCAAGCCAGTTCAGGTTCTACAACAGAATACAATGATAGGTTTGGAAGGCTGGATGTAAATTTACTTATTTTAGTATAATATTGCTTAACTTTGTTCATTAGAGCCACAGTCTAAAGATCAGTGAAAATTGTACATGCATGCATTAGGCTAGAAAGTAAGAGGGATGTTGCAGTTACCTTCCTGTCTTAGTCACTGAAAATGGCCTGGCTTTGTAAACTAGCCCTAATTTGTATTGTTTTATTTTTTTGGACAATGCATACTAATTTGTCATTGCATCAGAACTACAATGTCAATTTCTGAAGGGAAAGGCTGCCTTAGCTGATCTGCCATAATATAATTTCTGTTTCTGCTAACAGCTTGCTATGCAAGTTGTACATTTTGTTATTTCTTCCATCTGAAGTAACAAAGAAGATGCTGGTAACTTTGTTCTCATTTTCCTCCCCCATGCAACAGTTACAAAGGCAGACGTTTCTGTACTCAATGTGTGAGATACAGGCCCTCTTCTGAGATGCCAACACATTTTCTCGTTGATGTTCTTTGCTGTTGGAAAAACTCTTTCTCCTTTAAGGCATGTGTTTGAGGACATCTTGAAGTTGTAATATCATCATAGCTGGCTTTAGGCACCAGCAAACCCTGCGATCATTGGGGGCCCCCTGGTCCTGGGGGGTCCCAACCACTGCAAGTTATGTTATCTTGTTATTTGGTAACATGTCTGTTAAACCAGCAAAAGCTAGTACAGCAAGCTTGAATACTTAATAAAGCAGGTAAGTAACAATAACTCTTATTGACTATCGCCTTCAAAATTCAAAGATCTTTAGTTACAGTAGCAATATTATGTCAAGTAAGAAGCTTTACAATTTCATTACATTTTTTACCAATGACAGAATGCCCCTGACCTATTTAAGCCCTGTTGGTGGACATCCTCTTCACTAAAATTAACATAGCCAGCTTTAGGTGCCTCCAACAGCTGTGGCTGCAGGGGGCCCTTTAATCATCATTGGCTGTGTGGGGGCTCCACAAAAGCTGCTGTAGGTTGGAGAAAAATGTATTAACCTGAACAGACTGTGACATGACCTTGCTAGGGCAACGCTGTAATGAACATAAGCAAAGTAAGCACTAGAGAGATCAGCAACCCAGGGTGACCGATCTCAGTGCAAACCTTGGAGTTTAAGAAGAGCTGATGCTTCTAATCTTCAGGGATGGTTTATTTTTTAGGGTTTTTATACATACTGGCTGAATAACTGAGACTATAACTCTCAACGTCTTTGCTGAAGAATTCTGTTGGTGATAAAAATTATAGCATAATAAAGTCTTAAAATGAGGAACACATTTTAAATATTACTCTAATTCACTTAAAAGTTACTAGACTAAAAATTTGCATCAACATGCATTTTTAGACAGTAAGTATAAAACTCTGATGACTGGATTTATTATGACAGAGCAAAATTATGAGGCAAAATCAGGAATATCTGTGAAATCAGGGATAGTGATAGGTATTAATTTACTACTCAGTGAGCTAAATAAAAGTGACTTATTGCTGCTGCTGTTTGATGACTGCTAAACAGCGCTCACTGATCTTGTGTAGCAGTGCTAGTGTTGTACAAAGTATTTGCTGAAATAAGTACAAAATTAGTATTGCGGTGATGTGTGTGTGTGTGTGATAATGCTGGGACAAGCAGATTATTCTTCTGGGTGTCAATAAAAATGTAGCTAACAAGTGATTATATTTCAAAGGTAAGGCATAAAATATGTCACAGAGCATTCAGACACTTAGATCTTCTAGGAATCTGGTGGCCCCCACTCCCCAGACTGTATAAATGGATACAGGGGGCTCTCTTAATCATCCTTGACTGTGGGGACCCCAAAAAAGCTGTTTTTGGTTGAGGAAAAATGAGGAAAAAATGCTTTCATTTTCTGATTGCACTCTTTAGCCTGGATGGAGTTGTGATATGACCCTGTTAGGATAAAACTAATAATGGCCTCTGCCCTCATCCACAAACATTCTAAAACATCCCTGCTCAGATGTTTGTGTACAGACATTTATCATAAGTTATGTGGGGGCTGGGAATTGTGTAGTCATCCTTTCCATTACTTTTCTAACAGAACTCAGAGGTATACAAAGAAAGTTACTTTAGCTCCTGTAGGGGCAGTGTACTGCCTGGTTGCAGCAAAGTAGAATACATTATTGCAATCATTATTTATTTTCACATTCCTCACAATCAAACATCAGGCACATATACAGCTGGTTGCCTTTGGGGGGTAGGATTGAGGAGTCAAGTAGGCATGCTATGTATATGCATTTCAGCAGGCACTTAAAATACTTGAATGTGGCCATTTGAACCTCTGCTTTCATCCCAATCTAACACCAGAGGGTTGCATAGACAGTGACTGTCTTTTTGGGGGGATTAGGGAGGCAGGCAGTATTCCCATACAGGATCTGTGTATTCTCACAACAATTGACTTGCTAATTTATTTTGAGCTACTATTTTTGTCAGCTTTGAATTTTAAGCCTTGGGTACAACTTATGTCTTCACTGAAAGAAAAAAAATAAGACTGAAATTCTTTTTCTTACTCGAGATTTTTGTTTAGACCACTTTTGGATTAAAAGGTTGGGAAATGCTCTAAAATGCAACCCAGAACATCTACAACCCCTATGGCTTCTGGGGGCATCAGCTTAATTGAGTTATTTGCTAAATGGTTATTACTGTGCTGTCTTCGTCAAGAAAATATATTGAAAAGATGCAAGGAAAACGAAAGCTGAACAAGGACATTGAATTTCTTTCCTTAATCATAATTTCTGCTCAAGCCATCATTGGGTAAAAAGAAAAAAGCTTAAAAAGCACTTTAGAGCATATATAAAGTTACAGCTTCTTGAAAAAGCTGAAGAAAAAAAGATAAAATGTGAGAAATGGAAGAAAAAAAGTAATGTGCATAATGTGGGAAGCTCAACATGGGGGAAACAGAGGGGAACTCTGGAGGATGTGTTTTTTTTTTTTTTCTTGCGGGGACACAGTAAGCAGTGCCTGGGGCTCCACTGCACATTAGTTCAGCCCTGTACATAGAGTTGTTGGCATTGTTAAACGTAAATGCCAGTAACTGTAAATGTCTCTTTGTGAGATGGGACAACATAGTGTAGTATGTAGGCCTGTTGTAGTAACATCATTGTAGCTACAGGTCAGTCTGTGTGTACTAATCCTAAAGCCTGCAGCATGAACTAAAAGGAAGGGGTGGCACTAATAGGGTGATACTTAGACTGGAAGTGGCCAGGGGCCTCCAACTTGAAATTTGCTGGGGGCCCCCAAAATGCTAGCACTGGCCCTGAATATCATGGAACTTCCTCTGTTGTGAAGAAGCTTACATTTCTTGCCTTACAAACTGTGAATCACTATCTGCAATGAGTAGATCATTAATACCATGTTAATGACCTCAGGTGCTTAGAACAGTAATCAGCAGATTGTCATTGAATTGAAATAAATCTCAGGCAACTTTACCAGCTGCCTACCTTGGATTTGTGTGACATATCACTGCATCTTTGGAGTTGCTTTTGAGATACACTTTACAGATGGGGCAGTTTATAGCATAACTTCAAGTGTTCGGGGCATTCCCAGCCAAATACCATTTACTAAGGTTTATGATTACTTTCTTGTGGACTGAAAGTATGTTGTTATGTAGCCACTCAGTCTGACAATATGTATTAACTTATATACTATTTACTCCCCACCCTGTGCTTATCAAATCAAATCAAAAATCAAATCAAAAAGTAACTTTACTGTCATTCAGACCATACACCAAAATGCACAGCTGAAAGACATTACGTTCCTCCAAGCTCAATGTACAACAAAAGCACAGAAACAAATACACATTTATAACAGTGATATAGTGACCAAGCCAAATGAGACACAGAATGCATCAAGCCACCTCAGCCGTGCACGATTCAATGGAATCCCCAACAATCACTCCGCTGCCAATCCCCGTCTAAGACTCCATCAACATCTCAAGTCCAGTCTGATCCACAAATATAAATTCACACCTGACTGACATGCAAAATGAGGTCAATACCTGACTCCCTGAATCCAATGCATCCACCACTACCCGAAGGCCCGAACAGCCACTACCAAATCCAACGATCAGTCCACCATTCTCACCATTCATTACAGTTACCAGTTCCATTCCGACACCACTAGCAACCCAAATCCAGTCCAATCTCTCCTATCCAGTGAAATTCAGTCTGGTCCTAACAACGAGCATGCAGACAAATATCTGGCTTCTGCCTTCTGCAATCAGTTCAATTCTCCATTGAGGCCACTGTAGGCCCAGACTTCTACTAATCTGCCCCAGTGGACTTTCCCGGTCAACAAATGTCAATAAATAAATAAATAAAGTATATGCCTTTTTTTCATTTAACAACTCTCTTGTGCATTTCATATATTTTACTTAACTTTAGATTATGGAGTTGGTTTTCCACAGTCACTCTATTGAAGCTAAGCAGCAGTCCCTTGGATTCATGAATATTAACAGAACTGGCATGGTGGATTTGAGTTTGTAATAGAACTTGACAATTAACCATACTGTCAGAAGCATATTTTTCAGTAAATGTTGTTCTGAGTATATGATGAAGAAATTCTGATAACTTATTTGCAGATGTATCTTAAGTCAAAACTGTGTTTTCCAGTGTCTGCTAATGAATTTATTTCTGTGCTTTGTAATCCCGCATTGGTGCACACTGCATTCTGGTTTGAATACCCCAATTGTTTCATAATAACTGAATAATCATGAAGTAGCAGGAATTTTTTACATTTGGAAAAGTCACTGAGCTTATTTAGTTAACTACCCCCTCAGTATAAAGTGTTTCTCATTGTTTCACCTATCATATACACATTTTATTAGCAATCACCCACCGTCTTCACATTTTTAAAAGTTTATATATAGGGATACATTTGTTTATGTTTTTCTTTTTGCATTGCACTGCAAGTTGCAGGATCATTCATTCAGTGCAGGACAATAAAAAATGAGATCAGTGCAAGTCACAAGATCATTTCAATAAACAATTTCAAAACAAAGTTTATATGCTGCTAATAAGGCAATAAGAGATGATTTATTGAATAATTATAAGATAATTGTGCAAACCCGAGGATCTGAATATAAATGCACAGTCTGCCTAATTTAAAACAACCCTCCCAAAATAAAATTAAATTAAAATAATCATGAAAGGAAATGTGTCATCTCATCCTAGATAGATACTCTTAAAAAATGCACTTCAGTCTAATTTGTACTCTACTTTCTTTTCAATGTTCTAGTACTGAAACACAGCCTCCTGGAAGATTTGAATTCTGAAAAGAGATACTTTGATGTTCAACACAAGTAGTTAACAATATGCAACATCATTACCCTATACTTGGTTGAATGTAAAGTGGATGATGTTTAAAGTCATCAAGCTGAGCCCCCAGATTGTTTTTCCCCATATGAAATCACAGCAGTGTAGTTTGTATTTGCTTACTGGCACTGATTCTACATGTGGGGACTTTTCTGGTTTCTCTTGGTGGTGCGATTGTGGAGTTAGTGCATGTAAGTTAAGGGTCCGGAAAAGGAGAGCTTGTCCCCTGGAAAAAAAAAAAAACACATTTTCTGGATTTTGTTAGTCTGAAGCTTCTACCAGTGTGTTTTGTTCAGCTGAAGCTTCAGAGAATTTAAACTTGACAAAACAGAGGAGAAGTATGCAGAATTTTTGTTCGAGTGATACGATTATAAATATAATTAAAACTAAAAAAGGTAGGAAATTGTTAGTAACAGAGCACAAATCATCATGCATTGAAGATGCCAGCACAGTCTCATTTAAAGCAAGATAAAAATACTATGACTTTTTATGTAGATTAACCTTAAAAAAATATTGGGTGGTGCAGTGGTTAGCATTGTCACCTCACACCAAGAGGTTCTCCAGTTCGATTCTCAGTTAGGGTGCCTTCTGTGTGGAGTCTGCATGTCCTGCATGCATTCATGTGGCTTTCCTCCTGGTGCTCTGGTTTCCTCCCACATTCCAAAGACATGTGCCTGGAGCGTTTCTCTCTTGTCCTCTGCTGAAAATGGGCTCTGTCCCAGTTGGACTTTCCTGGTAAACAAATGTTAAATAAATAAGCAAGTCTAACCAACAATCTGTTATAAAATAGTGTGTAACTCTAGATGACATTGCACTGTTCTCATTTTTTTGCCCTGCACTGAATAGCAAGGTGACATTTATTTGCAGTGTAAAACACCCCTGAGGGTAGCCATTTAAGTGGGTTCTTGAGGGTAAGATGCCTGTTGTTTAATTCTTCTGGGCTCCACTGAATGGTTTGTTACTTTCCAGTAATACCCATTCTCATGGATATCACACTTAACATGTCCTTCCATTCTATATCTATCAGGCAGGGCTTATAAGGTTTTCCATAGAGTCAGTATAATGTTTCTATATGAATAACAGCTGGAAAGTTCTCTTTTTTTTAATTTTGTTGGATCCATCTACATTTTTCATTTGCAAAAGTCATTTAATTTGTAGTCAAGACAAAAGTGTGATTTATAAGAAGCACGTTAAAGCATGTTGATACCAATTTTTTTAACAATATTAGTGTCACTCATTTTATTAATTATATTCAACTATGCTTTTAAATAAAATTATGAAAAATATATAAAATTACTTAGTACATTAGCGTTGTCGCCTCACAGTAAGACGCTGTCTGGTTTGATTCTCAGCTAGAGCGTCTTCTGCGTGGAGACATGCGTGAATGAGCGTACCTTCTTTGAAGGTTGTGGATCAGGGCTGGTAACTCGGCATGTAAAAATCAACTACCAATCATTAGCGGACCGGAGTTCTGCTGTGGCGACCCCTAACCGGGAAAAGCCGAAAGACACAACAACTTACTACATTAGCCAGCATGACATAAAACTCCACAGATAATAAGTTATTTAAAATATACAACTAGAATGACGTGTGTGTGTGTGTGTGTGTGTGTGTGTGTGTGTGTGTGTGTGTGTGTGTGTGTGTGTGTGTGTGTGCGTGTGTGTGTGTGTGTGTGTGTGTGTGTGTGTTTCTGCCTGCTTGTGTGTGGGCATCAAACTTTTTTTAATTACATTGGCAATATTTTATGTTAACTTTGCTGTAAATGGGGAGTAGAATTAAGCAGGGGATGTTGGCTGCTTTCTCAATGAAATATTTTTTTCCTTGACGGTGTCTTCCATGTGATTACCTTTAACAGTGGGTCAAGCTGAAGCATTGCAGTTTGAATGTTTTACCATTTTAATAGATATGCATGTGTGGTACGAAGCTGCAGTTTCTAACTGTGGGCACATTATAGCACTAGATAAAAAGCAAATATCTATGTTGGGTTAGGCCAGAGATTAAATATTTTGTTTTTTTATTATCCCTAGCAATCCATGACTAACATTCATAGACAAGTTGCATACTACAGATCATGCAGTTGTGTAGGAACTTGTCATAAACGGACTGGTAGTGAGTCACAGTGCTATATGTTGCTTCAGTGCAGAAAGTAGATGTGTACAACACAGGATATCCAGAAATGACAGCATAGTAGCAAGCAACCAAAAACAGATAAGGAAATAATACTGAAATGACATGGAAATGTATACAAGCTAAAGATAGTCATGGTTTATAGTTATGGTGGGGGATTGCAAAGCACAGTGTACCAGACTATAAATGGACAAAGCACCAAAAACATCACTGCTGCAACATCAGACATACTCAGAATTGATGCATCAGTTTCACAACAACATTTAGTTGCTGTTAGTATCATCACTTCCCACTACTATGCCCAAGGAGGTGTACGGCACAAAAGAAAACTTTACCAACAGCACTACAAGGTTAGACCTAATAGGGCAACTGCCCCACTCATCAACTTATATGGACTGCCAAACAGAAAAATAAAAAGCATGTCAGCTTACAAGCAATTCCAGTCATCTAATAGACATCTTGAAAACTGTCTAACACTCTATTGGCTGGTGAAAAAACAAGACTGTACCACAGTTAGACAGCTTACTAGCTGTCTTTTAAGCTATTGCAATTGTAACCACTTAATGTCTGCCTGTAAACTCTCAATAAAAGGGGTTACCCATTTGTGTGGCTCCTGTACAACATCTGCTAGTGAAGTTCCAAGCAGCAGTTTTAAAATCAAAGTCCCCCTGGTGACTATCAGTAAAAGGGCCATCCATTTATAGGGGCTCTCAACATTAACATCTGCTAGTGAAGTTCCAAGCAGGAGTTTTAGAATTAAAGAAGTCACTCCTGGTGTCTATCAGTCAAAGGGTTACCCATCTGTAGGGGCTGTCTACATTAACATCAGCTAGTGAAGTTCCAAACAGCAGTTTTAGGTAGTTTTCCTGACTCAGTAAAATGCTATTTTGTGCAATTCATTGTATCATAACATCTGCTGATATAGTCCCAAGCAACAGGTAGTTTTCTTGTTCCACCAAGGTGTTATTTTCTGCTATTTATTGTTACAGTTTTGGTACACAAAGGTGCAGTGAAGCCTTTCCTATACTTTTCCATTGTAGTTTTTGCTTTTTGTACACAATTGATAAGCTGATTATTGTTTATTTTAGTCTCTCCCAATAATATCCATTTCCTTTTAAATGCTATCTTCCTGAATTGCCTATCTCACTTTGTCCTGCTACCCTTATATGTATTTTCTTATCTCTTTCTTTGCAGTAGCCATTAGCCTGCATATCCCTTTCTAGTACATTTCAGGAATGTTTCCTATGATACCATACTGATTTTTTTATGTTAATTTTCTTTCTAAAACTGCTACCCACACCCACACACTGCCCCAGACCCATTCTTCTCCCCTTGCCACTCACCTGGTAGTTATCCTGAGTTTAGCATTATTTGTCGGTAGTCGTTTTACTATCATTTGTTTGATTCAGTTCAGCATCCTTTTACACTCTTTTTTTTATTTCATTTCATTGTACTTGCCCTGCTTATCTTATTTGTACTGTTGGTTGAATTCCATTGAAGTGTGAATCCATACACTAATTAACTTCCATACCTTGAATATTTGATACTTAAGGTATCACCAATATTTAGAATAAAACACACTGCTTGTTGTAAACAAATGAAAACAAAACACTAACATTCATCAGCTTGACAAATTAATCTGATTAGAAGTCACTGCTTGGTTTATATTGTACGTTGTTTCTTATACAGTGAAACACTGAATGTATATTTTTATAACTGTATTCTTTGTACATAATAAATGCATGTTACTTTCAAATTAATTTACATTTTGCTTTTCCTAATTGTCATCACAGCAGTGTTGTTACAATTGCTCCCACTGGTTCTCTATATCTTGTTGTGATTGCCTTGTGACCTGGGTAGTGGCTGAAAAGGATTTTGTACCAGCCCACTCACAAAGTTAACAAACAATAAATGAACTGAAACTGTCACTAAGCTAAATGCTTTGCAATTACTTGCAGACACTGGGTAGTGATGGGGGTGTAAAATAGATCTGCTGTTGTAAGGTGTAAAACTATCCAGAAATCATGTTGCATGTGTGAGTCACAGCTACCATTCCACTCCATAAGAACATACCACCATTTTCTAAAGATATTCATATGACATTGGTTACCTGCACAAATCCATGTCTGAAAGTGTCTTCATGGTGCATAAAGGAGAGCAAGAAAATGCTCTGACTCCTTCATGGCTATGACGACTCTCCCACTGGACCAGTAATCAAGGAGCCTCAATCCTCATCACTGGCAACAGTGGTGGAATGTTTACTGGGAGGATGACAGGCACACACACAGTATTTCCAGATGCAGCTCTCTGCATTAAGTGCAAATTCCCCCTAACAGCACACAGAGACCACAGTCAATCCAGGGCTGGCTTCTCCCTCTTTCTTCAGATCCCCAATAAAATTCCCCACTGGCACAGCTATAGATAGAGTTGAGATCTCAGTGGGTGACCAAGCCAAGACCTCTAGCACCCTCTCTGTCCAACCAGTGCTTCGTGTCCCTGCCCAAGTAACTGACACACACACACACACACACACACACACACACACACACACACACACACACACACACACACACACACACACACACTTTGAGGTTTGATTTACATACACACACACCTGGGAAAGGCTGGCACAGGTTTACTGGCTATGCCACTTCTGCCCAGACTATAAGGTAATTATTACTGACACTAATCACTCCTTATCAGCTACTTTAAGGCCCTTAACAAAGGGTGCCCAATCTTACTGTGTAATATTAATATTAACACAAATGGTAGTTTTTTAGGAGTGGCCCACACAGTGTCACCAAATAAATATGCAAGTACTCTCAAAATGTGAATATCTCTATACAGATCAGACATAATAAAAGGTGTAAAAACAATACTATATATATATATATATATATATATATATATATATATATATATTCACAGTGACATCAGAGTTCAAAACCACAGGAAACATTTAAAACAACATTGCAGGACAGTCTCAAATAAATAAAGAAAATATCTAAACTAAGCTTCACTATATTCCTGACTGGGTCTAAGAGAATTATACGATAATCTAAGAATTTACTATTAGAGCAAGACAGATGTGGTGAATGGATCTTCTAGTTGTTGTCAGGTCCAAGACAGAATGCAGAATGCCCTGTCTCACTAAGAGACTTCTCAAAATAAAATCTAAAATAGTACTGCTGGGATAGCTTGCAGAATTATATCATTTCTTGTCATCTGACTCTTAGTTCCCAGGACAAACAACTATTGATGGCAGCTGATAGCATTTAGCATCTTCCTGTAAAAATACATAGACAAGGGATTCTCCTCAGATCTCTGGCAGATGCTGGAAGTCATAAAACAATTGCATTCCTTCAAGATTACTAAATAGTTCACCTTAAAGACAATACAGAAAGTTTCCTAGTACAGACATTGTGTTTCCTGCTGCACTGAAAACTGAAAGATAATAAAAATTCAATATCTTAATACATTCAAGCTACAGTTTTTGTTGGGTGCTTGTGTTTCAGAATAACTTTGATGTTTTAATTCCATTTACTCAGCATTATCACCTCTGTTAAATGCTGACAAGTTCCATATTTTTAAATATATTTTTGGTTCCATGTAGCAAGCCATCAGCTACTGCTTCTCCTCTGTATGGGATACGAAGAACTACCTGACCTCCAAGTCTCATTCCTAATATTTGTCTCCTAGTCAGAAAGGAGAATGGGGCATCCCAGTGCAGTAACATGTTTGCTGCCTCAGGGATTTTTTTGTTATGCCCTACCTGTGGCTGGTTTGCAGTGACACAAGGCCATTGAAGCCAACAATGTTTTGTCAGTATGTGCCACTGCAGTGGTAAATTAGGCCAGATACCCACAGCCTCCCCACTGGGGACACTCATTTTCTATTGAAAACTCCCATTTTTGTTTATGCATTCTTTGTTCCCCTGTGTGTGTATACTCAAAGCATTATTTGTGTCTTTCGGCTTTTTCCCGGTTAGGGGTTGCTGCAGTGGAGCTCCGGTTCGCTGATGATTGGCAGTGGAGTTTTATGTGCTGGCTTGCCGGGCCTAACGCACAACCTTCAACAAAGGAACGCCCGTTCACGCATGTCGTCACACAGAAGACGCTCTGAGGATCGAACGGGCAACGTCTAACTATACTCAAAGCATTATGAAGAACAATATTTGTGATGGCATATTTTTGAACAGTAGAAGGTTGTTTTATCCTGCCTGGTAGTTTTTGTCGTCTTCAAAACAGGAATATAAATATACTGTGTGCAGCATTTAGTTTTTAAGAGGCAAAATCCATGAAGTTAAAATATTTCTAATTTTTGGTGGATAATGCACAGATAGACTTAAAGTGTAGTTAGGCAGCATAGGATGGTGGTTTGTAGGATGACATTGGTGATCAAGAAGAGGAGGATGAGTGTGAGGGCAGCACCAAGGATCAAATGGTGGAAATTGAAAAAGGGTAATTGTGAGGTGATGTTCAGGGAAGTTAAGACAGGCACTGGGTGGCAGTGAAGAGTTACCGAATAGCTGGATAACTACAGCAAAGCTAGTAAGAGAGATGGCTAGAAGGGTGCTTGGTGTGACATCTGGAAAGAGGAAGGAGGACAAAGAGACCTGGTGGTGGAATGAAGTAGTACAGGAGAGTATACAGAGAAAGAGGTTGGCGAAGAAGTGGGATTGTCAAAGAGATGATGAAAGTAGACAAGATTATAAGGAGATGAAGTGCATGGCAAAGAGAGAGGTGGCGAAGGCTAAGGATAAGACGTATGAAGAGTTGTATAAAAGGTTGGACACTAAGTAGGGAGAAAAGGACCTGTACCGATTGGCTAGACAGAGGGACCGAGCTAGTAAAGATGTGCAACAGGTAAGGGTGATAAAGGATAATGAGGGAAACGTACTCTGGCGAGGAGAGTATGTTGAGTAGATGGAAAGAGTACTTTGAGGGGTTGAGGAATGAAGAGAATGAGAGGGAGAGAAGGTTGGATGATGTGCGGATAGTGAATCATGAAGTGCAGTGGATTAGCAAGGAAGAAGTAAGGATAGCTATGAAGAAGATGAAGAACGGAAAGGCTGTTGGTCCAGATGACATACCTGTGGAAGCATGGAGGTGTTTAGGTAAAATGGCAGTGGAGTTTTTAACTAGATTGTTTAATGAAATCTTGGAAAGTGAGAGGATGCCAGGAATGGAGAAAAAGTATTTTTGTACCGATTTTTAAGAATAAGGGTGATGTGCAGAGCTGTAGTAACTACAGAGGGATTAAACTGATCAGTCACAGCATGAAGTTATGGGAAAGAGTAGTGGAAGCTAGGTTAAGAAGGGAGGTGATGATTAGTGATCAACAGTATGGTTTCATGCCAGGGAAGAGCACTACAGATGCGATGTTTGCTCTGAGAGTGTTGATGGAGAAGTACAGAGAAGGTCAGAAGGAGTTGCATTGTGTCTTTGTGGATTTAGAGAAAGCATATGACAGGGTGCCTAGAGAGGAGTTGTGGTATTGTATGAGGAAGTCTGGAGTGTCAGAGAAGTATGTAAAAGTGGTTACAGGATATGTACGAGGGTAGTGTGACAGCGGTGAGGTCTGCGGTGGGAGTGATGGATACGTTTAAGGTGGAGGTGGGATTATATCAAGGATCAGCTCAGAGCCCTTTCTTATTTGCAGTGGTGATGGACAGGTTGACAGACAAGATCAGACAGGAGTCCCCGTGGACTATGATGTTTGCAGATGACATTGTGATCTGTAGTGAGAGTAGGGAACAGGTGGAGGAGACCCTGGAGAGGTGGAGATATGCTCTAGAGAGAAAAGTAATGAAGGTCAGCAGGACTAAGACAGAATATATGTGTGTGAATGAGAGGGAGGACAGAGGTATGGTGAGGATGCAGGGAGTAGAGGTGGCGAAGGTAAATGCATTTAAGTACTTGGGATCAACAGTTCAGAGTAATGGTGAGTCTGGAAGAGAGTAAGGCAGGATGGAGTGGGTGGAGAAGAGTGTCAGGAGTGATTTGTGACAGACTAGTACCAGTAAGAGTGAAAGGGAAGGTCTACAAGAGGGTAAGTGAGACCAGCTATGTTATACCGGTTGGAGACAGTGGCATTGACAAAAAGGCAGGAGTTAGAGCTTGACGTGGCAGAGTTGAAGATGTTAAGATTTGCACTGGGTGTGACTAGGATGGACAGGATTAGGAATAAGTATATTAGAGGGTCAGCCCAGGTTGGAAGGTTTGGAGACAAAGCCAGAGAGGCAAGATTACGTTGGCTTGGACCTGTGCTGAGGAGGGATGCAGAGTATATTGGGAAAAAGATGCTAAGGATGAAGCTGCCAGCTAACAGGAAAAGAGGAAGGCCTAAGATAAGGTTTATGGATGTGGTGAGAGAGGACATGCAGGCGGTTGCTGTGACAGAGCAAGATGCAGAGGACAGGAAGAAATGAAAACAGTTGATCTGCTGTGGCGACCCCTAATGGGAGCAGCCAAAAGAAGACTTAACAGTAAACACAATTTCCATATTTGAAGGCCATGATTTTTGAGGTGTTAACCATCTTTGTAGTGCATGGAACATTGATTATGGTGGGATATCGCAGAAAAAATAACCAGACAAGTGCTTCTATTGCATGTAACCCGATTTTAATTAAAATAAATAAAATAATAAAAATAAAACACCCCTGCTTCAGTTATTATGATCAGGTATTACACTAGGCAGTTAAACCTGCCAACACTATCAACAAATGATGACAGCAGAAATTAAAAACTGATTTCTTTATGCGTGCTGTCTGTGCTAGTAATCTGTGCTTGACTTTATGTAACATAACAGTCTTTCTAACAGTGCTCTGAAAATGCTTTACAGCTTGAAAGCCAGCAAGATACTTATTTTTATCTTTTTTTAACTAGTACATGGAGCAGATAACTCATTAATATTTATTTTTGACATGGATGCCAAGATTTACCTTTCAAGTCTCATGTTCTTGACTTGTATGTAAAGATTCACCTCTCTCTCTAGCTTCACTTTCAAGGTGAAGTTCTTGACATATTTGTCTCAAGCTTACGTGCTTCTTAAATGTTACTAGTTTTCTAACCATTCTCTGTAGTCGTACTGTGCAAAGTGTCAGTTACTCTGATATCGTAGAAAGTATGCTAATGCTTTTTGAGTATTTTTTTATCTCATAAGGCTGTGGCATAATATGTGATATGCAGTAGTTAGTACTGTTGCTCCATTTTTGTGTTCATTATCTGTTGTAAATTTTTGGCTACAAGCTTTTCTGAGAGAGACAAAGTAGCATCCATAAGTTGTAAGGTATCGTGCCCTTTTGGTATATTGTTTGTGTGTTGGTTTTCCACTGCTGACATGCTGATAAGATCAGTGGGCTTATTTTAATGGATGACTGATCTTTTGTAGGTAGTAACTCTAAATTAAATGTTAAGAGTCAGCTGTGCAGGTAATGTTCTGACAAATGGTAGCATTGAAACCAATTTATTCAGTAGGGATAGCTCAGCCTACCAACTGCTGAAGATGTTGGCAGTTAAATATTTATATCCTTGTTGGTAAACAAATAATTTTACATATAAATCCCTCTTCTATTTAAAATGTGCTGCCCATTGCAGTATCCTTGGTGTGATAGTATTTATTTTATTTATTGCATTTGTTTACCGGGAGTGTCCACTGGGCTTAAGAGCCCATTTTGATGGAGGTCCGGGGAGAAAAGCTCCAACAAGAACATAATAGTCAGCCTGGAAAAAAAAGTAAAATGTGTTATGTAAAATTTAAAGACACTAAACCAAGTCTGTGGCAAATGGAAGTATGAAAGTGCTTTATGTCTGTCACAGTAAATCATTTTGGTAGTGGTCATAATGTAATAAATTGGCTAATTCACCTGGAATTAACTCTAAGAGAAATTGGTTTTCATCTGTAAGATATTTCCAGGAAATCTAGATAAAGGCTCATCCAGGTATTACCAGTGAGTGGGTCTCAGAGGAGAGTTGTGCATTTCATTTGTTGATTTGAGTAACCTATACAGTATGTTTTGTTAGGACATGCTGGAGGGACAGATTCATAACCCAGTGGCTCCCTTCACTCTGGAATAAAATCCCAGTCCAGGTTAGGCAGAGTCCCTCATTGACTCTTCAAGAGGAATCTTGATGATTGGATGGGAGATAGTAGGTTTACCCCAGGTATCACTTCTGTGTCACTGTTAGACAGAGGCACAGTATACTAACCTCGAAAAAGGGCATAGCAAAATTCATTTAAAATGGGTGGCGAAAGCCAAACACACTCTGGCTAGGCTTATAAATGCCCTAGGGTAGATAACCTAGTATGAACCTATGAATCTATGAACCTATACCATCTTTGTGGCCTAGCCATAAAGTAATTTAATTTCAGTTATTTTTCTGAAGTTTGCTGGACTGAAGTTAATCTCCTGTATTCCAGTTTCCACTGTTAAAATATATACATTTAAACAGTTACAGTAATGCATGTACATTTCTGTTCTCTTCCAGTAGGTCACACTGTGGTTAAATTTTAAACACAACCATTTTGCAAATACCCTTTTCAACACACACACATCTTTACAAGCCATTTGATATACACATGGCATACAGTTCTAATACATTTGTAACACAAGCATCTTATATAAATCATTTCAATATTCACCAATGACATATAATTATTTACAAAATTCCAGCTAGCTGGGCTGGCAGTATCTCCTTTTGTCACAATGGCTATTTCAGGAAGTGGCTACTGGACTCCTATGCTGGAAGATTTCACAAAGTCAGTGCCTGGTATAATCTGGATGAGGTATTGTCCTCATCCATGGGCATAATCAGGACAGGAGAACAGTGTAGAGGCATCAGTATGATGACCTCTGATACTGCCACGTTGATGATCTTTGCACATGGGGGGCAGTGGTTAGGCAGCAACACCCTAAATTATATTATAAGTGGACTGCAGCTTTTTTCCTTGTATGTGTAGAGAGATGTTCTTCCTATTGATGGATTTTTGTCTCATTGAACTTTCAGGTGTGTAGGCTACTGTGTGGTACTTCTTCATCAGGAGGAGATGCTGGTGACAAATGGGTAAATTGCCAGGTGCATTTATTGTGGTTTCTGCAAGGATCTGCTATATAGTGGGGTTATGTCAGGTTTGCAGCACATTACCTGTGCCATATTTATGTGTAGATATATTAATATATGCACAGGGGACAGACATCTGCCTGCTCCCTGGGACACAGCTTCTGGAACAAGAGAATGTAGGCTGATAGTGTTGATGTAGCATTTTATTTACACCTGTTATACTTCTCTGATTTGACCCTTTTTCTTTCACCATGAGCAGAATAAGACATGAACTGCAGCTCCTACTGCAGGAGACAGGAGAGAGCAGTGGCAATACAAGGTTAGTACTCCTGAAAAACACTGGCCTAACATGGTTTACATGTATTCAGCACACTGGCAGGATAGATTCACATATAGCAAACATCACATTGTTTCTCCTTCCTGTGCGTCTACATGATGGGTACCGTCAGCAGTCAGCTCAAGTGTGACCCAGCCCTGCTGAGGCTGTAGCTGTGGAGAGTGTGGGTAATGAGGTGTTGGAGGTTGTTCCTGGACCTTCACCAGCAGGTAGTCTGGCACTGGAACCTCAGGTGGCTCAACTGCAGCTGGAGCAGATGCTGGAAGACAGCTGTGGGCAGGCACATGGCCCAAATGGAGACTCTCGGGGAGGGGACTCCAAGTTTGCTCACCTGGAACGCTCTGCCCATCAGGCCATAAGGGAATGGTGTGGCCCATACCACTGGCCACCCTGATCCATCATCTAGAGATGGAGTACAGCAGTGTCTGTTTGGGCCTGAACATTATATATCATGTTGCTGCACATACCCACAGTTTCCCCAGCCTGGTGTGATGTCTTTTTGTGTCATATGCCTCATACCCTGTGCATTCTTCAAACCTTCCACATCACCATTTGTCTGTGCTCTGTTTGGCTAAATTCTTTCCACATGTCCCCATTCTAGCGAGTGTGTACATACACATTTATTGTGCTGTGTCCCAGTGCTTATTACCTTCCCTATTGTCCTACTTTCCCCTTGTACCCTCTTTTGTCCCCCTACAGTTATCTGATTGACAGCTGTGTAGACATCATAGCACTGTACCTGCAATCCTGTATGGCTATATAGCTTTTATGCATTTCTTTGTACCATCCTGCATAAAGACACACTAAGACATACAACATAGCCTCTGTATGGACTTCTTTGTTTTGGAGGTTCACATAAAGTGGTGTGTAGCCACTCTGCATTCTGTTTTGTGCTTCTGCATATGTATTTCACTACATGGGTATATTCACTTGCACATTCCCTGTTTTGCTGACTTATGTACCCAGAGCACAGCAACCTGCATGTAAGCACTGTCTGTCTGTCTGTCTTACTCTGGCTATATCAATAGCATCTGTTTTAACACTCAGTGTTGTGAAGCTTTGCAAGCATTGCACAGGAGTGCAGCACATTTCTTGAATCTTAATGTTTGCACCTGATAAAATACATTTCTTCTGTGCTTGCTCTACAATTACTGGCTAAATCTGCTTGCCTAGCAATATCTGTATACTCTTTATGGCAGTATGTCACTCCAGTGGCAAGATCTGTACCCTCAAAATCCACAGTCTGTGTTACAATCCTGATTTCAGGTCTCTGTCTTAGTTTATGTCATACTAAGATATTTGTGTTGGTGCTAGTATGGAGTTCAATATAATGGAAAACTTTATTTCATAGTTAACTAAATGTATAACAATAAAATGGCAAACACCTCTAACATTTACTAAAATCATGTTTTGCAGGGAACAAGCCCCAGCATTCCCACACCCCCTACTGGTGTATTCCGAGTAGAGAGCCATACCACTAAATCTACAGTCTTGTATGTGAATACCCTGCATTGCTGTATGGCATATAGCAGGTCATTATACATCCAGTTAACATCATCCAAGGCAAAAGCATACCTTATGGTCATAAACAAACTATTACTCCATTATATGTATATATACATATATTCCTGCATATGTTTTGTTCTTCACAGGTTCATAGATTTATAGTTTCATGGGTGAATAGTAATTGACTGCCATGAAGGCCTATTTAAGCCTTGCAGTGTTAACCCGTCAGGTATTCAAATGACACTTACCATGATTTTTATTCATATACTTCCCATTTGTGAATGAATATTTCTGGGATCATACCACTGAGTATTGAAAGAGGACCCTGCTGCAGATCAGGACATTTAGGCATTGCCTGTGTCCATTAGTAGCACACAGGGCAGTTCTGGAGTAAATTTCCTTCTTCCCATCTATTGATCTAAGTTGCATTTCAGGAGGGAATCTGTCTGTGATATTTTCTTGGATATGTACCTGTCAGTCTAAACCATTCTGTTTATGTTGTGAAAGAGGTTGAGTTCTCTGAATCAGGTATTTCTGATACCATTTGAATTGCAAATATGCAGTAGGTCCATTAGTACTGGGTCAGAGGATACCTTAGAGGCCAGATACAGATAACTTCTTAATAGTCTATAAGAGACTGACAATAGTGATGCAGCCATAATGTGGTCCATGCAAGGTATGTGGTTTAGTCCCTGTACTTTCACTGGGAGGAAACTCTGCGGGCACGCTAGTTACAACATATGTCTGGACAGGTACATACCAAAGGGGGCAATTATATTAAATGATGGGCCTGATGAGGACTGATTAGTAGGACAATGACACCTCTGCACCAAAATCCTTGTGCAGGGATATGATTGTTGCCATTAATTTGGTATATAGCCTGTTTAGTGGCTGAGGTCGAACAATGTTGTTAATGGCATGGATAAGTCTTGCTTTTGGCTATTCAAGACATATCCAAGGGTATCGCCAGAACTTATAGGTGCAGTACTTTTGGATTTTGAGAGAGATTCCAAGACTTGGTCCTGTGTGATAGCTGGAGGTGTATTGGTTTCTGATATTTCTTGTGAGATATTTGTGGATGAGAGGAAGTTAAGTTGGAGCTGAAATTATTGGCTAGCAGGTTTGCTATTTTCAGCTTCAGTATACGTGATGAAGTTGTTCACAAGCAGCTCAGTGCACTGCTGCATAATGTTTTTGAAATTATGGACATAGCTGAAGAAGGCCTTGTGGTTGTCTTTGGCCTGGGTGGTTATTTTTGTCTCATATTTAGCTTTGGTGGTTTTAATTATACTCCTGAGTTGCTTATTTAATTTAATTATGGTATTTCTAACATGCTGGGTGTTGCACGTATTTTTAACCACAGTTTTTTTCCTTTTGTTTTAAAGCTCATCTTTATTATGATTTCTCTAGGGAGGTTTGTTTCTAGGGTTCACCCTGTGCTTGTTTCTACTGGGCACACACTCTTTTTTGCAGTTGTGTATATGCTGACATAATTAGTGGTGTACATTTTCGCATAAGCGGTAGAGTTTTCTGGGCGGGGGGAGGTTGAGACTTGCCAGAGTGTCACTCAGAAGTAGGAAGTTCACCTTGGAGAAATTTCAACACAGTGGATATCTCAGATTTTAGTTTTATATCGAGGGAGACGGCTTTGTGGTCAGTCCTGATAAATAAGGCTGTTACACTAGTGATGGAGCATAATTCTCTCATGTTTGTGAGGACAAGGTCAGTAATGTTTTCCCCTAGTGAGTACTTTGACTAGTTGGTCCAGAGTGTTTGTGTTAAAGTCCAGAAATGTCTGGGCTTGCACATTAGTGCTGTTATATGTTTCCCAATCAATCACTGGATAGTCGACATCACCCAGGAAGATGATACTACGTTTAATGCTGGGTGACTCCAGTTTTTTATAAGTAGGCTCTATGACATTTCTGGGTCATATTGGATGTTCTGTAACTATGATAAGAAACTTTGCTGATGATGAGTTTGACATGAAGAAGCTGACCAGCCTTGATGTGAGTCTCTTCCAGATGAAGACTGAGACACCTCCACATTTTTTTTTCCTTTTTTCCCTTCCTGCGTAGTAGCTGGTCTAAATGTGTGGAAGGAATTATAGCCCTGCATAGCTGGAGTACTGCCCCCTCATTTAAATCACTTATTGGTCTCTACACTGATGTCTGCATCCTCCACGGTGAGGGGGTTTGCAGGGACTGGAGTTTCTTGTTTAGGCTCCCAGCATTGATCAATAGCACCTTTATATTTTCCTTTGCTTGTTTCACTATGTTGGTTGGTTTATCTGGTTGGCATTGTCTAAAAAAGCACTGTGGGGGTGGACAATATTTTAGCCAATATCGAAAGCTTAGAGGGACAGGTGCAGACCATCCCTGGTGAAGCAGTGTGGACTTTTGATCATATCCTCCCATGGTGTCAAATACTGTACCCCCTTCAAATGACACCAAAAGCTAAGCTAAATATTGAAGTCAATTATTTTTTGCTCATATTGAGGCACCATCCTTGGGGAAGGTAGCTCAATGCTAGTCATATACCTGCCTGGGACACATAGTCTGACAACTCCATCATGTCTTTCTTCATATACTCTGGGGAGGTATGTCTCAAGTCATTTACACCCACATACACCATGATAGAGTCATAATGGTGCTTGTTGTTTAAAGACTTGAGTGCATCTGTGATCTGGTGAATCCTGGCACCAGACAAGCAACTAACTGTCACCCATTCCTTATTCAGCCTGGTGAGGCATCAATATGTCTTATGATGGAGTCACCTATGACTAGAATATTTGGTTGGGTATATGCCTGCCTAGAGGTGAATTTGGCATAATGGTTAAGGTTCAGGTTTGCAAGGTGCAGTGGTGCAGCGGTAGCATTGTCGCCTCACAGCAAGAGGCTATCCGGTTTGATTCTCATTTGGGGTACCTTCTGTGTGGAGTCTGCATGTCCTCCCTGCATTCCTGTGGGTTTTCTCCAGGTACTCTAGTTTCCTCCCACATTACAAAGACATGTGTCTGGAGTGTTTCTCTCTGGGCCTCTGCTGAAAGTTGGCTTCATTCCAAGTCAGACTTTCCCAGTAAACAAATGATAAATAAATTTGTCTCATAGACACAATGCTTGATTCTGACATTGGGTTACTAGCTAGGCTTAAAGTAACCTTTCAGAGCAGTTAGCCTAGTATTCACCTATGAACCTATTAACTTTATGGGCTCAAAAATCTTAGGACTTCAAGTGCTATGAGAAGTGGTAAGCTTTGCAGACTTGTAATTTTTCTGATTCTGCTTAATGCCCTTGTTAAGTTCCAGAGGTCTTTGTCATTTGGGCAAGTTAAGCATTAGAACCTCAGTGTATGATAGATTATATGTTTTATGTAGGTTGTGAGAAGGTGTGTTTTGGGGAGAACTGCTAATGATCCTGGTATGAGTTTTGTTTGTGTATGAGGTTTTGGCTATAGTGACATTATATATGTACATTTCTCATACACTAAATTATGCTGTTTGAGCAATCAGTGGTCGTCAGACAGCATGAGACAATTCCTGCATTATCTCAAGATACCCATTTCAATCAGGTTGGGTACAGAAACTGGGTTAACCAATCGACTGTCATGCCTGTTAGTCCCCTGCAATGCTGCATGGCATACAGCAGCTCACTGTACCTTTGGGCTATGAATGGTGTTGATGCAGCAAGTAAAGGTGCAGGTTCAGACTTAGTGGAGGGATACTGAAAAATGCTGGTGGATACACACACTGATATAATTGCTGAAGCACCTTATCAGAAGCCATTAATAAACTGTAAGCCTGTTTCCTACTTTTCCTGTAACTAGTGTAGTCCAGATACAGATTTGCTGTATCCAGGACTGTATGTAAGCTTCTGAGCCCCCCAAGCCTTTCTGTGTTGGAGGGAAGCCTTCTAGCTTGTCAGTGGGAGTGGTAAGCACTAGGTAACCTGCCTACCACATAAGTAGTGGTTCTGGCCCAGAATCTGTAGTTATTGGCCGTCTGGGCAATCTTTTCCATCTCTCTCAACTTTCTGATTTGAAAGCCTGCATTTGCACTTGTTTTTTTCCTGTAACTAGTCTAGTGCAGATACAGATTCTTAGTTTTAGCACTTGAATTTGCTTATTCGTGCTCAGCACTTGTTCAGAACTTGTTGTAAGTACTAAATAAGCTACTAATTACTATAGCACTCAACCTTCCTCATTACCTAGAGGAAAACAGTTTTTTGCACTTACTTTTCTCACTTGCTTAGAGAAAACAACTCTTGTACTCACTTTCTTCACTTATCTTGAGGAAAATAGTTTTTTATTCAGTTATGTCCAAGGGTTAGCTCCCAGTGTTTTCTCCTGTCTATCTGATGAATCTGGGCATCTTGGGTTAATGTAGAAATTGCCTCATGTACACAGACAACCCTCTCCTCCTACCACCCAACACTACAACCTGTGAGAGATGCACTTATCTAGCCAAACTGGAGGTAAAGTTCTCTCCAACCAAGACTGAACTTGACATTCAAGAGGAGAAGGTAAACACTTTCACCACACCACACTTATCACATAGTCTCACTAAATCTACACGACCAAAATCCACACATAGAAACACAAAAACATTCACAGAGGCTCTCAATAATAATCTGCCCAAGCAACAGAGACCTCCAAAGCAGAAATGCAAGCAACTTCCACCCCCCAACACAACCCAAATGACACATAGCCCACAGACTCAGTGTACCACTCAACAAACAGCCAATAAGGCAAAACAACATATCCAACATACTAGTCATAGGTGACTCTATAGTCAGACACACTGATGTCCCACTCACCAGGCTAAACAAGGAGAAGGTTACTGTCAGCTGCCTGTTGGGTGCCAGGATCTGCCACATAGCCCACGCACTCAGGTCACTCCACAACAAGTACAAATATGACTCTGTCATTGTCCATGTTGGTGTGAATGACCTGAGATGTACCTCCCTGGACTACATGAAAAGAGACATGGAAGAGGTCTCCAATCTTTTAGCCCAGGCAGGTATGACCCTAGCCCTGAGTAGCATTCTGGCATCTCCCAGAATGATACCACAGTACAAGGAGAAAATGATTGACTTCAGCAATTGGCTAAGCTTCTGGTGTCATTTTAAGGGGATCCAGTATCTGTCTACTTGAGATGACATGGTCGACAGACCACGATGCTTTGCCAGTGATGGCCTGCACCTGTCACCCTTGGGATTCTGGATACTGGCTAAAGCTCATGCCACCCCATAGTGCCTTTTTTAGGCAAGGTTCAAATGACAAATTCATCACCGGAACAGGCAAGCAAAAACTGAGGGTAATGCTACTCAATGCTAGAAGTCTAAATCTCAAAGTGCACTCACTCGATGGACTCCTTAAAATGGAGAACATCGATATCTGTGTAGTGACTGAGAACTAGTTCAAGGCTCCAGAGAGCACCCCTGCACTACTAGGCTATAACTCATACCACACTTTTCAGCCATGTAACCTGGACTGGAACACCAAAAGTGGAGGTGAGTCCATATTCATTAAGGATATCCACACCTCCAGGCTAGTTGCTCAGCATAATGCATCCGAGGTTATCCAAGTGCAAATAACTCTGGGCAAAACTGCAATCCAAATTGTAGCTTGCTACAGATCCCCATCATGCCCCAGGATTCCCACTCCTCTTTTCTTGATGTACTGGAAAATATTAGGGTTCAACCAAACACCCCAATAATGGGCAATTTCAACTACTCCACTATTAACTGGGAATACTACTCATGTACCAACTCCTTCACACAATGCTTTCTGGAATTCATAAACTCCAATGCTCTGGATCAACTTATCCACACCCCCACCAGGGGGCAACAATATCCTAGACCTAGTCATTACCAACATGAGTGACTGGTGTTCTACACCTGAAGTCAACTCCTCATTGGTCCGATCCAACCATAAGCTAATCATCCTTGATATCTGCATTCCGCCCCCGCCCCCATTAAGGAAACCATGGTAAAAAATTTCTCCAAAGCCAACTTCATGCTTCTTAAGACAGAGGTGGTGAACTTCATGACACCCATGCAGATGGACAATATAGTTACGACTGCTGAATCCTACACAAATACACTCTATAAGCACTTACATGAGTGCATGGATCGTGCTATCCCAAACAGAACCAAGATGCTATCCTCCAAAAAAACGAAACCAATCTGGTGGTCCCCTTCCACACACAAACTGTACAACAGAAGGAAGAAATTGTTGCAAAAGAGAGTAAAATCCCATGAGTGGAGGAGCTCCCTGGTAAGCCTCAGTAAGAAGCTGAAATCCCTTATAAGATCCTCCAAAGCTAGCTATGAAAACAAAATTGCCACTGATTCTAAGGACAACCACAAAGCATTCTATAGCTATGTCAAGAATCTCAATGGCAACACCCAGATCTCCTCTGAGTTACAGCACAACGGCACGGAAATTACAGAACCAACTGATATTGCCAACATCCTGGCAGATAGGTTCAGTGCTAACTTTACCCTCCCCACCCCCTAAAGGGCCCATATCTATACAGAAAGAATGCAGAGTCCCTGTAATCACAACTACACAGGTAAAAGCTGCACTCCCTAAAGCCAAAAACACAGCATCCATGGGACTAGACAACATTCCAGGCTGCATTTTACATGAACTTCAGCACAAACTGGCTCCCCACCTAAGCACCATGTTCAATCATAGCCTCACATCAGGCTTTGTGCCCACTGAATGGCGTACAGCAACAGTTATTCCACTCCACAAAGGGAGAGCCACCACTGATCCCGGGAACTATCGCCCTATTAACCTGACAAGCCTGGTCTGCAAGGCCATGGAATGTATCATCATGGAACTCATAAACAAAGACATTGGTAACCTCCAAATTCTGGATCCCACCCAGTTTTGGTTTGTGAAAGGCAGATCATGCCTCCTGAACCTGATCGACTTCTTTGAGGCAGTCACCAAAGCTGTAGATGAGGGTAAGGTGGTTCACACAGCCTATCTTGACCTCGCCAAGGCTTTCAACACCATCCCCCATTCTGGAATTATAGCTAAACTCACTAAACTAGGTATAAATCCCTACGTCACAAGATGGGTTGCCAACTGGCTCACTGACATAACCCACACTGTAAAAGTTGCACACTCCAAATCTGACCTCAAACCAGTGACAAGTGGAGTACCACAGGGTTCAGTCCTGGGGCCTCTCCTGTTTGGTATCTATTTCTCTGAAGTACAGGCTAACACAGAAGGCCTCTGGCTAATGAAGTTCGCAGATGACTGCAAACTAGGAGCCATAGTCGAGTCCTCAAATGATGTGGAAATCCTACAGAAGGGCCTCGCTGAGACAGATGCCTGGTGTCAGAGCCATGGCCTCAAGCTCAATGCCAAAAAGTGCATAGTCATCCCCTTTGGTAAAATCTCTGTACCCATGAACTACTACATAGACAGCAGTCTACTTAACACCAAATGTGTGATAAGAGACCTTGGGACCCAGGTGGACAGTAGTCTGTCCTTTGATAGTCACATCGCCACAGTAGTCAGGAAGTCCTTTTACATGGCACACCTCATCATAAAAGGGTTCTCGTCCAGGAAAAAAGAGGTCATTATTCCCCTCTACTTGACACTAATTAGACCCATTATAGAGTACAACGCCCCTTTTGGAACGTACCTCACAAGACATCTGCAGCAGCTGGAAAGGCCACAGAAGTACCTCACAAAGAGGATTACTGGCCTCAAACAGATGCCCTACACTGACCGTCTCGAAAAACTCCAGCTTTACTCCATAGCATATCGCCTACTCCGAGGTGATCTCTGCTTGACATATAAAGCAATGTCAAACCCAGAGCTGTTGGACATGCTACACCTAAAGAAATCCCAATCCCTCCGAGCTACACGCTCTAGGGACCTAAACCTTGTCACCACAATAAAAAGAACATGCTAGAGGGATAGATTCCTATCCCAGAGATTTCCCATACTCTGGAACAGGCTACCCATCTATGTCAAGCAAAGTTCTTCATTAGCACTCTTCAAGAAAAATCTTGATTAGTGGATGGGAAATAGGAAATACACCCCAGGGATCACTTCTGTGTCTCTGCTCTACAGTGGCACAGGAAAATAATTTTCTTGGGTGGCGTAAGCCAGGGAACCTTGTTGGCTAGGCTTACGTAGGCCCTCGGTCCAATAGCCTAGAACCTACCTATGAATCTATGTAACAGGTGTGCATGGCTCCCAGTTGGATATATCACACAATGTATAAATGGAAGTAGTTAGCTGACACCATCTGCTACAGGATGGCATCAGTTATTTGAAAGTGATGCCGGGTGCAAATGCCTGTCTCAAACACACATCCACCCACTGCCACTGGCTAGGTTTAAGAAACTAAACCCAGTGAAAAAGGTTGAGTGTATACTATACATATGTGGAGTCTTGTACTATCTTGAAAGGAAATCTGAGGAGAAACAATAACCGGTGCTATCATCATAGATGTATGGGCTACTGATATACATCAAGAACAGTTCTGGAATCTAAATCAACTAAATTAAGTACTCACAGATGTGCCCATGAGTCAAGCACCACATCCATTGTACAAGCTCCTACCGAATGTATCAATATTAATACAACTGTCAGTGGAAGATATTATTAAAAAATCTATCAAACATACAATAGCAGCATCAGTTTGCTGAGCTAAAGAGTGTCAAAGACAAAATGGAGGAAAAACACAGGCATGGCATGCAGGAAAACCTGATCATAAAGGTGTGTGTCAATGAGAAGAGAAACTGTGGATACTGACATCAAGAAACTATACTGGTGGGATCACTAATGCTGATTTATTGTATAATATGTGGCAAGCTCTGGTTAATTATAATGAACTTTGATTAACTTTACAGCATTAATGTGTATTGTGAGCAACAGAATATCCTGACCATACAATAAACTGTTTGGCACCTTTTCTTCTCTCATTGCAGCACAAAACATGTGATTGTAACCCCAATCAACATCACAGATATTAAGTGATCAGAGATACAAATCTATAAAAAACATCACAGGGAGCAAACATGCAGATGTTTGATTAAGTGTTCCTAAGATTCAAGAAGATTCCCAGTGAATATGAAGTATTAAAGGCTCTGTTGAGCCTCGAGATGCAATGTGTCTAACCACTTTTTTTTACTTTTTGCAGATTTGTTTTCTTGATCTGCTTTGCAAAACGTGGGTAACCTCTGTGGTAGCACATTTTGTTTCCTCATGTATCTGAAAGGACTAAATAAATTATTATTGACGTGTTTAATATTGCAGCTATTTCTACTACTAGCTGTTTCAGGTAATTAATTATATGTGCATACATTAATTAGTATTTAAGATGGATAAGTTACAGTGAAAATGGTTTTCTTATGCCATGCGTTTACACTGCACATTTGTAATTAAGCATATTGCTGGACCATTGTGCTGCAAATTCCTATTAAATAAATACAACCAGGCAAATTAATGCTGACATCATATACAAACTTTTAGAACCATTTTGTATCAAATAGTCTTTCCTACTACAGATTAAAATTAGAGCATGGATATAAAGCTTAAAAAGGTGATTTTAAAACAGCATCAGAAATACATACAGATGAGTGCATACAAAATGTCTAAAATCCCCATTGTTTCTTGGAGACAATGGAATATGTCACTACTGCAAATCATTCCTGTTTATTGTTGTCACAGTTATACATAGCCTTAATATGCCTATATATTTAAATCAGTTTTATACAATGGTATCAAATTGAAGTGAGGGAGCTGTGCATGCAAGACTCGCATTCAAGAATTCATTGCAGCTCCTGTAGCAATTAGAGCAGGTGGAGAAAGTTAAGGCAGAATGGAGAGGTGGTGTGACTGGTAAACAACAGATAAGGAAAGCTGAGTAAGATTTACAGCTGTGTAGGAAAGTGTTGAAACAGGAAAACAAGCCACATGTACAGATTCCAGAGAAATGAATCATACAAAATGTGTAGGATGTATCTATGTTTAAGGTGACAGTGTATAAACGAATTAACATGAAAGATATGGTATAATACAGCTAAATATAGTCCAAGCTGCACATCTATCTGCTTTGTCAAAATACATTACTAAAGTATCATTTAATGCCTGTTTTTCATGTTTCCATCACCGTCTTTTGTGAAAGTGAGCTGAAGTAGCCATGCAGCTTTTCTGCTTTTTCTTTGTCACACTCTACCTCTCTATTATTCAGGCTTAGTATCTCATACACACTTTTCGATGGACTTTGTATACCTGTGCAGTGCTAACCACGCCCCCAATAGTGCCTCCTTTTCAATTACACTTACTCATTTTCTTTATTGTTTTTAACTGCCATCTTCAATTTTAGCAGTCACAGTTTCCTGTCTTGTTCTGCTTTTATTTTTTACTGAACACTTGACTCTGTTCTTTTCTATAATAACTTTATCAGCCACCTCTGGTGAAAAACATAGTGGCCTTTTTTGTCATTTTGCTTTTCATGATAAATGTCACTCAGTGATGTTTTTGTGACAACAGTCTTGACTCTGCATCATTGTTCCTGTAAACAGTTTGCACTGTTTTTGTGATACCTTTATGAATGGGGAAATATCATATCTTGACAAAACTGACATCCATAAAGTCCAGTACACTAAATATTGTATCGCTGTCTGTGATGTTCATTACTATAAATTTTGTCTGACCTATTGAACAATATTTACAGTGAATTATAAATATAGTTATCACTTTGCTCCAGATAATAACCCGAGCCAGAAATACTCTCCTCAGCCTGATTTTGCATACTAAGTAGAGAACCAGTCCTTCTCACAAGGTATGCAGTACACGTTCCTTCAGGCCTTTCTATTAGTGCATCAAAAATTACTCCAATTAATGATGTTTCCGGCCTCAGCAACAATATATGTTACTTATTTAACCTGGGAATTAGCTACATCTCTGTTATGGTATTATTTATTTTACCTGGGAAAGAGCTTCAGGCAGATGACTGCCTTCTGGCTTAACCTCCAGAACTTTCTTTATACTCAAAATGGGACTGGGCTCCTTCTTGTGCCAAAGACATAAGCCAGAAAGACCTTCTGTAGAAAAGGGAGAGCAGGCTATGACAACTTCGATTTTTTTTTTCCTCGTGGGAAGAGATTAGCTGTCACCTCATCTATACCTTCTAGATGACTAGTAGAATAGACAAATAATTATCTAGTATTAGTACATTTTCTTCATATTGATGATTATTGTGTGTTTTATTGGTAGTTAACCTTGATGTTGTTGTCTTTCGGCTTTTCCCGGTTAGGGGTCACCACAGCGGAAACTCCTGTCCGTTAATGATTGGCAGTAGTTAACCTTGATGAACTGTTGTATTTTTTGAATCCAGTAACATTCCCAGAAAAGATTTTCAGCAAGTGTGCCTGCAGCCAGGAGACAAAATCCCACAGAGGACTGCCACCTTCCATATTTATTTTGTTTAAAGGAGGCCCACCAGGCTGCTTCCGGTGATCATTGTGCTTATTTTAACAAGCATAGTCTCCATCACAGGGCCCATAATCTTTAGTCCTTCCTCAAGCACAAAAACACTTAGCATTGGGCCAAGGTGGATCCATGGTGAAAAAGAAGTAAGTACCATCAGAGAAATATGTAAAAGCCTAGAAAGAATTCATGGACAGAAAGCATGTGGCTGCACTCACCCCATCAGGTCCTCAAGGACTTCAGGGCTTTGGTTCCTGTGAGGTGCTGTGCTGTAGCCTTGGGACTTCTTCATAAAAGCAGCCATTTACATCCAGATGCAGGTTCCCAAGTGTCTGTGGGGAATAACACAAGATCAGTTCTCACCTACTAACTTCCTGAATGAATTTTCTACTCTGTCCCAATTGTATCCTGACTCCACTTAGAACAAATGCCATTTACTCCCTTCATTTCACTCTTCGGCTTTAAACAAGGTAAGTATAAAGGCACTGAAATCCACCATAACCAAATTACCCTGGATATCCCCACTGGACAGGATAATCTTAATCGAGAAGTTATGTACTTACCATAACGTTCCATGTTTGTAGTCCATCTCGCCTACATTCTTGCTGGATGGGTTCGGAGCCAAACCTTGGCTCCGACTCGGCCGATACTAAAGCTCGAGAGCTTTTACTGGCTTGAGGCTGTCCCCTATCCCATGGTGCACCACGGCAATTCCCCAGATCTTGCTTGCAAGAAAGTAACTAAATACATAATGGTGATTATTCTGTCAATAACTATGTACATATAAACAAAAAAGGATTTTGTTTTAATATCCATGGCATATGAACAGACAACTATAACAAGGTCAGGCAGCATAATGGATAGTCCACCAGTTACTCCAGGATACAGGAAGGGGGAAGGAGGGTAGGACACAAGAATGTAGGTGAGATGGACTACAAACATGGAACGTTATGGTAAGTACATAACTTCTCGATGTTATGTAGTCCTATCTCGCCGTAATTCTTGCTGGATGGGACAGCGTCCCCAGCACCTTTTTCCTGGGTGGCTTAAGCAAAGAGACTCTTTAGCACAGTGCACCCAAAGGATGACCTGTCCCAGGAGGCCAAATCTAATTTATAATGAACAGCAGATGCAGGGTGGTATCCAACGAGACGGAGCCCGAATAATGAAAAAATTCTTTACTCAATCCAATGATCAAAATGAAGTACAAATACACAAAAAGTCACAGTTTAAAAATGATAAAACAACAAGTTAAGCGCTTTCGTCAATACTCAGACTTCTTCAGAACAGTGAATTGCTGGCTGATAACTCCTTAAATACACACCCAGTCAATTAGTAAAATATTACCCCACATCATTTCCTTTCAATTAAGAAACATCACAGGAAGTGTAAGGTAGTAGTGAATACTCCCCTGTTTGCAAGTACACAAAAAGTCAGCTAACCAAATGTTAAATCAATAGTGTCACGTAAAGAATGTTATAAGGCAAAAAATACCAATGACAATATAAATAAATCATAACATAAATAACTGTTTAAGTTTCAAAAGTGGTGCTATAGAAATTCTATCATTAAGACCTGGAGGGGAGTATGCATTCAGTCTGATCTGCCACTTTAACTCAGTGTACTCCAAATATTCCTCAACAGGTCCGCCCCTTTGTCCCAAATCAACTTGTTCAAGAATAAAAAAACTAAAACTGTGATTACTTTGGTCATTAATAGGCCTAAATAAAGCATTTTTCATATTTTTCTGCTTGATGTCATATAAATGTTGGTAGACTCTAAGTCTAAAAGCATTTTTTGTTTTCCCCACATAATAACCTTGGCAGTTTTTACATACTGCAATATAAACAACCCCCTTAGTATAGCAAAACATTTTTTTTTATTAGTAATGGATCCAAAATTCTTAAGATTAAATTTGTCTGTATCCATCATGAAAGGGCACTGGGGACATCTACCACATTTATACGTGCCACCTCTAGTGAGATTAGGTTTGCCTTTTTCAAGTAGTCCTTTTATTGATGTACTCTTTTTATAAACTATAGTGGGTCTCTTACCTATCTTGTCCAAGACCCCAATGTCATTATCAAAAACCTTCCAATATTTATGTATTATGTATTTGATTTCTTGAAAATCTGCAGAATATGTAAGTGTCAGTGCATGTGTAAAAATAGTATTATTGTGCCTCACATTATTGTGGCCATCCCTATTGCCCAATAGGGCTCTAAAGTGTCCACTGGTCCTCTTATTTATAACTTCCTGAATGATGTTTGATAGAAAAGGCTCTGGATAACCTCTTCTCTGAAACATATTGGACAAATTGTCACATTCCTTGGTAAAGTCATAAATGTCAGACACCATCCTGGCCAATCTAACACATTGGCCCTTGATCAGGGCCTTCTTCTGGTGCAAAGGATGTGCACTAGTAAAATGTAATAATGTGTTAGAATAGGTTGGTTTCCTATATAGTTGGGAAATAAAACAGTTGTTCACATAATCTTTCTTTATGGTGATGTCCAAATAATGAATGTAATCTAGATCCTTGACCATAGTAAATCTCAAAAAACTGGTGGTACTGTTCATGTACAAAAAGAACCTATTCAAATCTTGTTTTGATTGATTCCAAAACAGGACAATATCATCAAGGTATCGCCCATACAATACCCATGAAGTCCTGAATTCAGAGTTAAAAATGTATTGATCTTCCCAATGTGCTAAGACAATGTTGGCGAAGATTGGTGCACAACATGCACCCATGGCAACTCCAAGCCTTTGTTTAAATAAATGTCCTTCAAATGTAATGAAATTATTTTCCAAAACCATCTCCATACAAGTACGGATGGTCAAGATGGTGTCATGATTCAATGACGAATTACTGCATAGAAACTCATAGAACCAGTCCAGACCTATATCATGTGGTATAACTGAAAACAGGTCACAGACGTCAATAGTCACCAGGATGAGGTTACTGTCATACATATTCTGATTGACTTTACCAAGGAAGTCCCATGAGTCCTTAATTATAGTAGTCCGATTATCAAGGACCCCTTAGTCATACTGTCAATGTATTTTGCTGTACTAAATGTTTTGGAGGCTTTAGCATCTACAATGGGTCTTAAAGGTGGACTGTGTATTGATTTGTGAATTTTTGGTATTCCAAATATGGTGGGAATCCTGGGATGTTTGGTTAAAATGTAGTTGTGTGTGTCTAGTGTGATTTGTCCATTCAGTAAAAGTTGCTCCAATTCTAAGTCAATGTTACGATATGCTATGTTTAATTCATTTCGTGAGGTCTCAGTGTACACTTCACTATATAGTATGTCAAACATTCTACTATTGTAATCATCAGTGTTCATAATAACCAGACCCCCACCCTTGTCCGGTTTCATAAGTCTTATATTAGTCTGATGTAAAATTTCACTCAAAATACCCTTCTCCTCTATTTTTAAATTGTCTATGGGTGAGTCATTATGCCTATAACCCAATCGTGTTCTAATGTCGTTTTCACATAGAACCTCAAATATTTGTATCAAAGGGTGATTGGGAGGTTGAAAGGTACTTGGTCTTATAAGGTTTGAGCCACAAGTAAAATTACTATCAGGAAAAAATAAAGCTAGATTTAATTTCCTTGTAAATAGTTTTAACTGCACCATAACATCTACTATGTTGCCCTTGCTAGTAGGCACAAAATTCATACCTTTGGATAGAAAATCGGCCCATTCCCTAGTGACAGTAAGACCACTGTAATTATAAATACTGAAGTCACCCAAATCATTAGTCACAATTGAAAGAATCACATTCTCAGTCTCAGTATGTGATGGGCTGCTTATCTCCGGTAGTTGTTCCATCCCCCCCTCCCCCTCCGTGGTGCAGATCGAGGACTGTAATAATTCGACCTCATCTGTCTTTGGTTGATTAGCCTCTCCGATCTCCTGAGGGGGGCTTGTTCTAAAGGGATTTCCTCTCCTTCCTTATCATCTTGTGTCTCACAAGCTTGCCCTAACGTATAAGTACTGTGATTACCAGTCATTTGATTAAATTGCCCTCTTGGGGGGCCTGGAAAAGCCACACCCTTCTCATAATCCATTTTGTCCCTACATAACTTCCATTCCTTTCTCCCTTTTAAATCACTGAGTTCGTTATAGACAGTATCAAACACAGCATTAAAAACATTTTTCTTAGATTCAAACAATAAGTCATTTTTAATGTTGACATCTACCTGATTAATTTCTCTTAACAATAGTGCCATTTTCTTATTGTTATCCACAATAAGAATACGTAACAATTCACAGCCTTGTCTGTTAAAAAATCCCAAAAGTTCTTTGTAAAGATGTGAATCCTTTTCCAACCCGGTTGGATATTTCCACATACGTAGTCCTTTAGGGACTTGCTCCCTCTTAATACATTCAGTTAGGTACTCATTTTCTAACTGAATTTTCTTATATTTGAATAACAAAGTTTTAAACATGTGGATTTGTTGATCTAGTGTACCCAGATCAGAATTCACATTCTCGTTCCTACAATTTAAACCGAGATCAGTGCCCTTTCATGATGGATACAGACAAATTTAATCTTAAGAATTTTGGATCCATTACTAATAAAAATAAAATGTTTTGCTATACTAAGGGGGTTGTTTATATTGCAGTATGTAAAACCTGCCAAGGTTATTATGTGGGGAAAACAAAAAATGCTTTTAGACTTAGAGTCTACCAACATTTATATGACATCAAGCAGAAAAATATGAAGAATGCTTTATTTAGGCATATTAATGACCAAAGTAATCACAGTTTTAGTTTTTTTATTCTTGAACAAGTTGATTTGGGACAAAGGGGTGGACCTGTTGAGGAATATTTGGAGTACATTGAGTTAAAGTGGCAGATCAGACTGAATGCATACTCCCTCCAGGTCTTAATGATAGAATTTCTATAGCACCACTTTTGAAACTTAAACAGTTATTTATGTTATGATTTATTTATATTGTCATTGGTATTTTTGCCTTATAACATTCTTTACATGTGACACTATTGATTTAACATTTGGTTAGTTGACTTTTTGTGTACTTGCAAACAGGGGGAGTATTCACTACTACTTTACACTTCCTGTGATGTTTCTTAATTGAAAGGAAATGATGTGGGGTAATATTTTACTAATTGACTGGGTGTGTATTTAAGGAGTTATCAGCCAGCAATTCACTGTTCTGAAGAAGTCTGAGTATTGACGAAAGCGCTTAACTTGTTGTTTTATCATTTTTAAACTGTGACTTTTTGTGTATTTGTACTTCATTTTGATCATTGGATTGAGTAAATAATTTTTTCATTATTCGGGCTCCATCTCATTGGATACCACCCTGCATCTGCTGTTCATTCTAGTTTTTATTCTGGTTACTGAGTTTGTCGCTAATTTATAATGAGTGACAAAAGTATGAGGTCTTACCCATGTAGCTGCTGCACAAATTGTATCAATTGGAATTTTGGATTTGAAGGCATATGAAGCTGATACTGCTCTAGTTGAATGGCCTCTTACCTTAGCAGGTAATTGTTTTCCAACACTTTTGTAAGCAAATGAAATGCAGTCTGAAAGCCATTTAGTTACCTTGGAAATAGACAAGCCTTTGTTTTTCTCTGAGAAGGAAACAACCAATTGATCCGATTTCCTGAAATCTTTAATCCTGTGCAGGTAAAAACAGAGAATTCTATGGACATCTAATTGATACAGTCTGTATTCTGATTTATTACCATAATTGGGGAAGAATACTGGTAATTCAATAGTTGTGTTTAGATTATGTTCTGCGCATACCTTAGGAAGGAAAGAAGGATTAGTTCTTAGGCAAACTCTGTCCTTATGAAAAATAATATGTGGAGGTCGAATACTGATGAAAACAAGTAAGGAAAGAGCAACAAACCACAGTAAAAGCTCTCAAGCCAAGGAAACCAAATACTGCTTTAACGTTCTTTATTCAAGACAAGACGTTTTCGCCCCTGCTGTGCAGAAAGCTTCATCAGAAACATACATAAAAAATGCAACACACTTTTAAATAGTGCGGACATGATGTCATTTCCTTCAAGAACAGTGTATTCCATAAAATAACGAAGGGGAAATGTCCTTCTAAAAACCAATAAAAACCATCTTTGAAAAATAAAAGGAAATGACATCATGTCCGCACTATTTAAAAGTGTGTTGCATTTTTTATGTATGTTTCTGATGAAGCTTTCTGCACAGCAGGGGCGAAAACGTCTTGTCTTGAATAAAGAACGTTAAAGCAGTATTTGGTTTCCTTGGCTTGAGAGCTTTTACTGTGGGATGTGGAGGTCGAATGGTCAGAGCTTGCAATTCTGAAACCCTCCTAGCAGATGTTATAGCTACTAAGAACAATGTCTTCCAAGACAACAATTTCAAGTCGGATGAAAAAGATGGTTCGAATGGTGGAGAAATCAATGAGGTCAGAACTAAGTTTAACTCCCAGGGGTCCGGAGGCTGCCTGATTGGAGGTCTGAGAAGGAGGACTCCTTTCAAAAAGGCTTTACATAAAGAGTGGGACATAACAGAATTTCCCATGTTCCCAAAATGATAATTTGAGATGTCAGCCAACTGAACTTTAATGGTAGCAGCTGCAGCTCCTTCTTGAAAAATAGATGCGAGGAAGGACAGAATAGACTCTATGGGAGCTGAGTAGGGATCTATGCCTTGTTTTGCCACCCAAATGGAAAACCTTTTCCATTTGCTGGAGTATAATTTTCTGCTGGAAGGTTTGTGGGAAGAAATGAGGATGTGTTTTACAGAAGGAGAAAGGGATATACACCTGGCTATTCTTGGAACTAGAGCAGCCATACTGTCAATTTCAGGGTTTGGATGGTAGGACGGAACTGTCCTGAATGGTGAATCAGGAGGTCTGGAAATAGTTCCAGAATCCATGGCTCCTCCAAGAGAAAAGGCCACAGGAAGGGGAACCAGACTTGGCGAGGCCATTAAGGAGCAATGAGGATCAGGGTCCTCTTCAACAGTTTTGCTTTCTGAATCACTTTGGGTATGAGGGGAAAGGGTGGAAAAGCATAAAGAAGTCCCGGAGGCCAATTGTGGACCACAGCGTCCCTGGGTGACATCCCCGGATGGGGAATGAAGGCAAAGTAGTTGCTGCATTTGGCGTTCATGTACTTGGTGAATAGATCGCAGCAAGGATGGTCCCATTTGCGGAAAAATCTCTTCTGCAACTTCTGTTTTCAGGGACCACTTGTGAGGCATCAGAATTGCTCGACTCAGCTTGTCTGCTATCACATTGGACTCGCGGAATGTGCGTTGCTACCAGAAAATGTAGATAAAGCTGATCTGTATGTAACCACCATGTTAGATCCTTCTTGCAGGATTTTGTAATGAGTATTTGGGCAGGCGGGGGAGAAGAAGCTACTACTGGCTGCTGGAGGGATGTCAGGTCCAATGGCAAGCCTTTAGTACATGACAAAGCTCTCTCTATCACCTTGAAGGCCTCACCACCATGCTCCAAAGAAGACCTCAGCTCCGAGGAAGTGGAAGGTCAACTCTAAACCAGAGGAGCAGGCTCCGAAGCAGACGTGGGAGCCAAGCTCACGCAAGCCGAAGCACCGAGAGGGAGGGTCGGATCAGAAGACAAACCGGGGTGACTATCCATTTCGGAGTCGACTGGAGAGTGTCAGCTCCCAGACTCCTCTTCTCCAGAATGAGCCGATGAAGTTAGAGTTATCAGTTCCAAGGAAGCAGGAAGAGTTCTCGGAACCAAGGGTTCCAGCACAATATGACCCAAAACATTAGACTCCAAAAGTGAGGCAGTCAGAGGAGGAACAGTAGACTGAGGATGGGATGGAGCCAAAACCTTTGGGTCCAGAGAAGCTAAAGTTTTTGCCAGCGCCAAGTTACAGAGTAGCTTCTTCACCACCCACTCTACATCCTCATCAGATAGTGTCCTGGAGGAATGGGTGGAGATAGATGGAGATCTCCTCCTTTCCAAAATAGGAGATCTTAATGTTGGTGAAACTGGTTCCAAGACTGGTGAATGTCTCGACAAAGATGATTGTCTCAGAGCTGATGAAACAGACAGCACCGAGACCGAAGAAGCAGAATCAGAGCCAGAATTCTTCGGCTCCATCGCTTTTGTTTTTTTTTTTGTCAGTCCCAAAGCAGGAGCTGATGGAGATTTCCTTTTTTGATTTTTAGAGACCGTCTGACCTTGGTCCAGCTGTTCTTGGAAGGAACTTCTTATCAGACCCCAATCAATAAGTTTTCTTTTACGTTCACTAAGAACCCTGGTGCTGAACGCATGACAAGAGGTACAGGGTTCTTGCCAATGAGTCTCCCCAAGACAATACACACAACTGGTGTGACTGTCGGTCAACGACATTTTCTGAGAACACTTATCACACTTTTTAAAGCCAGAAGGGGGGTGTTCTCTGTGTTCTCTAGCTTTATTCTTTGACATTTTTATTTTTTTAATGAAAAGGAAGAAGGAAAACTACGAGAATAATAGTACACTATAAAGAGATATTATTATTTATTTTTTTTTAAAGAAAGAAGAAAAAACTAGCACACAGAGAGGAAGGCCCTCTAATTTAAATGGGCGACTATGGCCCTCAACTTAAACGGGCCGTACAATCCTTAAAGAAAGGGACAGGGGATGCTAACACTCACGCAATCACTCTAGATGATAAAGGTAAAACTATTATTAAGAAGAAATAAGAAATAAAGTCTAAAATATAAAAAAAATTCTACTTAGTCAATGAGCCAGTAAAGAAGACAACCTCGAAACTTTTGTGGCAAACGAGATCTGGGGAATTGCCGTGGTGCACCATGGGATGCGGATAGCCTCGAGCCAGTAAAAGCTCTCGAGCTTTAGTATCGGCCGAGTTGAAGCCGAGGTTCGGCTCCGAACTCATCCAGCAAGAATTACAGCGAGATAGGGCTACATAACATCAGTGGTTTATTACCTCCTGCAAAGACTAACTCTCCATCCTTCTTCTTCTAATCTTTAATCTCTGTTTAACCAAAAATATAATACCCCATATCTGGAAAATATATCAGTAATCAAACTACTTTCAAAGCAACAATACAGTGAGAATGTCTTACTTTTCCACCCCATTTTAATTAAACCATTGTTTGGAAAAATCATTTATCTCCATCTTTCTGAAATTATCCAAATATCTCATCTCCTGCTTCTTGGGCAGCACAGACGTTGGACAGACCACAGTATCATGACTGTATTTGGACTCTTTCAAATGATAATTTAATGAACATGGAAAAGGATAGTACATCAAGGTCTCTCTATATGGATCTTACTAAGGTTTTTGACCTTGTAGATCACAGCCTCTTTGTACATAGCATGCTGGACATTGAAATAAATCCAAATTGATGTCTATGGTTTAAAGGCTTTCCAAACTAACAGACTGATATTACAAGCCTTTCCTGTGTCCAACAAGAATCCTTTTGTGTTCTCCTGCTGTTTCAGTCATTACCAATAAGCTTCTATATGACATTCCCCCATGTTTCTTTGGCCATATATGGTGACAACATGGTCATTTCAGATCTGAACCTTCTCAGTCATCCAAACACAACCTGAAAATGACCTTATTTCATTTAAAAAGTAGTTAAAACAACATCAACTCCTACTCAGCGACAGCAAAACAAAAGGTAAGCTTTTTGGTACCCATCAAAACCTCAGTACATGTCCGTCAATCCTTAATATTAAAGATGATAAAAACACCCCAATCAAAACTTCATCAACTTTCAAATATCTGGTATTTGGCTTGAGCAGACCCTCAACTTCTAAATCCATCCTCATTTCCTTTTTCTCATTTTTACACACATGGGGATGGGTGTCACTTAAGCAGTGACAGTCATCTAGAACCAATGCTCACACTGCCGGGTGGCTAGCCCTACTGCGGTTGTTCTTTTATACTACATATACACATGCATGTTCACACCTATGTCCAGTTTTGCAAGTCCAGTCCATCTACTGCATGTCTTTGGCATGTGGGAGAAAACTAGAACACCAAAAGGAAACCCAGTACAAACACAGGAAGAATATGCAAACTCCACACAGAAGGCACCCCAGCTGAGAATCGAACCAGAGAATCTTTCGCTGTGAGGTGACAACACTATGTGCTATGCCACTGCGCCACCCGATAGCTTCTAAATCTAAATACAAAAAAAAAATACAGAAATAAAATTAACTTTTTTTACTATGTTGGGCCAAGCAAATTTCCTGCTACCTCTCAAAACCAGCTAGAGCAGCTATTGGTAAGACAGCTTTTATCCCAGTTTGAATATGGCATTCTCATCCTACAAGAACATTGCCACACTAAACACTAGCACAAATAAAATATGTTGAGTTATCATACACTCTTCCCCTGCCAAGAACACCACTATTACACTGTCAGTAAAACCAACTGGTTACACGTAAAACAAGCAGCAGACCTCCTACTTGGCTCACTTCTCCGTCTAAAAAAATGTACTCGCCCTTTGCAGAAAACTCAAATAAAAATCCTGCTCCTATAATCTAAGAAGTGAATCCCACAATGGACCTGCTCCACAACCCCAGAAAAGCAAGCTACATTACAGTAATCATGCATTTTCAACTCTTGCACCCAAACTATGGGAATCTCCCCCTCTCCATCTAAATGACCTATCTTCTAATTCCAAAGTTAGACCAGAATTCAAAGCACCTTTCTTCAAACAAGCCCAATGCATATTCTTTCAAGCCAGTCACATAACCTAACTACTTTTATCCCTCCTTCACTTTCCATCAGTTTCACCTACCTCCTTTTTCTGGTCAGGAGTGTCATTTGCATTGTTTTTTGTTGTTGCACGTACTTCTATCTACCAAGTAAATGGTATATAATTCATTATTCTCTATATAACTCGTTGTTCTGTTTTATATGTGAAAAGGTGTCAGAATAACTTTCTACAAAATTGCTTGTTGCTTTTACTTATGCCTGTAAAACAGCAGAAAATATTTTTTCTGTGATTGTAATCAGCTCTGCTGTGCCTGAAACTAGTCAACTCAGACGAGTGTACTACCCCAGTAAACAAACAAATAAATAAATAAATAAATGAACTAAAACTCTACAGACTAGCTATGATTAAGATACCATCCTTGTTTCTTATTAAAACATGAGATTCTGCATCACATTCCACCCCCGAAACACTGCAATTAACTTTATTACAGCAGTTATGGCTAACAGACAATTGTGGCTTTTGTTTCATATAATGTTAAGGTGTTTTAGAGAAAGTACCACATTTTTCTGCAGAATTTATGGGAAACCTAGAAAATATTTTTCCAATGAAATATCAGGACATTTGTTCTATTTCACATTTTTTTCAATGCATTTGTTCTTCAAATATGGTAATAGCAGTATCCTTTGAGAGTTGCGTATATTTTGAATACTGTATTGTTCATATATACTAGACCAGTTTTCATTGTGGGTCCAGGAGGAAAAGTTCCACAATAATATAGAAAATGAAAACTGAAGAACACTCTGAAACAAGTACTGCATGATATAAATAATTGGACGTACATTAATTATGACATTGAGTTACAAAAGCAGCCAACTGTATAGATGAGCAGTAATGCTGATTTATGTAGAGTACTGACTGTAAGTGTCATGTACATCTGAGTAACATGATAATAAAATACAAGGTAAAATTTCATGAGGTTCACAGAGAGGGTGGTAGGGATATAGGATGAAGAGATGGGGTGTAATCTACTATGAGCAGAAAACAAATACAGATACTAACTCTAGATAGATAACACAAATTATGCTTATTAACAGCGCATAAGGAACTTCATAAAACTCTGGACGAGCTTCACAGAGGGATGTCTGGATTCTGGGATGTTAAGTACAACAGATAAATGATTCATAAAAAGATGTAGGTATCTGTTAGTATGTGCTCAGTACACCAAAGACTAAAATGAATAACCTACCAAGCACAGGTCAATATACCATTAGTTTTAGACTTTACTGAGTTACTGTGTGTAGATATGGTAACTGGGACAGTGTTCAGGGCAGATGGGGCAAACAGCAGGGTGGCACTGTGTGCCCTGTGGTATACAAAGGACAAATAGCTGTCTATCAGGACAAGAAGGGAAAGCAGTATAATAACTGCAAAGGCTCTACACTAACAGTATTAGCACTCAGAAATGAGGCCATGTGGAGGTGAGGGCACACATTATAGTAGAATTAAATAACTATGCTCCGTTCTGAAAAGTTTGTGCCAACTGAACTGCATTTGGTTCTGTCTGTTCTCTTGCCCGGTCATATCTCCAGGCCTACAGGTAGCCCCCCTCTCTTACCTAACATCCCGTGGTTCCCAAGACCCAAAATCGCGCCCATCTGGACTACAAACTACAGTGAATCCTATGACTAGTACTTACCTTCAAAAAGAAAACAAAACCTGCAACCTAATCACTATTTAAAATACAGGGTAAACTCAAAGCATTACTATCTTATTAATAGCAAAGTATAGCGTTCTAGTCTCAGGGACCTGGCACTGCCACTAGAATACTTTAAGTACTATAAAGCCTGGAAAACTGTTTCTTTCCCTGCATCATTATAAAGAACTGTACTTGTAACTCCTCTGTGCTGAGTTCTACTATTAACTACTGTTCCCTCTAAGACCCTGTGAATCTCCTGGCGGTGTATGCTGACGTCAGGAAGTTTACAAATAGTCCTGCTGGCTCACCGCTAATTTTAAACTGAACTGCATTTGGTTCTGTCTGTTCTCTTGCCCGGTCGTATCTCCAGGCCTACAGGTAACTCTTAAATGGACTAATTACCTTTATTGAGTGACTACGGATGTGAATTGGAGCATTTTGCTTTGCATTGTAGTGTTATTTCTGTACTCCTGATACTAGATTTCACTGTGGCGTGCCTGCTTGCCAGCTGTAGCTGTGAATGATCCAACGCAAAGGCTTGCACGTGTTGTTGACGCACACCTGGCGTCTTTTTTATCAAAACACATAGCGACTAGGTCTGAAGTCATTTGAAGCTATTATACAGTATCTGAATGTGTATTTAATGTATACGAAGTCATTTGAAGCTATTTTATAGTATCGGAATGTGTTTCTAATGTATACTTGGTGTCATTGTGCTCATAACTACTATGCGACTTGGTTTTGTGCACATGTTTTTGGTACTAAACTTGCGACTAGGTCTGAAGTCATTTAAAGCTATTCTACAGTATCTGAATGTGTATTTAATGTATACGAAGTCATTTGAAGCTATTTTATAGTATCTGAATGTGTTTTTAATGTATACTTGGTGTCTTTGTGCCCATAACTACTACGCAACTTGGTTTTGTGCACGTGTTTTTGGTACAAAGTCGGCGACTATTAAACTCACCTAATGTCTTTCATTGTGCTGTACCTTTCTCAAAACTAACTAGAGATTGTTGCTTTGCGCTGTACTTGGTTAAAATTGTCTAGTGACTCAGGTCTAAACCTTGCAAAAGGGCTTATTTGTAAACGACTCACAAAATGCTATTGATGTGATACTGTCTGTAACATGCACTGTTTATACACTGTTTTAATCACAATCTCCAGACTGTATGCGGTTTAACAGTAAAGCTGTCTTAGTCTGCTTTTACTAATTTCAACATTAGTAACTCTAATATTCGTATCTCTTTCCCTTGTGTCACAGGTAGCCCCCCTCTCTTACCTAACATCCCGTGGTTCCCAAGACCCAAAATCGCGCCAATCTGGACTACAAACTACAGCGAATCCTATGACTAGTACTTACCTTCAAAAAGAAAACAAAACCTGCAACCTAATCACTATTTAAAATACAGGGTAAACTCAAAGCATTACTATCTTATTAATAGCGAAGTATAGCGTTCTAGTCTCAGGGACCTGGCACTGCCACTAGAATACTTTAAGTACTATAAAGCCTGGAAAACTGTTTCTTTCCCTGCATCATTATAAAGAACTGTACTTGTAACTCCTCTGTGCTGAGTTCTACTATTAACTACTGTTCCCTCTAAGACCCTGCGAATCTCCTGGCGGTGTATGCTGACGTCAGGAAGTTTACAAATAGTCCTGCTGGCTCACCGCTAATTTTAAACTGAACTGCATTTGGTTCTGTCTGTTCTCTTGCCCGGTCGTATCTCCAGGCCTACAGGTAACTCTTAAATGGACTAATTACCTTTATTGAGTGACTACGGATGTGATTTTTAGCGTTTTGCTTTGCATTGTAGTGTTATTTCTGTACTCCTGATACTAGATTTCACTGTGGCGTGCCTGCTTGCCAGCTGTAGCTGTGAATGATCCAGTGCAAAGGTTTGCACGTGTTGTTGATGCACACCTGGCGTCTTTTTTATCAAAACACATAGCGACTAGGTCTGAAGTCATTTGAAGCTATTATACAGTATCTGAATGTGTATTTAATGTATACGAAGTCATTTGAAGCTATTTTATAGTATCGGAATGTGTTTCTAATGTATACTTGGTGTCATTGTGCCCATAACTACTACGCGACTTGGTTTTGTGCACGTGTTTTTGGTACTAAACTTGCGACTAGGTCTGAAGTCATTTAAAGCTATTCTACAGTATCTGAATGTGTATTTAATGTATACGAAGTCATTTGAAGCTATTTTATAGTATCTGAATGTGTTTTTAATGTATACTTGGTGTCTTTGTGCCCATAACTACTACGCAACTTGGTTTTGTGCACGTGTTTTTGGTACAAAGTCGGCGACTATTAAACTCACCTAATGTCTTTCATTGTGCTGTACCTTTCTCAAAACTAACTAGAGATTGTTGCTTTGCGCTGTACTTGGTTAAAATTGTCTAGTGACTCAGGTCTAAACCTTGCAAAAGGGCTTATTTGTAAACGACTCACAAAATGCTATTGATGTGATACTGTCTGTAACATGCACTGTTTATACACTGTTTTAATCACAATCTCCAGACTGTATGCGGTTTAACAGTAAAGCTGTCTTAGTCTGCTTTTACTAATTTCAACATTAGTAACTCTAATATTCGTATCTCTTTCCCTTGTGTCACAGGTAGCCCCCCTCTCTTACCTAACATCCCGTGGTTCCCAAGACCCAAAATCGCGCCCATCTGGACTACAAACTACAGCGAATCCTATGACTAGTACTTACCTTCAAAAAGAAAACAAAACCTGCAACCTAATCACTATTTAAAATACAGGGTAAACTCAAAGCATTACTATCTTATTAATAGCGAAGTATAGCGTTCTAGTCTCAGGGACCTGGCACTGCCACTAGAATACTTTAAGTACTATAAAGCCTGGAAAACTGTTTCTTTCCCTGCATCATTATAAAGAACTGTACTTGTAACTCCTCTGTGCTGAGTTCTACTATTAACTACTGTTCCCTCTAAGACCCTGTGAATCTCCTGGCGGTGTATGCCCCGCTCCGCTTCGCCCTCACTTCGCTCGGGCTCCGCTCCGCTCCCCTCCCTGCCCCCTTATCCCACCCGCCCCCAGTATCCCTACTTTTATAGGAGCAAACAGTCCCTCCCACTTTCCCTCTTAGCAAATCCAAAGCTCCCTCGTCACACCCCATTACTCCTCCCACCTCAAGGCCCACACCCATTACTAAATCCTACACTAAGTCTCTTCCCTCTCCCACTACCCTTTTCTTATCTCCATTATGGCCAAATTCATTTATACTATTACCCCCCCTCTTAACTATACTTCTCATCACCACTTATTTCCTAACAACATATGAAAACCAAACTCTTATAGGTATCCCCTTCCCAAAGCGCCACACCAACTCCCAATACAATCTCCATGTCATTTCTATTCCACCTTCACTCTACCAGGACAAAACTGTATCCCCCAAAATAGTCCACGCTACACTTCATCACCCTAAAACTCCACATAACAAAACTAACCTCAAAATCCTATTTAAATTACAAAGATTTTTAGTTTACCTGAAAAATCGTATTAACATTGACGGCGATATTCACCCTAACCCAGGTCCCACCACTATGCCAGACTCTAACCCCTACAAATTAACCCGAAAATCTACTGACTCCCTTCTAATACTACATCTGAACCTAAGAAGCATTAACAGCAAAGTTCACAACCTTCACGCCATTATAGCTACTCATTCCCCTGACATTATGTGCCTAACCGAAACATGGCTAAAACCCACTACTAAGAATGAAGAGATCCTCCCACCCGGGTATAATATTTTCAGGGCTGATCGTGCAAAGAAAAAAGGTGGAGGAATAGCTGTTATGTTTAAAAATACCCTGAATATCCTTAAGAATCCATTATAACCTCCTATAATCTCTAACCTAGAAATTATTGCCCTACAGATCTGCCTAAACACTCAAAAACGCATAAACCTCATTGTAACCTATATCCCACCAGGGAAGAACACAGAAAACCTGGAGCAAACCCTGAGCTGGCTAGCCACCAGCTACCCACAAGAAACCATAGTACTTGGAGATGTTAACATTGACTGGTCTCTCTGTTCTACCCATACAACTCCACAACCTATCAACCTACATGGTTTTTCCCAAAACATCCTATCCCCAACCAGAATAGGCAATTCTCTTCAAAAAGAAAGTATCATTGACTGGATCCTTACTAATAGAGACTCAAACAACTACACCACAGGTACCCTTCCCAGTAACCTCAGTGACCACCTAATAACTTATATCATTAAACATAAATGCCCAACTTCTAACCCTCCCCTATATAGACTAATCAGAAACAAAAAGAAATTCGTCCCACAACTATTTCTTGCCGACCTGAAATCCTGCAACTGGACCATACTAAAAACTCTACCACTAGAGGAGAGTGTGTCCCACTTCAATGACACATTCCTTAAGATACTTGACTCACATGCCCCACATAGGCAAATTAGATCCAAAGTTCGTATAGCACCTTGGCTAACTAGAGAAACTAAAACCAAAATCAAACTCCGTGACCAAGCCTGGGATAAATGGAGAGCCACAAAAACCTCCCATGATCGTACTACATTTCAACAACTAAGAAACACCACTAAAACAGCTATTACCCAAGATAAAAAACAATACTTCTGCCACCTCCAGCAAAAACACCAGAACAACCCAAAGAAATTCTGGGCAGGTTTTAACAACCTTCTGCACCCAGGTAAAACTTCCACCCCAACCCCCGAGAAATTGATAGAGAAAGGGCAGGAAGAAGTAGCCAACACCTTTAACTCCTTCTTCACTGAGACTATCCAAACTCTAGCCAGTCAACTAACCTCCACTCCCCCATCTGCTGCTCAACTGCATGTTGACACCCCTACCCCTTTCAATTTAAAGCCAGTCTCTTCCTCCTATATATGTTCCCTCTTAAAAAAACTCAAACCAACCACCCTAGCGGCTGACCACCTTCCTGCGGAATTCTTACAAATTGCGTCTGATGTAATAGCCTACCCCATATCAATCCTTATCAATAGAACTATAACTGAGATGAACATCCCCTCTATTTGGAAGATTTCTTATATCATTCCGCTTCACAAAGGAGGTACCTCCATGGAAACGTCAAATTATAGACCAATAGCAATACTGTCCCCACTAGCGAAAATCATGGAAAGATGCATCCACAAACAACTTCTTCACTACCTAACCTTTAATCATCTCTTGTCCAACTCCCAGCACGGCTTTCACCCCCACCATAGTACAACTACTGCCCTCCTTTCCTTTGTTGACTCCATCAATAACAATCGTAATAACAAACTTATATCCTCTGCCCTCTTTCTGGACCTATCAAAAGCATTCGATATGGTCAATCATCAGCTCCTTCTTAACACCCTTGAAACCCTACATCTGGACACTCCAGCACTAAACTGGTTCAAGGCCTACCTCACTGGTAGGCAACAAGCTGTCCTGTGGCAAAACAGAATATCAGGCCTGCTCCCTAATACCATAGGTGTTCCTCAGGGCTCGATACTGGGCCCACTTCTGTTTTCCATCTTCATAAATGACCTTCAATCAGTCATCCCTAAATCCACCTGCATCCAATATGCTGACGACTCCACCCTAATCTGCTCAGACGTCTCCCTCTCTAATCTCCAAACCATCACTCAACACTGTTTTTCTCTAGTTGAAAAATGGTTCACCGATTTGAAACTCCTACTCAACCCAACTAAAACGAAATTATTACTATTCTTCCCCAACGTCTTCTTACCCCTAGGTAAAGAACTCCCAAACACTAACAACATAACCTTCCATGTTAAATCCAACAATGGGACCCTCATAACCCCTGTCACCAGTACCAAATTGCTAGGTGTTACTATTGATCATAAGCTCAAATTCGACATACACATTACCCAAACCGTAAAGTCTGTTAACAAAAAACTAGGATCCATGTACAGAATTAAAAACTTCCTAACTCCTACTGCCAAATTAACTATTGCCCGTACCCATCTCCTCTCTTCCCTCCTCTATGCTTCCCCGGTCCTCTCTTTCCTCAATAAACATGAACTTAACATGCTCTCTCTTGCCTACAACCACATTGCTAGATTTATAACAGGTTCCCCTTATCGAACCCACCATTGTCTTAACCTGAGGAAACTTGGCTGGTTGGAACTGCCTAATCTCCTCAAACTTAACCAACTCACCGAAGCTTACAAAATAATCAACCATCCTGATAGAACTCCCTCACTGTGCAGCATTCTGACTCCATACACTAACCTCAATAGTCTTCGATCATCCAACAGCACCCAGATCCTAACCATTAAAGCTAAGAACTCAGGTGGGGATGCCCTCTACGCCAATTCCATTGGCAAGCCGTGGAACTCCCTGCCAAACCACCTAAGACTTACAACCTCGCACAATCAGTTCAAAAACAACCTTAAAGAATATCTCACAACACAGTGGCTATGCCCATGTCGTGCACCTGACTAACTACATATCTCATACCCTCCTAGTCCCACATCTCCCTAGCCCATTTCCCTTATCCAGATCTCTAAAATCTCTCATTCCTAATAGTAATGAGGATTATACTTGATCCAGTCTATATTCCATTAGTATATGTGAAATCAATGTTATGTATAACCTCCTGTTTGTTCTTTTGTCTTATATAACATCTATGTAATTTTTTTCATTTTGTAAATGTTATTTGTATTCTCTTTTTTTTGTAACTCTATTTTGAATCTAATTTAAACATGTACTGACCATTTTGTTTGGAGCTTTTCTCCTCGGGCCTCTACTGAAAACGGATATGTATCCAGCTAGACTAGCCCGGTTAACAAATGTAAAATAAAATAAAATAAATAAATAAAAATAGTAGCATGACCTGAACAAAAATATAATCAGGCCAAGAAAGGTTAAAGGTTCCATAGTTTCCTTTCTTAGCCCTGCATTCTTATGCAACCAAAACAGGTTATAATTTTGGAGCCAAGCTTGCTGTCAGAAGCACAGATACCTTTATCATTAGCTGGGGGTAGCACTAGGAATTTAACAGGTAAGGCATAGGCATGCTGCTAGCAAGAACAGCAGCTCATAAGCAAGTTCCTTACTGGGCTGTTTGTGTTGCACCATGTACCAAAGTTTGTGACAATGAGAACCTGGCAAGACCGGTCTGATGAAGTTTTTAGTTTTAGAAAGATGTAAATGGTCACTATTTAAAAAGTAACTTGATACTATTTTTTGTAGGGAAAGAGACTTCATTCTTATCTAGAGGAAAGCATTGTCTCTCTCTTCCTACCTCTATGGTCCATATGCTAAACAGATTATTACACCTACTACTCCATATTTTTGTATTATGTCAGCTTGCAATGGCACTCTCTCATATGCACAACTTACAGTAAGATCAATGCACTAGTAAGTGAACTAGTGCGGGATTCATTAACTGTGAAATTACCGAATAAGAAACAGATGTTAAGAATTAGAATTCAGAGTCTCATTTGGTGATAACTGTTATAATCCACATCACTGACATGTGCCACTTCATTACTGACACTGTAATACAAAAATTATTACCTACAAATGTATTGAGTTAATATCAAATATAAAAATGAAAGAAAGGAGGATGACACTGATTTATATGTTCTCGACACTGATACACCTTACACAATGCTGTTGGCATTTACCATCTGAGCCTGCAGAACACACTTGTTGGATCCCCTTCACAATATCGAAATTTCAAAACATCAAATCACTGGTCTGTAAAGACCAGAAGATCGAAGTTTTGAAATATCAAACCTTGTCAATGGAGATCGCCATACACTGCAGAACGGGAACTATACCATTCTTTTCACAGTAGTGCAATCTCGGAGTTGGTATATCTAAGTAGCATAGGATGTGGGGGGTGCAGGGGGGCTTGCCCCCCTGCAAAAATGTGAAAGAAGAAGTAGTTTTGTAACTTTTTTTTTTTTTGGAAAGGTTTGATATTTCAGAACTTCAGTCATCTGGTCTTCGATGATCAGAGTTTGATGTTCTGACATTTTGATCCTTTGAAGTAGACCTCACATGTCGTCCCATAACTGAGGCATGGTGGACCATTTGATCTTTGCCTCAGTTAGAGTCTCAAGCAACAGAAAAGAGATGTAAAAGTGGCAAAGTATCCCAGTGTTGTGATGTTTTAAATGTCCAGGTAATTGTAATCCAATAAACGATGCAATAGGTGAAACAATAAAGCCACAGAGAAGGGTCAGGCGAGAAATTTTAATGATAATTTTAAAACAGCATCCGCTTCCAACACAAGTCAGCACATATAAACGTTCCAAGTTATGTTTTCATTTGTATGTTACTTCAGATGTGGGCTCACTGTAAATCAACGGACTTATAAATCAAACCCCTGCTGACATCAGGGGGTCACCTTGTCAGCAGGGGTTTGATTTATAAGTCCATTGATTTACAGTGAGCCCACATCTGAAGTAACATACAAATGAAAACGTAACTTGGAACGTTTATATGTGCTGACTTCTGTTGGAAGCGGATGCTGTTTTAAAATTCTCACTAAAATTTCTCGCCTGACCTCCTGAAAGAACTCCAGCTCTATTCAGTCGCTTACCGCTTGCTCAGAGGTGACCTTTGCCTAACATACAAGGCCATGTCAAACCCAGATTTGATGAATATGCTTCACCTCAAAAAATCTAGATCCATCAGAGCCACAAGGGCGGGAGACTTAAACCTCGACACGGCTATTAATAGGACGTGCTGGAGGGATAGATTCATCACCCAAAGACTCCCTATGCTGTGGAATAAAATCCCGGTATATGTGAGGCAGAGCACCTCGCTGGCCTTGTTCAAGAGAAATCTTGACCAATGGATGGGAGATCGCAGATATACCCCAGGGATTACCTCAGTGTCACTGCTCAACAGAGGCACAGCAAAATAAAGGGTATAGTTCCCCATACTAAAGGGGTGGCGTAAGCCACAAAACTATGGGCTAGGCTTGTAAATGCCCTCGGGCAGATAGCCTAGTATGAACCTATGAACCTATGAACCTATGACCCTCTTCTGTGGCTTTATTGTTTCACCTATTGCATCATTTTTTGGATTACTAGTCACGTTGGTGCTTTTTGGTGATTTTTGTTGGTTAAATGTCCAGGTAATTGTACTGCTTTGTGTATGTGACATAAGAATAAACTGATTATTTAACAATAGCTATTACAAACAAGTTGCATTTTACTTAATAAATGATTTTTCAGTCATATGCTTCTATTTCATACTCACATTACTCATATTATGGTCATTAATAATGGAGATGGTGAAGCAGACATGACTGCGCCTTCCTATAATGACAATGCAGTCATTTGTGATGCCACCTTAACCCACTACTTGCAAAACACTTAAGGGGGTAGATTAATGCTTTCATTCATTGCTGCTTATGGTACACATGCATGGTCTTAGTTTTATTAAACGTCATCAAGACTGGGGGGAAACTTGCAATTTTCATAAAAGTTGCCTTCTTATCCTTCCCCAACCCTATGTTAAACTACTCACTTTACTACACTAGTGACACAATAGAGACTTAAACTGAAACGCATATAAAACAAAATTTAACCACTGAGCACTAACGTAAGCTATCATTTAACTATACAGGGCAAACTGGTTGTTTAAAAGACTGAAAATGATGGTGGCTGTTGCTTTCTGTTTCTCACTGCAAGTCATGTCTTCTAGTCATTACTATTTATAAAAATGATGTATGCATCAGCTCATTAATATTTATATCATATATGATTTTATATATATATATATATATATATATATATATATATATATATATATATATATATATATATATATACACATATATATGGGTTCCCTTCAGAAGCTCGAAATACTGAAATGTCGAATTTCAGTATTTCGAGTCCAAGAAGCCGAATCCACATAATAGCGAAAGTTTAGAAGCACAAAATTCAAAACCTTGACTACTGGAGGTTTTGAATTTCGCGCTTCTAAAGTTCCACTATGGTCATGTATTCAGGTAAGTGTGTGTGTGTCTGTTAAGGGGTTTGGGTAGGGGCTATGGTGTGTGTCAGTGTGTTTTGTTGTGATGTGTGTGTGCGATGAGAAAATAGCTTGTGTGGTGGTGTTTTGTGTGTGTTTGTATGTAGTGCCACCTCGGAGTGAGAATATTTAAGTAGGGGGGGGTTTGGGGGGCGCAGGGGGCCTTGCCCCCCTGCTTTCATGTAGTAGAGTGATTCTGTGTGTTTGTGTGGTGAATTGTGTGTGTGTGTGTGTGTGTGTGTGTGTGTGTGTATAGTAAAACCGTGAAATTCAAAACTTCCAGTTTTCGAGGTTTTGAATTTCACGGTTTTTACTTTTTGTTGTTTTGTGGATTCGACTTCTTGGGCTTAAGATACTGAAATTCGAGATTTCTGTATTTCGAGCTTGTGGAATGAATCCATATATATATATATATATATATATATATATATATATATATATATATATATATATATATATATATTTGTATATAAAATATAAATATATAAATATATATATGATTTGCCAGAAATCCACATTTTATGAGAAAATAACCAAAATATGAGGCAAAATTCTGGACATTCTGTGAAAATTTGGACAGTTGAGAGGTATGATATGAAGTGTAAAGTAGACTTGTGAACCAGAAAATGTAATTATTCTGTCCTTTGATTACAGGACCTATGACTGTTCTTGGGCCAGGAAGGTAAAGTTCCATAAAAGAGCAATCAGAGGATGTTTTAAGGAGATAGTTAACCAAGGGCAGGTAATCAAACTCATTAGTATTTAGGAGATAGCTAACCACTAGTAGGTAAAAACTCATTAGTATGTAAAGCATCTGTGACGAGATGGACTATAGTGTTTGGTTTTAAGGTAAGGGTCTCTTATGTTGTTTAAATATGCCTCATGTACAGTGGGTGTCATATAAGGGGTTCTACAACTTGTAAATTGTTTCAGTTCTTGTGTCTTTCCTGGGAATTGACAGTTTTGGTTAGGTTCTAGTAATTTTTTTCAGATAAGAAATAGGTAGAACAATCTATAGACAGATTTTTTTTCTTTCTTCTAAATTATTTATTCAAATTGATTATTTTCTGTTTCCCTAGGCATTTTAATATATTTATGTATAAGTAACTGTTATCTGTACTGCTTAAGTCATTTTTTTTAAATAAAGTGATTTTATTTATTCACTTTTAAAAAGCCTGTAGCTTGCCATCTGTTTAATTATGTATTAATTGATAAGAGGTTACTCATTGCTAAACGATGACAAACAGCTGATGTCCACCGATAATTTTCTAAAATATCTTGCTACAAACTATTGTCTGTGTTTGTAATTACATGGCTTGTTAAAAAAGAGTGAAACGGTACTTGGGAGGTCTCAAGCCTGCTAAGATGAGCTGGTGGCAGTTTATTGCCTTGGACTAGAACAGAAGGCTACAGCAATATTGAAGCATGTTACCAGCCTTACGTGGAAATAAGTGTGTGTGTGTGTGTGTGTGTGTGTGTGTGTGTGTGTGTGTGTGTGTGTGTGTGTGTGTGTGTGTGTGTGTGTGTGTGTGTGTGTGTGTGTGTGTGTGTGTGTGTGTTCGTGGGTTATTACTAGGCAGTTGAGCTAAGTGAATCACTTTAAGCCTAGTCAAACAGTATCCACTACATATTACCCTTTCCATAATGGCTTGAGGTTCAGCCTAGGGATGATTTGTGTTTAAACAGGGTTAGGGAGTTACTTTGTTTAATATGCATGGGGAGGCTGTTCCAGAAGAGGGTAATTCTTTGGGAGAGGTATCTGTCCCATCAACAGGTTCTGATTATAGTACAGTGGAAGTTTTGTTCCCAAGTGCAGGTATTTGTCGCACTATGTGTTTTATGGATGTGTAGAAGGTCACAGCGTCACACAGGACAGCAGAGGTCACTCTGTAAGACTCTGAATGAGACCAGCAATAGACATAAAGCATTCTGCATAGGGCATAGTACTCTTGTCTGTGATTTTCTTAGAAAAAACTGGGGTCTTTCAAGCCTATATGTTTGGCCAGCTACATGCCAAAAAGAGCATTATATTCAATTACAGACCTAAAAAAGAATGCGTAGAGAGTGATGATATACCACTGGTTATAAGTTGGGCTAGGTTGAAGGATTTTCTAATGATCACAGAGACTTGATGGTTAAAGGAGAGCGTGTTGCCTATGAAAGTGCCCAGGTCCCTAATAAATGTATCAGTTTTGATTTTGAGATTTGTGGCACCTATGTGGCAGGCGCTAGTTTGCTTGCATTTTCCAAAGAACATGATATTATACTATTTTTTTGCATTTAGCTTAGGCCATAGTCCTGACACATCATGTTTGTTTGTGATAGACCCTCTTGTATGATCTAGAGGTCCTCAAGAGCATTTATGATAGCCTCATCCAAAGCCTTAAGAATTTTTTTTCAAAAAAAAATAAATAAAAAGGTCACTAGGTTAAGCAAGAAGGATCTACCCTTCACAAACCCAAACTGTCTGGGGCTGAGGGATTTTAAGCTGCCTGTATCTTTGTTTATGAGGTCTGTTATGATATGTTCCATTGTCTTGCAGACAAGACTGGTAAGGCTAATTGGTCTATAGTTTGCTGAGCCGCCTTTATGAAAGAGATAGCTGTCCTCCAAGCTTCTGGTATAAAGCCATTAGAAAAGCCAAGGTTGAGCAGATTTAGGAGAAGGTTTGTGAGACAGTATTTCATATTAACAAAAAACCCTGGCATATTGTCAGGCCCCACAGAGCTAGTGTTTTTTTGCCTCCAAGAGAGCCTTTAGAACTCAATTGGAGGTGATCTCTGGGGTGGGCTAAGTAATATGTTGCGGTGGGAACTGGGGGTTGACTGGGCTTGACAAAAGAACTAAATTTATCTTCTAATGTGTTACCTTTGTCATCATGGTTTGAATGGGTGGTATTGTTGCATATAGTTTGGTGTAATGCTGAGTATTCTTTTAAACATTTCTAATACAGATGAAGAAGGACTTATATTGTCCTTATAAGTGGTGGCAATTCTCAGTTCATACATAACATTGGTGGATTTGATTTCTAAGTTTTGTTTAAATTGTTTTGTTTCATTTTGGAATGTGGTTTTCAGTTAGTTTTTCTTTTGTTGAATACTATGTTTATACCAGGGGCCCAACATTTATTTTTATTCCTTAATCTAGCATTATATTTGTGGTGGGGTGGAACTGATGTATCAATGCAGGCATTGATTTGAGCATAGAAGCTCTGTGCAACTGCAGCAGTGTTTGGTTCCAGCTCATCACAGGGAGGGGGGCTTTTTAACAACATCAGTTTTTCAGCTGGTAGCAACAAGTTTACCTTAGAGAAATCTGTAAAGATGATAAGAGTTCCTGGGCATGCTGGCTTGGGTCTTAATGGTGGTCAGAACTGCTGAATGTTGAAGTAACTATAGGTGTAGAGGATAGTGAAACAGTGTTTGTAGTGACCACATCAAGCAAATATACCCCTCTGGCAAGAGAAAGCACTATATAGTTCAAAGAGTTGGCACAGATAAAATCTATGAAGCAATGTGCATATTTATTAACAGTATAACAGCATTTATTATAAATGGGTAACTGAAATCAGCAAGCATGCTAGTGTTTGGTTTTATAGTAAGGGACTCTAGGCTGTTTAGATATGCCTCATGGGTAGTGGGTACTCTAGAACAGGTTCTGCAGCTAGATTCCTATTATAAGGAATCTTATTTATAGTTACCAGGATGTGGGAAGATTTACAGTTTGTTATTTTGCCTTATAATTTTCAATTGTGGAGGAATATGGACACACTACATATGGAAGAGACGCCCCCAGTGAATGTTATAAATGTGAGGTAGGCTTTGCATCCTGGTAGGCAGAGTGTATTATCGACTTACTGGAACCAAGGACGGGGATGCTTCTATGGAGGTCAGATTCTTATTTACCAGCACTACTTTTAAATTATATAGGTTTGGCTTGTTTGGATTGCTAGGTAGGGATAGATGTAGCAGACTGATGCTGTCTAAAAAGGCATCTTGTGGTGTGGAGAACATTTTTCCTAATATAAGAAAGCCCTAAGGGAGAGATACAGACCATCCTTTGCAAAGTATTTTAGGCCGCCAACCCTCTTCTTCCAATCAGATACATATTGGACCCACTTGAATTGATGCCAAAAGCTCATCCCATTAATAAATCCATTTTTTGTTTATACTTTGGCATCATTCTCTGTGAATGTAGGATGCTTCTCAAAACTAGCTGCATAACAGTCTCTGATGCATACTCAAAGAGCTTCATTGTATCTCTGTTCATATAATCAAAGGATGTGTGTCTCAGGTCATTTACACTTGCAGCTAAAACAAACATGTTGTATCTGTGCTAGGGGTGAAGGGACTTGCATGCCCTAGTAGCCTGTCATATCCTAGCACCCAGCAGGTAGCTCACTGTCTTTACTTGCTCAGCCTAGTGAGTGGTGCATCTGTGCATCTCACTATCCATTCACCTATGACTAAGACATTATCATGGGAAACTGCTCACTGAAGAAACCTTATAAGCTTGGAGGTGTCACCTTGGAGACTCAGACCCCTCTTAGCAGTGTTTGTGGCGGATGGTGTTGTATGTGCAGGTGGTGGAGTATCTTTGTGCTACTGAGTGAACTGTGTGTCATGTCTGTGCCTTTGAGGCCTGGGAAGAAATGTTTTAAGTACCTCGGCATAAGAAGGCTTATTCTTTGTTAAGTGGCATGGTGGTATAGGATGAATGTGGGTGCTGACAACCTTGGGTACTAATAGTATCTTTTAATGAGAGGCTAGCCTTCAGATTTCATAGCTATGTACATTTCTCATGTGCAGAATCAGTGTTAGAACGAACAAAGTGGTTGTTACTATGCAATAAGCAGTCTGTGCACTAACTCGAGTGCCTAGTGTTAATATACTGGTAAGAGATGGTGTAAAGCCAGACTGTATTCCGATAGTTGCCTGAAACTAATAAATAGCATTTGGTTTGGTAACTAAAATAGCTAGAAGTTTTACCTGCTGTAGTCCTTCAATAGGGTGGTAGCAGAAGGAATTGTGATTTACATGGAGTCCCTAGCAGAGGGATTGTCAGTTTTGCCATGTATATCTGAAATAAAAAAAGAAACAGTAGTAAGTGGATTTATAGTTTCTTTGTAGTACTTAGCAGAGGGGTTTTCAGTTTTACTCTACTTAGAAGAAAGAATGAGGTAAGGTGATAGTTTTCTAAGCTACACACTTGGCACAGTAAACAATAACAAAGCAGTAATATGACAACAAAGATGCAGCTTGAGATGTTAAATCAAGGAAAAATACTACATTTTGTATAAAAGGGACTGGTGAGAGGTTAGATCTGGTAAAGTCAGCAAAACAGGATAAAACAGGAACACTGCTCCCTGCTATTGCATGATTTGCAGTTCTGTGTAGCCCAGCTAATAGAGCACATCATCATGTAGGTATAAATAGCAGGGAAAGCTAACCAACAACAAAAGCATAAATAAATAAATAAATACATAATAGCTTGTCAAGAAATCCTAGAATTCAGAATTTTGCGCAACACACAACTAAGTTCCTTACTATCACTAAGAAGCTCTACATCAGACAAGCAGTTTTGAAAGGAGTAGTAACACCTCTTTCAGTCTGATTTAAAATAATAAACAAACAAATAAATAAATAAAGTACAATACATTCAGTTAAAACTTAGTGACTTTCCTCCTGGTTGATGGATTAGCAATTTAGTCAAATCCAATAACCAGCAGTCATAGTAGGATATCTGTTGAAGAGCTCTACGTAATCCAACAACAAGGAAAGCTAATCAACTGATCAGGAACTGCTTGTTAACAAATCTGGGGGAACTGGGATTTCACCCAGGATACAGCCAAGTTTTTTACTCATAAAGCAACTCTGCAGCAAGTAAGTAGTTTTGTAAGAAGCAGCACTGATGCAGTTTGATAAAAAGGGGCAATAAATTCTGTTAAACGTTAGTCACTCCCTTGGTGGTTGAGGGATTAGCAGTTTAGTCAAATCCAGTAGCCAGCAGTCACAACAGGAGGGCTGTTGCACAACTTTTTGTAGTCAAGTGAAGTGCAGAGGCATGCTGATCACAGAATGTAAAAACAAGGAAGCAAAACAACCATTCAATAATAGCTAAATCCTAGGAATTGCGATTTTGCCCAGGAAGAAGACAAGTTATGTACTACAACTATGTAACTCGATAGAAGTAAAGCAGTTTTGTAAGGAGAAGTAACACCTCTTGCAGCTTGATGACTTCAACTACCCTAACATAGACTGGGAGCATTACTCTAGCTCCAACACCCTAGCCCAAAGGTTCCTAGAATTTATAAACTCAAATGCTATGGAACAACTTGTTGCCACTCCCACAAGAGGGGAAAACATACTGGACCTGATCATCACCAACATGGGGACTCTATGCTCCAGACCAGAAGTGTATCCCTCACTGGTAAGATCAGACGATAAACTAATCTCACTAGATATTCACATCCTGACCCCAGCCTCTGCCCAGAAAACCACAGTGAAAAACTTCTCTAAAGCAAATTTCACACTCCTCAAAACCGAGGTGGAATCCTTCAAAGCCCCCGGGCCTGTGGAAAATACGGTCCAGACCGCAGAATCCTTTATAAACGCATTCTATGAACACCTTCAGGAATGCATGGATCATGCAATCCCAAATAAAACCAAGATCCAATCCTCCAAAGTTAGGTGTCCTGTCTGGTGGACCCCAGCCATAAACAAACTATACAATAGAAGGAGGAAGCTACTACATGATAGAGCAAAATCCCAAAAAGGGAAGGCATCTCTGATCAGTATTAGCAAAAAACTACAGGCACTCATAAAATTGTCTAAGGCCAGCTTCGAGAGAAAAATTGCACAGGACACTAAGGATAATCACAAGGCTTTCTTTAGTTATGTTAGGAACCTGGGTGGGAATTCCCAGATATGCTCAGAATAAGTCCAAAATGACAAAAAATACACCAAACCCACAGACATTGCCAACATCCTAGCTGAAAGGTTCAGTGCAAACTCCCCCCCCCCTTCCCCACCAAAAAGGCAAATATCTATCCCAGCAGAGTGCTGCCCCCTGACATCTCAGATGCTCAGGTAAGAGCTGCCCTGTCCAAAGCAAAAAACACAGCATCAATGGGACCAGATGGTGTCCCGGGCTGCGTCCTACATGAACTCCAAGAAGAACTAAACCCAAACATAAAACTACTGTTCAATCTCAGCCTTACTACAGGATATGTACCCAAAGAGTGGTGTACAGCAACAGTGGTCCCTCTCCACAAAGGTGGTGCCTCAACGGATCCTGGAAACTATCGCCCCATAAGCTTGACTAGCTTGGTCTGCAAAGCTATGGAAAGGATCATCATGGACCTCATAAATAAAGATATTGGGGACCTACATACACTGGATCCTACCCAGTTTGGATTTGTTAATGGCAGATCCTGCCTCTTAAACCTGGTCGATTTCTTTGAAACAGTCACCAAGGCCATTGACGAGGGGAAGGTGGTCCACACAGCCTACCTGGACCTTGCAAAAGCCTTTGATACAATACCTCACTCGGGCATTATAGATAAGCTCACCAGCTTAAATATAAACCCCTATGTCACTAGATGGGTTGCAAACTGGCTCAAGGACAGAACCCACATGATTAGAATTGCTGGAGCCATGTCAGACTCCAAACCAGTTACAAGTGGCGTCCCACAAGGCTCAGTCCTGGGACCTCTCTTGTTCAGTATATATTTCTCAGAGGTACAGACTAACACGGAAGGACTGTGGCTGACCAAGTTCGCAGATGACTGCAAACTGGGCGCCATAATCGACTCTCCAGCCTACACAAGCATCCTACAAAAGGGCCTCATAGAAACAGACAACTGGTGCCAGAGCCATGGCCTCAAGCTAAACGCCAAAAAGTGTATAGTCATCCCCTTTGGCAAAAACAAAGTGCCCACAAATTACCACATAGGTGGTAATCCATTGGCACGGAAGAAGTAATTAGGGACCTGGGGACCCAAGTTGATAGCAATCTCTCATTTGACAACCACGTGGCCAAAGTGGTTAGAAAAACATTTTATATAGCCCACCTAATCATGAAGGGATTCACATCTAGATCAGGGAAGGTCATCGTGCCTCTTTACTCATCCCTCATCAGGCCCATAATTGAGTACAATGCCCCTTTTGGGATGTACCTTACCAGACACCTGCAGCAACTGGAAAGACCCAAAAAGTACCTCACCAAGATGATCAAAGGGCTCAAACAGATGCCATATGCTGCCCGGTTAAAGAAACTTCAGCTCTACTCAGTGGCATACCGCCTGCTCAGAGGCGATCTGTGCCTGACGTATAAAGCCATGTTCAACCCGGAATTAATGGACATGCTGCACCTCAGAAAATCCAAATCCCATCGAGCTACGTGCTCGAGAGACTTAAACCTCAGCACTGAAATAAATAGGACATGCTAGAGGGACAGATTCATAACCCAGAGGCTCCCTTCACTCTGGAATAAAATCCCAGTCCAGGTTAGGCAGAGTCCCTCATTGACTCTCTTCAAGAGGAATCTTGATGAGTGGATGGGAGATCGTAGGTTTACCCCGGGTATCACTTCTGTGTCACTGTTAGACAGAGGCACAGTATACTAACCTCGAAAAAGGGCATAGCAAAAATTCATTTAAAATGGGTGGCGAAAGCCAAACATACTCTGGCTAGGCTTATAAATGCCCTAAGGCAGATAGCCTAGTATGAACCTATGAACCTATAAAACAGAGTACAGTACATTCAGTTAAAATGTAGGCACTTCTTGGTGGTTGAGGGATCAACAATTTAGTAAAGGCTGGAAGTCCACAGTCACAGTAGAAGACTGACTGTGCAGCTCTGTATCCCAGTAAAGTGTAAGAGTTTCTTCAAGGTATTTTTATTGTACACAGGTGAGCAGTAGAAGGCACTAAAATCTAGACAGAGTGATGAGAAAGGGGTCTAGGCACTAGTCTAAAGACTCTGCTTGGTGGGATGCTCAGTGTGAAGCCTATTTGTGAGTGTCATTGGTGCAGGCCCGTACCCAGGGCAGGAGTGCAGATTTCCACCATGCTGCTGAGGTCAATATTACTGAATTGTTTAGTGATCCATATTTGTATGCCTTTTTTACCAGTGGTACATTTTGAAAGACCATCCCCTTGTGAACATGAGGCTTTAAGAGATACAGATTTAGATTTCAGATAACTTTGTTTATTGGTGGGCAGTGGGGTGCATCCAAACAATGTAGGCCATGTCCACTGTCAACCTTAACACTGGTAATAACAGTATTCAGGTCAGTTAAAGTCAGCAGCGCATGCTCAAAACTGACAGACATGGACTTTGTGGTTTTGTACAGCTGTCTTTGTTAATTAAATGGTCTATTTCAGCAAACATTTTCTGTAGAATGTTTTTTACACAAACATTTCCTTCTCATTAATGACCAGATAGACTTGTATAACATAAATCCATGTCTCTGTAATTACGCACACATGCATATCAGTTTATATACCATCTATTCCTTGCTTCAGATGCTAACTTTGTCTGACAAATGCAATTATTCTGGGCTTGTTTGTGCAGCTTGTTTTTTTCACTCTTCTGCTTAGGCCACCTGGTATAGTGCATAACTTTATGGCATTTTTCTTTTATGTTGTCTCGTAGGTTAATTCCAAGTGTGTGCTTATGCCCTAGTGGACCTCAAGAAGGTTAACTACAACTGTTCTGTTTAGGAAATCATGCATGCCCTTGTATCAGTGTTGTTACTTCTTAAATATAGATACTGACGGATGCATTTTTGATAGAGAGGTAGTCTAATGCAAAGGCAACGAAGTGCTTGGTAATGAGTTGGTTGTGCTTGCTACTACTGTTAAAGATCGAAAGGCTGATTGTGTTCGCACAGCACTGATTTCCCTCAATACATTCCATGTACAGTGACTCAAAGAAAGGCCCTTCTTCGTCAGGAATATAAGGCACAGGCCTCTCTCTGGAGGTGATTATGATGTTAAGAATGACAGTTCCTTAAGCCTGTCAGGTTAAGTTAGGTGGCCAAGGCCAAGACCAACAATTCTTTCAGTTGTGAATTTTTGCACATTTTGCAGTTGAACAATGTGTTTTGTTAGGATTATGCAGGAAAGGGCACTGCATATGAGGATTAGATGAACAAATGCAGTGTAAAGGGAAACTGTAATGTTATACTGAATAGCTTTCCATCTGAGAATCCTGTGAGCTACACAGAGGGCTTTCTTTACTACTTTAGTAACCTGCTGATCAAAGAAAATATTTCTGCTTATGAATGTACCAAGGTCTTTGTTGCTGTTATCCAGCCATGGTCTATGTTGCTGTTATCCAGCCATGGTCTATGTTGCTGTTATCCAGCCATGGTCTTTGTTGCTGTTATCCAGCTTGAGTTGTTTTTTCTCACTATAATAGGTCACAGAAATTACTTGCTTCTTACAAATGACCATACTGCAACTACTGTTATTAAGGTATGACCACTATTTTGCGTTAGGAGTGAGTTACATGTAGCCACTGCTGGAGTACTGACACATCAGTGGGGACAATGGCAACTGTACCAAGTCTGCAATCATTAACAAACGTGGTCATCTAAAGGTGTTGGTGTCAGCCTTAGCATCTGAGCTGAAGATGCTCAAAAATTGAGGACTGAGTACCAGTCCCTCCAACACCCTGTTGGTTACTTACCTTCGTTTGGATATTTGGTCATTTAACCTTACTTCTTCGGTTCTGCATGAAAAAAATTTGGCTGCCTAGCAGATCACATACGTATTAACTCTGAATTGTTTACATTTGTTTATAATCCTAATTCCTACTGAACATTAATCTGCATTTATTGTTTCCACAGATTCTATTTACTTCTTTAGAATTTGCTCTTCCCTTTTTCTAAGGATCATGCCTTCAGTTCTTATAGGTTCATAGGTTGGTACTAGGCTATCGGCCTTAGGGCCTATACAAGCCTAGCCATAACAATTCCCTGGCTATTTCTTCCCACAGTATTTACTTCGCTGGACCCCTGTCTAGCAGGGCGACTGACGTGATCCCTGGGGTGAATTTCCTATCTCCCATCTAATCGTCAAGGTTCCTTTTGACGAGAGCCAAAGAGGTGCTCTGCTTGACATGCATGGGCAGTCTATTCCAGTGTCTGGGGAGTCTCTGGGTCAGGAACCTATCCCTCTAGCATGTTGTGTTCATTGTGATGACAAGGTTTAGATCCCTGGAGCATGGAGCTCTGAGGGATTGGAATTTCTTTAAGTGTAGCATGTCCAACAGCTCTGGGTTTGACATGGCCTTGTTTGTTAAGCAGAGATCACCTCTGAGTAGACGATATGTGACAGAGTATAGCTGGAGTTGTTTTAGATGGTCAGCATAGGGCATCTGCTTTAGGCCTGTGATTCTTTTAGAGATATATTTATGCGGTCTTTCCAGTTGTTGCAGATGTTTTGAGAGGTACATACCAAAGTGGGCATTGTATTCTATAATGCATCTAATGAGGGATGAGTACAGTGGGACAATGACCTCCTTTTTTCTGGATGAAAATCCCTTAGTGATGAGGTGTGCCACATAGAAGGATTTCCTGACTGTTGTGGCGATGTGGTTATCGAAGGTGAGACCACTGTCCACCTGTGTCCCTAAGTCCCTTATCACACTTTTGGTGTTTAGTGTACTGCTATCTATGTGGTAATTCATGCGTGCATGTTTTTCCCAAAGGGGATAACTATACATTTCTTGGCATTAAGCTTGAGCCCATGGCTCTGGCACCAAGCATCTGTTTCTGTAAGGCCCTTTTGTGGAGTACCCACATCATTTGGGGATTCAATACTGGCTCCCAGTTTGCAGTCATTTGCGAACTTTGTTAGCCAGAGTACCTTAGTGTTGGCCTGTACTTCAGAGAAGTAGATGCCAAACAAGAGCAGTCCCAGGACTGAACCCTGAGGTACTCCACTTGTCACTAGTCTGGAGCTGGATTTGGAGTTGGCTACTTTTACAGTCTGGGTTCTGTCAGTAAGCCAGTTGGCAACCCATCGAGTGACATAGGGATTGATATCCTGCTTAGTAAGTTTATCTATGATTCCAGAGTGGGGGATGGTGTTGAAGACCTTGGCGAGGTCCAGACAGGCTGTGTGGACCGCCTTACCCCCATCCACAGCTATGGAGACTGATTTGAAGACGTCAGTCAGGCTCAGGAGACAAGATCGATCCTTCATGAACCCAAACTGGATGGGGTCCAGTTTTTGAAGGTTGCCAATGTCTTTGTTTATAAGTTCCATGATAATATGTTCCATGGCCTTGCAGATCAGGCTCGTCAGACTGATGGCGGTAGTTCCCAGGATCCAAGTTGGATCTCCCCTTGTGGAGTGAGATAACAGTAGCTGTGCGCCACTCAGTGGGCATGAAGCCTGAGGTGAGGCTATGATTAAACATGACACTTAGGTGAGATGCCAGTTCATTTTTTAGTTCATGTAGTACACAGCCCGGAATGTCATCTGGTCCCATGGATGCTGTATTCTTAGCTTTGGAGAGTGTGTTTTTTTACCTGTGTGGCCATTATTACTGGAATTTGGCAATCTTTCAGTATTGAGATAAGCCCTTTAGGGATGAGAGGGGGGTGAAGTTGGAACTGAATCGATCTGCCAGGATATTGGCAATATCCTTAGGATCAGTATATTTAATGCCATTCTGTTGTAGCTCAGAGCAGATCTGAGCATTGCCATTTAGATTCTTGACATAGCTATATAATGCCTTGTGGTTGTCTTTGGAATCTTTGGCAATTTTATTTTTGTAACTAGTTTTAGAGGATTTTATGAGGGATCTCAGCTTCTTACTGTGGCTGGTAAGGGAGTTTTTTGCATCCTGGGATTTTCCTTTTTTCTGCAACAGTTTCTTCCTTTTGTTGTAAAGTTTGTTTATGGCAGGGGACCACCAGATTAGCTTCCTTGTTTTGGAGGAGAGCATCTTGGTTCTATTTGGGATGGCACGATTCATGCACGAGTGGATGTGCTCATACAGTGCCTTAGTGTAGGATTCAGCAGTTGAACTTTCAGTTCCTGTCTGCATGGGTGCCATGAAGTTTGTCACTTCTGACTTGAGTAGCATGAAGTTGGCTTTGGAGAAGTTTTTTACGGAGGTTTCCTTACTGGGAGGTGGGGGAGGGATGTGGATGTCAAGGGTGATTAGCTTATGGTGAGACCTGACCAATGAGGGGGTGACCATAGGTTTGGAGCATTGATTTCCCATGTTGGTAATGACCAGGTCTAGGATATTGGAGTCCCTGGTGGGACTGTGGATTAGTTGATCCAGGGCATTGGAATTTATGAATTCCAAGAACTGTTGGGCAAAGGTGTTGGTACACGAGTAGTTTTCCTAGTTAATGGCAGGGTAGTGAAATCACCTAGTATTAGGGTGTTTGGTTGTATCTTAATATTTTCCAATATGAAAGGTATAGTGAGAATCTTGGGGCATGGTAGGGGATCTGTAGCAAGCTACAATTTGGATTGCAGTCTTACCTAGTGTTAGTTGCACCTGGAGAATTTCAGATGCATTGTGTTGTGCAACTAGACTGGTGGTGTAAATATCCTTGGGGAATATGGACACTCCTTCACCTTTAGTGTTTCAGTCCTGGTTTGGTGGCCGAAAAGTGTGGTAAGAGTTGTTGTAGCCTGGTATTGCAGGGGTGCTCTCTGGAGCCTTGAACCAGGTCTCATTTACTGCACAGATATCGATGTTCTCTATTTTTAGGAGTGCCTTGAATTCAGTGCATTTTGAGGTTTAGACCTAGCATTGAGTAGTATTACCTTCAGATTTTGCATGCTTGTACCTGTTACGGTGGTGGTTTTGTCCTTTGAACTTTGCCTAAAAAGGGCACTATAGGGGTGGCAAGAGCCTTAGCCAGTAACCTGAATCCCAGGGGTGACAGGTGCAGACCATCTGTGACAAAGCATCGTGGTCTGTTGATCATGTCTTCCCAGGCAGACAGATACTGGATCCCCTTTGCAGAAGCTTAGCCAATTGTTGAAGTCAATCATTTTGTCCTTATACTGTGGTATCATTCTGGGTGAAGGCAGGATGCTATTCAGGGCTAGGGTCATACCTGCCTGGGCCACATGATCCAAGAGCTCTTCCATGTCTCTTTTCATGTAGTCCAGGGAGGTACGTCTCAAGTCATTCACTCCAACATGGACAATGACAGAGTCATATTTGTACTTGTTGTGGAGTGACTTGAGTGCATGTGTTATGTGGCGGATCCTGGCACCTGACAAGCAGCTGGCTGTAACTTTCTCCTTGTTCAGCCTGGTGAGTGGGACATCAGTGTGCCTGACTATAGAGTCACCTATGACTAAAGTGTTGGGTATGTTGTCTTTCCTTAGGGGCTGTTGTTGGGTGGCAGACTGGTGTTGTGAGCTATGTGACACTTTGGCTGTGATTGGGGTTTGTTTGCATTTCAGCTTCGGAGGTCCTTGTTGCTTGGGCAAGTTACTGTTAAGGGCCTCTGCATATGAGGGTTTAGTGTTGCTATGTGAGGGTGTTGGTGGTGTGGGTTTAGAAGGGCTATGTGTTGCTTGAGGTATAGTGCAGGTGTTAACCTTCTCGACTGTCTAGCACAATCTTGGGTGGAGAGAGCTTTGCTTCCAGTTTGGCTATGCAAGTGCATCTCTTGGAGGTTGTAGTTTTGGGTGGTAGGAGTAGAGGGTTGTCTGTGTACATGAGGCAATTGCTGCATTGCTCCAGTATGCCCAGATTCACCAGGTGGACAGGAGAAATCACTGGAAGCTGCCCCTTGGACATGCCTGGTTTGGTGTTTTTTTTTTTGTAAACTACAAGAGCTGTTTTCCCTTGCCTTAGCAAGGTACTTTGCAATTATAGGCTGTTTAGTGCCTATGATTAATTTATCCTTATTAACAAGGAGAGTTGCATGTTTGTATCAGTTTAAGGCTTCCTAGTACTTTCCAGCAGGTATTAGAGCAAGTGCTAGTCACAGGGATGCTTAAAGGTAAGATGAAAAAAAAAAGGTTTATCCTATACACTGCAGTGTGCACTAGAGGAGTTAGATGTGAAACGAGGTAACTTAAGTTTTACCTGTTTAAAAAGTTAAGTTTTAGTGGAGAGTCACTATTTTTAAACAAGCAAGATAGATTGAAAGGGAGTGGTCACGTTTGTAATCTGGTGCTATCCAATACAGTAGGACGGCCAATAAATTTAAATAGTTGAAGGGGAGTGATTTCACAAAATGATAATTTTGCACTTACACAAGTCAGTAAAAGCAGAGAGGAAATGAGATATATGGTCAAATTAACATAAGGGGCAGGTAACTAGAAAGACAGTGGTATTTAAGAACACAACAGAAACTGTGTGGAAGGGTGGGATAAAGATTCTGCCTGACTCACAAGAGACAGAGCTGTGGTCTCTTTTCAAGTTTTAATATGCAGTTAAAAGCAGAGTACAAGTAAAACACAAGGTAAAGAAAACAAATCACAGTATTCAAAATAGAAAAAGGCAATAAAGTAATGCAAAATACAACAAATATGTATCTCCTTTACAATATTCAGCACTGCAGTTAGAGTTCATTTGGATTTTGATTTCATTTCTAGAAATTGCTATTTTGGTAGCAAGTAGACTCAGTAAGGCTTTACTGTTTCTAGGCAATTCAGAGCCTGTGCCCCAGCTCAAAAGAATTGTTTCCTTAGTTACAACAATTTGCTCACCCATCATTTCTTAAAAAAACACTATTTGGGTATATTTTTTTAATCTGCCAACTCTCTACATCCTCAGAACATGTTTCTGTCTCTCTCCCATCATGCCTCTAGTATTTGCTATTTGCTTGATGAAAAATTATCTGAAGTCTTTCTAGGTTATAAAAATATTTATACAAATAATTCTAAACAAATATTCTCAACCTACTGGAGTTTATTGTATACTTGGGACCCATACAAATGTATTTCTGTTGTTACTTAGCAAATTGCCTTTCCAGTCTCTCTTCCCAATCTTTTCTAACCTCCTCTGATTGATTCTTAGTTATAATGCATTACTCAGGCCTTCTGTGCAAACAATCCCTCATTTACGTCCACTATGACTTCCTCAAAGATAACCAAGTTTCATAATATGATCTTCCCTTAACAAACCTATAGCAATACATGTACAGGGAAAGTAAAATGCTTTTTTTATGAAGCTTTGACCAGGTGAAGGTTTTATTCATTCATTCATTCATTCATTCACTCATTCATTCATTCATTCATTCATTCATTCATTCATTCATTCATTCTTCATCTAGCTGAAAGTCAGGAAATTGTTTCTGATAGCCATTTTATTTTGGATGGATTAAACTTAGTTTTGTTAGCAGCTGAACAGAATGCTTTATAATGAAAGTGTACCCATTTCTTCTTGTTATGTACTTTATTTATGGTTCTACAACTAGAAATTTTCTTGAATTTTCCATCATAACTGTGTTAAACGAGGCTGTGATTAGTGATGCAACTGTCAACAGTATGGTAGAATAATTTGCCATTTGCTGTCATACAGGGCTTATATAAAGTCAAATACCAGTATGTAATGAGTCCTCATTTATTTTTGACTAGTCTCCATTTGTGAAATCATTAAAAATGGTTGCATTGCATTCAAAGCTGAAGTGAATTTGTATGGTTAATGTGACTGCCTTGTGATCTGATTTGACTAAGGAGCAAGGCAGTGGGGAAAGGAGAAACAGACTGCATGTTAGTCAGCATAATATCTACTGTATTATTTCCCCTACAGGGGTACTAACTATTGCAAGCTATTAATGTTAACAAGGTCAAGGAGGCAGCATGCATGTTTGCTATTGGTGGTATAATTGTCTCAGATGATTGTACAGTAACTGAAGTCCCCCTTAATTAATGTGTTAATTTTTTTAATTAGTTTATCATGTTCTTGCTCTGGGGAGTAGAGGAGTGAGGGTTGGGGGTCATGTATGAAGTTCTGCAGCACCCATTTACATGGTATTTTCACTGTTATTTATAGTTAACTGAACCCCTAATATTTTATTGTGAGCCAATAGGTTGTGCTGTCTAGTTTTTAGATTTTTGTGCATAAAAATGGGCACTCCTGTACTAATTCAGTTCTATATTACCAGATCAAAAACCCATTTCAGCGAACACCACAAGACCGACACTTATAGTGCGAACCGTAAATACGCCAAACCCCCTAAACCATGAATTTTCAAATCTTGAACCATCATAGTCGGCCAACACCACTGCGCGCTACTTACTACTTACCCAAGCATAATAAATAAAACACATACATACACTAACCAAATCCTACTTCTGACCCTACACTAAACCTTACATACATTACTATCTATGCACTTACCTTAATCCGCACCCTAACCCTAAGGTCAGTAACTATCGCACACTTACCCTACAGACATATACCCAAACAAAACAAATAACCCACACACATACACTTAACAAAATCCTCCTTCTAACCCTACACTAAACCTTACATACATTACCTATCTATGCACTTACCTTAACCTGCATCCTAACCCTAAGGTCCGTAACTATTGCACACTTACCTTACAGAGCTATACTGCAGATGGGCCAACCATGACACTTTGACATTTCGTGTTTCGCGGTTTTGAACATTCTCCGTTACTGTAGTTCGCACTATACGTGTCAGTCTTGTGGTGTTCGCTGAAATGGGTTTTCGATCTGGTAATATCTTCTTCTTTCGGCTTTTCACAGTTAGGGGTTGCCACAGCAGATCATCTGTCTGCTCATGATTGGCAGTGGAGTTTTACGGTGCTGAGTTGCCATGGAAGGCACACACATGCACACACTCACGCCTAGGGCCAATTTAAAGTGTCCAATCCACCTACAGCATGTCTTTGGGATGTGGGAGGAAACCGGAGCACCCGGAGGAAACCCACGTGACCACAAGGAGGACATGCAGACTCCACACAGAAGGCACCCCAGCTGAGGATCGAACCGGAGAATCTGTTGCTGTGAGGAGACAACGCTAACCGCTGCACCACCGTGGCTGCCCTTTCGATCTGGTAATATAGACTCACTAATTCCATAGGATCGTAGTTTCATAAGATTTACAAGGCAACAGCATCTTGAGGCCATTTCTGCCTTGACAGTACCTACTTTTAGGCTCTGCCTCTCATTTTAAGGAGGGGCAACATACAATCCTGCGGGTATTTAAACTCTCAACTCTTTTTAGTTAGACTCTATCAAGAACTCCATTGACAAGGTGAGCTATAGAAACAGTCACAAAAGTTAATGTCAGTTTGAATTTTCATAGGTGGTTACAAGGTAAATAGTCCATGATATCTTTAAGAAGCCTAGTCCAGATTCCCAGTTGCCTCAAAGCACTGTTTGATTAAGTGAATTGCTCAAGGTCAGACAGTAGGCAAATGAAGGCTAAGAGAATGAAATCCTGAGCCACATGAAGTAGCTTGTTAACATCTCATAGCCTTAATTTTTCACACTAACTGCTAGACCGTGAAATGACCATCAGTCTGAATGTTCATAGGTAGTTACTAGCCATGCAGCCCACGAGACCACTGAGAAGTCTAGTCTAATTTCCTAATTGCCGTAAAGCACTGTCTGGTTATGTGACTTTTTCAAGGTCACACAGTAGACAAATGGAGGCTGAGGGAGTCAAATCCTGTACCACAGGAAATAGCTCATTAACAGCTTGTAGCTTTAAATCCTCAATGATCTTAGACTTCCTGCACACTAACTGCCAAACTAACCTTCTCCATAACTGCAACATGAGTTGAACAAGTGGTAGGTATTAAACTCAAATATGGGGAGTTCTTGATAGAGCTTTCAACCAAGTTTCGCTATACCCTCCAAGACTAGGAAAGCATCCAGACTGTACATTCTACTGTTTAGGTTTCTGAAATTAGAGAGAGCTCCCATTACACTGTTTGATCCCTTAGATATCAGTTTGTGATATGCATCAGTCTTGCTTTTTTAAAACATTTATTAGGAAAATTAAAGTCTTCTATTCAGAAAAAGTACACCCTAAGCAGAAAGGTAGAGACCATTGCAAATAATGCAGGTCTGTATATCGCACATCTTCTCTTATGCAGACAGTCTGAATCTCCATTGATAAGCAACAGGTACATAGCCAACTGTTGAATTACTTTGTTCCTATAATGTGATGCCATCTTAACTAGGGTAAGCTCTCACTCAACATATTTGCCTTTCTTGTCTCAGAGAAGGAAGTGAAGAGTGAAGCCATGTCATACTACATGCTACTCGGATTGGAATGACCTATATTGTTCATTTTTGCATGGATTTTTTTTTTTTTTTGCATGGAATATACTTTACTTTTCAGTGACCTTCGCTCTTCCCTAATTTTTGCTTCATTGAGAAGGCTATAGTCACTTATTCATTTCTTTCTGTTATCTGATGAGTTCAATTTATATGTTTGATCACTGAATTATCTGTTCCTATTCTATTATCAGCTGGAACAGGTGCTTTGTCAACCATAACAGTCTGTAGACTGTGTTAGAGTATTTGCTTGCTGATGTTGTCAAGCAAGATGCTGAATCTATTTGTTTTATGGGTTATGACAATAGTTATATGTATGAAGCTATGGATTTCTGTGCTCGGAAGGCTTGGTGGGCTAACCTTTGACAGGCTCAGAGTAGGAGTTGGTGAGTGCATACTATCATCAACAGGTAGCACGTTTGGCCTGCGCGTTTGTTACCTCATAATGTAGTTCTTGAAACATGAAGACAAATGCTATGCAACTAGGCATTTATAAAAATGCTTTTACCAGCTTTAGTTTTGCATTTGTCTATTGACTTCCACCACTAACCCCGTTTTACTTAAATTTACAACTCCCATACAGCTCTATAATGTTCTTCCCATCCTGTACATATGTCACTGCAATTTATGTTTCCCAGAATATGATCCATTGTTCTTATATACATTTTCTGATTGGATCAACTCATTTCTATGAGACTGCCACAAGCATATGAGTAATAATTTGATGGGTTAGTAATTTTTTTTATTTTATTTATTTGCCATTTGTTAACTGAGTTGGTCTGGCTGAGCAGGTGCCCTTTCTCAGCAGAGACCCGAGGAGAAAAGGTCCAGAAATACAATGATTACCATTTGTTGCAAAAGTGAATTACATATAAACAAAAGTAAAAGTACAGACATACATAAACCAAGGTAAAAATACACATACAATAAAATCCTATAAATAATAAACATTTGTTTCAGAATGCTTTTTTTTCTTGGACATGTAGTTGAGGTGTGGTTGGAAGGTAGGGAAATAGGAGATAGAGGGAGGGAAGGATAAAAAAGATAGGCAAGACCTACTTAAGAAATAGGGGTTAAGTACAGGGAAAAAATAGTGGGGAGGGGGCAAGGTAAGAGAGAGAAAGGTATAGGAGCAAGTCATTTGATGCAGTAAAGAGTGATTAAAAAACAGAAGATAGAAAGATTGATTAATGAAAATAGAAGTAGAAAAACTTATGTGTAGAAGAGTCTGATTTCTAATTATTTTATCAAAAACAAGTCTAATTATTGCAGAAAAGAGAGCGATAGCAATGTTTGTCTGTTCAGCACAATAATGTAGAATGCTTATGCTTACTTCTGTCCTCATTTAACTTCTAAACTACTTAATGAAGTGTTAAAGGTTTATACTGAATAGTCTCAGCCCAGTTCTGTAATATATAAATATATTAAAAGAGTTAATATGTGCTTGAAATGTCACTGGGAGGTCCCTGTCCCACCTACGTATCTATGAATTTGCCACCTCCTTTTCTTACATGCTTTTTGCGGAAAATAAAATTTAAAAAAAGTCTTTCCGAAGTTATAAAGGAAAAGAAAGACCTCGTTTGGGTGTACAGGAGAAAAAAAGAAAAAAGGAAGGCAGTCAGGGAAATCAGTGAAGGAACTTAAAGGATATAAAGAGTCTATAGAATAAGTAAGAATGTTAAATTAATATTTCTTATGTGTGTTTGCCACGGAAAAGAAAGAAGTATGCCATATGGGAGCTAGACAGAAGAAGTGGATGGTTGTGCAGATGATATGACAATGACTGAGGAAGTGAAGAAGGTGATTAGAGACACTAAAGGGTGGCAAGGTGCGGGGCTTGATGGGATCCCATTCAGGATTCTCAAGAGGAGTGGTTTCCAGTTCTGAAATTTCTAATTTTATTAGCCTTTTTTGGGCTGATTTCTATCCCTTTCAACTTTCTGGCTAAAAAACATGTGTTTGTGAATTTTTGCATTGTGCAGCACCGCAGGGCTACGGTTAAACTATTCCAGGTGCCAGAAAGTCTGCTCTTCAAATTTTCCCTTAGAACTAGCTGGTTTCTCAGTAGTAGTACTAAAATCTGTACTCCTGTGACTAGCACTTGCTCTAGAACCTTTTGGAAAGCACTAGGAAGCCTGAAACTGATACAAGCACTCAACTCTCCTTGTCAATAAGGAGAAATTAATTGTAGGCACTAAGCCTATAATTGCAAAGTACCTTACAAAGGTAAGGGAAAACAGCTCTTGTTCCAAAAAAAGCACCTAAACAGACATGTCCAAGGGTCAGCTTCCGGTGATTTCTCCTGTCCACCTGGTGAATCTGGGCATACTGAGGCAATGCAGCAACTGCCTCATGTACACAGACAACCCTCTCCTCCTACCACCCAACACTATAACCTGTGAGAGATGCACTTACATAGCCAAACTGGAAGCAAAGCTCTCTCCAGCCAAGATTGTGCTAGACAGTTAAGAGGAGAAAGTTAACACCTGCACTACACCTCAAGCAACACATAGCCCTTCAAAACCCACACCATCAACACCCATAGCAATACTAAACCCACATATGCGGAGGCCCTTAACATTAACCTGCCCAAGCAACAAGGACTTCCGAAGCTGAAATGCAAACAAACACCAGTCACAACCAAAGTGACACATAGCTCACAACACCAGTGTGCAACCCAACAACAGCCCCTAAGGCAAGACAATGTACCCAAAACTTTAGTCATAGGTGACTCTATAGTCAGGCACACTGATGTCCCACTCACCAGGCTGAACAAGAAGAAAATTACAGTCAGCTGCCTGTCAGGTGCCAGGATCCGCCACATAATGCATGCACTCAAGTCACTCCATAATAAGTACAAATACGACTCTGTCATTGTCCATGTTGGAGTGAATGACTTGAGATGTACCTCCCTGGACTACATGAAAATGGAAGAGGTTTCGGATCATGTGGCCCAGGCAGGTATGACCCTAGCCATGAGTAGCGTCCTGCCTTCGCCCAGAATGATACCACAGTATAAAAACAAAATGATTCACTCAACAGTTGGCTAAGCTTCTGGTGTCATTCAAAGGGGATCCAGTATCTGGGATCCAACTTCACTCCCCTCTCAGCCCCTAAAGGGCCCATCTCAATACCCAAAGATTGCAAAATGCCGTTAATCACCGCCACACAGGTAGAAACCGCACTCTCCAAAGCTAAGGGGACCAGATGACATCCTGGGCTGTGTACTACATGAACTACAAAATGAACTTGCACCTCACCTACGTGTCATGTTTAATCACAGACAGCAGATCCAAGGAAAAAATAGCCTTTAATGTTCACCAACACAGTAATAACAGAAATTCACAAAAAAATCAGTTTAGCGCGCTTTCACCCAATAAAATACTAGGCTTCTTCAGAACAAAGAAGCATCCCTATCCAGTACATTTAAATAGTGCAGCACAACCAATCACATCCATAAATCAAGTGTGCATGCCATCAATTAATTACCATGGAATAACCTAATTAAAAGCATAATGAAGATGAATTGCAGCTCTAGTATTCAGAAAATGCATGTTACGTCCACTCTAAAATAGAGTGTATTTGGTTTAAGCCTTAAAATCCAGTTCATAAAATCAGTGTCAAAACCCTACTATAACAATAAATATCCTATTAAATAAAAATAGAAAAAAATGCATATAAAATGCATATATAAAATACATCAGTCACCCCTTTCGTACTACAATTGTAGTATTTTGATACGTTCAACCTAAAACCCCTAGATGGAATATATAACTCACCCTTGTCCAAAATGTATCCACATTGTTGGCAGGCTCCACATTTGTGAGTCCCCCGTCTTACTTCATCAGTAACCTGTCTAACAACCTGTTTCCTTTCAAAGAGTTCTTTAAGGTTGATGTCCCTCCTTCTAATGAAAGTAGGATGGTTCGGAAGAAATGTTCTAGTGTCGTCACTGAACTTTAAAATATGCCAGTATTTTTTAATAACGTCTTCCACTTGGGTGGATGTAGTAGAAAAGGTGTGAATGAAGGCCCCTCTGTGTTTAAGATCACCTTCCTCAGATACCTCCACTTCAGGCGGACCCTTACCTAACAAGGGAGAAAACTTCCTTTCCCTGTTCATAATAACCTCATTGGCCATGTTGTCCACCAATTTTGGGATAACCTCTCTCTAAAAAAAGTGAGGTCAGGGTCCTAACCTCTTCTAAAAATTCGGCAGTCACACTGGCCATTCTAGAGGCCCTAATCATCTGCCCCTTCACTATCCCTTTTTTGATAATAAGGGTGTCTGCTCTCAAAACGTAAGTATGAGTTAGAAAATGAAACCTTCCGGTATAATTTGGACTGAAAGCAGTGGTTAATCACATCCTTATAAAGTGTAATGTCTAAATAGTTGATGGAAAAATCACTAACTGTGCATGTAAAGGCCAGGAAATCAGTATTTTGGTTAAGATACACCATAAAATCATCAAATTTCTCTCTAGGCCCATCCCACAGTAAACAAATATCGTCCAAGTAACGGGTGTAGAATGTGATGTAACCCCACCAATCTGTGTTAAGAACAAATTTTTGTTCCTAGTAGTACAAAACACAGTTAGCGTATAGGGGAGCACAAGCGGCCCCCATCGCAACACATTTTCTTTGTTGGTAAAACTCACCATTAAAGTGAATAAAGTTATTTCTAAGGATGGTGTCCATAAAATCCATAATCAAGTTTAGGGTGTTCCCATGCAACCCTGATTCTGTTAACAAAATTTCACCAAACCATTCTAAACCCTTTTCGTGTGGTATGCTTGGAAACAACTCAACCACATCAATAGTGACTAACCAAACCTCCGGACTGTATTTATCTTTAGACATTCTTCTCAAAAAGTCCCAAGAGTCCTTTGTTATGTGTATCACAGAGTTCAAGAACTTTTTTAACTGAGAATCTATAAAAAAGCTAGAGGTTCAGTAATGCTCCCTGTACCGGCCACAATAGGTCTGAATTTCATATTGTTGATCCCTTTGTGGGTTTTAGGGATACCAAATATGCAGGGAATCTTAGGTTTCTATACATGTAAAAAATTGTATACATTTTCATTAAAACTCCCCTGCAATAAATGGTCCAACAAGTAAAAATTAATTTTAGCATAAGCAATATTGATCTCATTACGAGAAACTGTCGTGTAGTGTTCTGGGTCATCAAAATACTACAATTGTAGTATGAAGGGGTGGTGTATATTGGGATTTGTGAAAATTGCCAGAGTTTTTATATCGGTAAGACCGAGAGACCACTTAGGAGAAGGATTTATGAGCATTTATACAAGGTTTCTAGAGGGAAGGAATCAAATGCTTTTTATAGACACTCTTTTAACATGTAAGGACATGAGAATAACATTTTTTGTGTTAGAGCAAGTGTTAGTCGATCCCCGTGGAGGGAGCTGGGAGTCCAGGGTGGAATACAGAGAACTGTTTTGGCAGTTGAAGTTAGACAGGTGTAGACCCCCTGGTCTCAATTACCATATTAGTATTTACAGTGTTTTAAAACTCAGGGCTGCTAAAATGTAAAATTTATATTTATATTTTTATTTATTTACTAAATATTTTGCTATTAGTATTGTATTTATTGTTCTGAATGACTGATGTATTTTATATATGCATTTTTTCTATTTTTATTTAATAGGATATTTATTGTTATAGTAGGGTTTTGACATTGATTTTATGAACTGGATTTTAAGGTTTAAACCAAATACACCTCTATTTTAGAGTGGATGTAACATGCATTTTCTGAATACTAGAGCTGCAGTTCATCTTCATTATGCTCTTAATTAGGTTATTCCATGGTAATTAATTGATGGTATGTGCACTTAATTGATTTATGGATGTGATTGGTTGTGCTGCACTATTTAATGTACTGGATGGGGATGCTTGTTTGTTCTGAAGCAGCCTTGTATTTTACCGTGTGAAAGCGCGCTAAACTGATTTTTTTTGTGAATTTCTGTTATTACTGTGTTGGTGAACATTAAAGGCTATTTTTTCCTTGGATCTGCTGTCCTGATTGTCTTGGGGAGATGCGGTTACTGGTCGAGTGATTTTTCGTTTTTTACATGTTTAATCATAGCCTCACCTTAGGCTTCATGCCCACTGAGTGGCACACAGCTACAGTTATTCCACTCTACAAGGGGGAATCCACCTTGGATCCCGGGAACTACTGTCCCATCAGTCTGATGAGCCTGATCTGCAAGGGCATGGAACGCATTATCATGGAACTTATAAACAAAGACATTGGTAACCTTCAAACACTGGAGTCCACCCAGTTTGGGTTCATGAAGGGCCGATCTTGTCTCCTGAACCTTATTGACTTCTTTGAATCAATCTCCAGAGCTATGGACGAGGGTAAGGCGGTCCACACAGCCTATCTGGACCTCGCCAAGGCCTTCGACACCATCCCCCACTCTGGAATCATAGATAAACTTATTAAGCTGGGCATAAATCCCTACGTCACTCGATGGGTTGCCAACTGGATTACTGACAGAACCCAGACTGTAAAAGTAGCCGACTCCAAATCCAGCTCCAAACAAGTGACAAGTGGAGTACCTCAGGGTTCAGTCCTGGGACTGCTCTTGTTTGGCATCTACTTCTCTGAAGTACAGGCCAACACTAAGGGACTCTGGCTAACAAAGTTCGCAGATGACTGCAAACTGGGAGCCATTATTGAATCCCCAAATGGTGTGGATATTGTACAAAAGGGCCTTACAGAAACAGATGCTTGATGCCAGAGCCATGGGCTCAAGCTTAATGCCAAGAAATGTATAGTTATCCCCTTTGGGTAAAAGCATGTACCCATGAATTACCATATAGGTGGCAGTACACTAAACACCATAAGTGTGATGAGAGACTTAGGGACACAGGTGGACAGTGGTCGCACCTTCGATAACCACATCACCACAACAGTCAGGAAATCCTTCTATGTGGCACACCTCATCACTAAGGGATTTTCATCCAGAAAAAAAGAAGGTCATTGTCCCACTGTACTCATCCCTCATTAGTCTCATTATAGAGTATAACACCCCATTTGGTATGTACCTCACAAGGCATCTGCAACAACTGGAAAGACCGCAGAAATACCTCACTAAAAGAATCACAGGCCTAAAGCAGATGAAATATGCTGACCATCTAAAAAAACTCCAGCTATACTCTGTGGCATATCGTCTACTCAGAGGCAATCTCTGCTTAACATACAAGGCCATGTCAAACCCTGAGGTGTTGGACATGCTCCACTTAAAGAAATTCCAATCCCTCAGAGCCACATGCTCCAGAGATCTAAACATTGTCATCACAATAAACAAAACAGGCTGGAGGGATAGGTTCCTGACCCAGAGACTTCCCATACTCTGGAATAGACTGCCCATACATGTCAAGCAGAGTGTCTCCTTGGTCCTCTTCAAAAGGAACCTTGATGATTGGATGGGAGATAGGAACTTCACCCTGGGGATCATGTCAGTCACCCTGCTAGACAGGGGTCCAGGGAAGTAAATATTGTGGGAAGAAATATCCAGGGAATTGTTATGGTTAGGCTTGTATAGACCGTAGGGCCAATAGCTTAGTACCAAGCTGAACATAATAGGGCTCTGGGAGACAAACTGAATCTCAGACAGACCTCTTCAACAGGTTCCATGGTAAAAGAGTGGTTCCAAGAGACTGGAAGCAAACAATGATATGCCCATCAACAAGTGCTGATCAAAGTGCAGTCCAGAGAATGATGGGCTAGTAAAGTTTGACTTCAGTAGACAGTAAAATGATAAAAGTGGTACGGAAGCCAAGCCTTCAAAGTTTTTTGGAGCAGCATGGACTGCTTAAATAATTCTGGCATGGCTTCACAGCAGGAATATCCTGTCAGACTATCCTGATTCATTTTATGACTGTATTACCAGAAAAGTGGACAGAGGGAACCTGTTGATATAGTGTGTCTGGACTTCAGTAAAGCCTTTGACTCGTATTATATATATATATATATATATATACATATTGTTAAGAGAAAAAGTTTTAAAACATACTGTTATTTGTCTTTTTCCTCTTCTTGCAAAGTGAACATGTTATTTGTTGGGATATGCCTACCAAAGATGGGCCTCATCTGTGAACAAAATGCAGCATTGCTTATGAACCTGAATAATATTTGTTTTCTGCATTTCAGAATAAAGAGATTTGGTTATAGCTCAGTGAAGCCTGGGATAAGGACGCACGGCCGAGTAAGAGTTAATTTACTGAAGCAGGCTGTGTGTCCTGGAAAATTTGAGCTACCATTGTTGAACTGAACATTCTGTACTTCTTGAACATTCTGTATTAACTGTTGGTTTGAGGTGATTTGTGATAAACATGTTTACCACAGGTGTTTTTCATAGCCAACTGTCAACGGTCAGAAATGTAACAAAAAGTTGTTTTGCTTGCAGTATAAAAGTTGATGTCAGTAAACAAGTTGACCAGAGGAGACCATCTTGGCCAACATGTTGTGTAATCTGGTTAGCTGCTAATAAAGAAGTTTTTCATCACCTGAGGCAGATGTGACTCGTTTGAATTTTTCTTCTGACATTTTGGTCCTTCGGACCGGAAACTTCTACGAAGATACGGATCAGACCGACAGAGAGACCGAAAAACCTGTGCAGGTGAGGGTTTCTCATCTTAAGATTCCCTCGACTGAAAGCCCTCCGACTGATTTGTCGTTGAGAGGAGGCCGGCCGCTGTCTGATCCCTATCTGAGGGACGGTTTCCGAACGAAAAGGGGAAACGGAGTCTCATCTTGTTCAGGTAGGATGAAAACTAAACTTTCTTTTAATTTAATTTAACCTTGTCGACAAGGGTTTTATTTTTAGTTAAGGGTGGGTAGGATTACTTGTTAAGATTCTTTTGTTAGGATCACCCATTAAGCTAGCCCCATTTTATAATAAGCCCTGTAAAATAACTTTGATACAGTCCTAAAATAAGAAATCTAGGGGAAACATGGTTTGAGTTGCTGCAAGTGTAAGAGTGATGTCTGTTTAAATGTTGATGCTAAGTATATGAAAGGTTTAAACAAAAATAATGTTAAATTTTTGAAAAAGTGAAAGTTGAAATATGATTTTGATGGTACCCTGAATAAGAATGCCTGTGCAAAATTGGTTAGAGATTTGAAAAGAGATGCAGGAACTAGAACTAAAAAGCAAAGACAATTGGGATTTCCCCAAGCACAAAAATGGTTAGAAGAAGCAAATAAACGAGCTATAAAAGAAAAACAGTGCCAGGAAAAAGAAAAAATAAATCAAAAGGGATCACTGGTGCCAAGTGGAAAAGTAGCTTTATTTTTAGATAAGGAGGATGAGCATACAGTTTGTGTGGTACAAAGGCAGGCAACTGCCCCACCGTATGGGGAAATTGCTGCTACTGTACCGGCGGAACCTCCTCAATATCAGTCTGAAGATGTGGGATCTGTACAGCAGGGTTGGTTATTGGCTGCTCAAGGAAGCGTTGTGACCCCTCCAATTTACCCGCAAATTCCCGTAGTACCCAAGGTTGCTTTGCAACAGGTAGACCAACCTATGCAGTTAAGGTCAGGACCAGAAGGGCAAGGACGTTGGGCCATTAAACTTTCTGACTACTCAGAAGCTCTTCCCTTAATACAAGTTGCAAACCCACAAGCAGGGGATGTTGGACAAGAGCCAACTATTTTAGTTTATCTTCCCTGGGCTAGAGAGGATATAAAATGAGCTACAGATGGTATTCCTCATCCCAAGGTTAATTTTCAAAAGTTTTCTGAGGACATAGTTGGTATGCGTTTAAGTTATCATTTAAATGGTTTAGAAGTAGAACAAGTAGTGCGACAAATCCTGGGTCCAGATTGGCACTTAGTTTGTGGTACTTGGACATGTAAGGCAGATGATGGCACTACATTAAAGCATAATTCTGGGGTGTTAGACACGCGAGTCACTGATCTGTTAAAGAGAATTTCTGATAAGTGGTGTCCAAGAGCAGATTGGACAGTAATAAATCAGTGCATCCAAAATGATGATGAATCTGTAGATCACTATATTGTAAGATTGACAGAAGTGTTCAATAACCATTGTGGAATGATGATTCCGCAGGATCAGGCCAATGATAGTCCGTATGAACAGCAATTGAAAAATGCTTTTCTTAAGGGTTGTAGGGCTTTGATAAGTAGTTTTATAACTAAGCATATGGTAGATCATAGAACATGTAGACTGCAACCTTTGTTTGAATATGCACGGCATGCTGAGCGACATTTCAATTTAAAAAAGAAAAAGAAAGTACATGTGTTAGCAGTAGGGGATGATGGTGGTATATTCTTGGTACAGGACCAAAGGGGGCAAGGGCACCGTGGTGGCGTAAAAAAACGTGGGGGCCCGAAATGGGACACGTTAAATAAACAGGGTGGACATTCAGAGGAATATGAGGGGAGATTAAAATGTGGAGAATGTTTTAAGTGCGGTAGACGTGGGCACTTTGCTGCCGACTGTGAAGAGTGGCAACACCCCCCACAGCTTATGAACAATGGCTCCGCATGACTATATGATAGTAAAGGAAGGTGCCAAATTCATTATTGTGATTATTGTAGAGAAGAAGAAAGTGAGAATGATTGTGATGATGATGAGGCAGACACTCTCTGCGATGAATGTCAGAACACTCAGAGGGAAGGGCGGGATTGTGACTGTGAAGTCATAAACCTGGCAAATTTGGGTATTGCTATGCATCTAGATCAAAAACCCATGATAGAGTTTTTGGTTGAGGGACAGAAAGTGGAGTTTTTATGTGATTCAGGTGCATCGTACACTTTTGGGTCCAGCAGTTCTGCCTCGAACTGCGAAACAGATGAGTTTGTCCTTGTGAAAGCGGCAAACGGAAAATCTATAAGGAACCACTGTCTCATCCTCTATTGTTCACAGATCCGTAAACAAACCAAACTGTTAGGTGTAGGGTAATTATATCGAAAGTTTGTCCAGTTAATTTGCTGGGAAGAGATTTGATGCATTTGTTTGGAAAAGCGGCAATTCCCACACCTAAAGGCATTGAGGCAAAAAGGTTAGCGGATGGCTTGGTGGTACAGGGAGTACAAGACTTGTTTTACTGGTATAGCCAGGACTTGATTTCAAATGGGTCGGGGAGGGTTGATACAGATTTGATCAACCTAGCTTTAAGTAAATCTAGGAGCGGGTCACCGCAGGTTGCGGTGCACTTACATTGTACAATGCTCTACAGAAAGGCCCCTGGTCCGGATAAAGAATTTGAAAAAGAATTCTTTAAGCACAAACGTGCAAGGATAATTTTGAATGATATGTTTTGGGATACGCAAGGTAATACAGTAGTGACCTGTACTTTGACCAAAGAAATGAGTTCTTTATATCGCTCAGGTTATAGCCCACATATTTCAGTTACTAAAGCGGTGGGGAGACATTGGGTAGATTTGGCGAAAAAGGTAACGAACTGGGACACAATGTCCGAAAGTCAGTTGAAGGATCAACAGATCCAGGTACAAAGATTAAATTGGGTGACTTAGGCACAACCAAGCGTGCACCTCAGGGATGACAAAACAGAAATGGCATGACAAATCCTTCTAACTCAAGAGGAAGATAGTGCGTTAAGCGCCTTGCCTGTAGATTTATGGTCAAAAGGTAAAGGGGCTGTAGGACTGATGAAAACAGCAGGTGAAGTTTGTATAACTCCAAAGTCAGGTTTTAGACCTCGTAGGCACCAATACCCGCTAAGTAAACAAGCAGAGGAAGGAATTAAGCCAGTTATTGAGCAGCTAAAACAGGTAGGAATTCTTGCTGAATGCCCAGATTCGCCCTGCAATACTCCGTTGTTTCCTGTAAAGAAACCAGATGGGTCATGGAGGTTGGTTCAGGATTTACAAGCAGTTAATTTGGCTGTGATCCCAAGAGCACTGGTGGTCCCTGACCCCTATACATTACTTAATGATTTACTACCTCAGCACAGATATTTTTCTGTCATAGATATAAGCAATGCTTTTTTCTCCATACCACTACATAAGGAGAGTAGATTTTGGTTTGCATTCACTTATCAAGGTAAAAGATACACCTACACCAGATTGCCACAGGGTTATTGTGAGAGTCTGACAATATTCCCACAAGAAATGGCTGCGAATTTAGCTCAGTTTGTTCCCCCAGAGGGAAGCCAGGTTCTGTTGTATGTAGATGATATTTTGTTGGCCTCACCCACGCAGGAAAGTTGTAGAAAGGATACCCTTGCCCTTCTTAGTTTTTTAGCTGAGCAAGGACATAAGGTAAATAAAGAAAAGTTACAATTGTGGAAAGCACAAGTAAAGTACTTGGGTTATTTAATTTCACAGGCAGGCAGACAATTGGGGAACAAAAGAAAACAAGCAATTCTTGAGGCACCTATGCCCACAACTAAGCGGGAGATGATGTCCTTTTTAGGTGTGACTAATTTTTGTAGAAGTTGGATCCCTAACTATGCTGAGGAAGTACGGCCATTGACCGCACTAATCTATGACACTCCCATGGCAGCTAAGAATAATATACAGTGGACAAATAAGGCAATACAGGTATTTAATAGAATTAAGCAATTGATAGCAGGATCCTCTGTTTTGGGTTTTCCGAACTATTCTAAGCCATTTGTACAAATGGTTGATTGTAAGGGAGGATATATGACTTCGGTTCTGGTACAAGTACATGGGGATAAACAGAGACCGACAGCTTTCTACTCCTCCAGATTAGATCCTGTTGCAAGGGCATTGCCGCATTGTGTTCAAGCTGTAGTGGCAGCTGCCATGGCAGTACAAGCATCAGCATCATTAGTTTTGTTTCACCCATTACAATTGCGGGTTCCACATTCAGTAGCTACTATACTTTTGCAAGATAGGATAACCTTTTTATCTCCTAGTCGACATTTGTCATGTATGACAGTGCTGCTGACACAGCCTCATATGACCATAGAAAGATGTACTACTCTTAATCCGGCGACACTTTTGCCGACTCCAGAAGAAGGTACTCCACACGTTTGTTTAGAGAGCATTCATGACAAAGTGCTTCCCCGACCAGATTTAACGGATATTCCGTTGGTAGATTCTGACCTCGTTTTGTTTGTAGATGGATCAGCAAAGAAGGACACTGTAGGAAAAACACTAGTAGGGTATGCAGTCACCACAGAAACTGAAGTTTTGGAGGCAAAAAGATTGTCAAACATTTATTCTGCACAAGCAGCTGAGTTGGTGGCTTTGACTCGAGCTTGTACCTTAGGGGAGGGTAAAAAAGTGACAATTTATACAGATAGTCAATATGCATTCTCCACTGTACATGTTTTCGCTCAACAATGGAAGAATAGGGGAATGGTTACTGTGACAGGCAAACCAATAAATCACAGAGATTTAATTTTACAGTTGTTAGATGCAGTGCAACTACCACTTCAGATAGCGATATATAAATGTTCGCACATACCAACAGAAAAGATCCTGTCTCCAGGGAAATGCACTTGCTGATATGGCTGCAAAAAAGGCAGCTCAAGAAAATGATTTGCTTTTACATGACAATGATTTAGAGCCTGGACACCTCTTAGACTTAGAGACACTAAAAGTAATGCAAACATTGACAACACAGAAGGAAAAATGTCATTGGGTAAAATATGGTATCACTCAACAGGATGGGTTGTATAGGGCATCAGATGGCAAAATGGTATTACCCTCAAACCTTTTTAGGTATGCGGCATTGGTTAGCCATGGATCTGCCCATGTAGGAGTACAGACGATGATTCAAATAGTGTCTAAGGTGTTTTGGTGTAAGGGGTTTTCAACTTATGCAAAGCAATTCTGTCTATCTTGTTTATTATGTGCAAAGTATCATGCTCAGGTGGGAGTTAAAAAGTCTCAGCAGGCATTCCCCACCCCTCCATATCCATTCCACACACTCTGTATGGACTTTATTGAATTAACACCCTCAGAGGGAAAAAGGTTCTGTTTAGTCATTATTGATGCTTTTTCTAAATGGGTAGAAGCTTTTCCAGTGAAGCATCCGAATGCACAAACAGTAGCAAAGCTTTTGACTGCAGAAATAATTCCCGATTTGGTTTACCAAGACGCATTTACAGTGATAATGGGTCTCATTTTGTTAACCAGATTGTTCAGAAGTTGGGTCAAGTGTTTCAAATTGATCTTAAGTATCATTGTACTTACCATCCCCAGTCAGCTGGACTGGTGGAAAGACACAACGGTGTCTTGAAGAGTAAGCTCCGCAAACTGATGGCAGAAACACATAGATCATGGACTGCGTGCCTTCCTTTGGCACTCCTGTATATGCGAATCTCACCTTCCTACAAAGGACTTATACCATTTGAACTTTTGTTTGGGAGACCATATTACGTCCCGCAGTGGCAAGGATTGTTGCAGCGGAACGTGAGGGGGGTGAGGATCTAGCGGATTATATGAAGAAGCTGCTAAATGCCAAATCTCTTGTAACCAATGACTCCTTTGCAGATTCCAGAAATGAAACCTTGTTAAGCATGGCACCCAGGGATTGGGTGTGGATTCGAATTGTGAAGAGAAAGAATTGGTCATCCCCCAGGTGGGAAGGCCCATACCAAGTACTTATCTCGACACCTACGGCTGTAAAGATTGCTGAGAGGACTTCGTGGATTCATATCACCCACTGTAAAAAACTCAAGACTCTTCCTTCTGCCATTGATATTGGTCAAACTCCACCGGACCTCGGATCGCAAAGTCTGGCTACAAAGGGGGATTAGCCCAATAGGGGTTAGTTCGTCTCAAACCCAGTGAAGAAACCAATGGCGCGAGGTAGTCATTAGGGAGGATGGCCAGATCAACTGGTACTTGAACTGTTACATGATGATGATTTTGGTGGCGAAAGTAAATATGTCCATACGAGAAGGAACAGTTGCAAGAGAAAAAGGAATGGTGGTGCTGCAAGCGCAAACAGGTGTTACTACTGTATTTAAGGTGAAACTTTGTGAAGGAATTTTGGACTGTTCTAAATGGGACAATGATAATTTCTTGACTCGTGCAAAATACTTGTGCAACAGAGACTGTACGTCCTGGTCAAATGTTTGGTGGTCAACAGATGTGAATGGATGGGAAACAAGTGGTGCAGTGATACCAGAGAAAGATAAAAGCAGGCAACAAAGAATAAAAATTGCGCATTTCCAAGGTACCGAAGTAATTACTATAACCATTGTGTCACCACAAGAAAGTGATTCAGGAGTTTATGGAATCGGACTGTCTCTTCCAATTGGAACTGATCCTTTGGGGACCCTCCAACTTAAAGTACAAAGCCTTAAAAATGCTACAAGTAAAGCAGATTTTGCCTTCACAGAAGAAGAACAATTGTTACTCGAGACGGGATTCGTACACCATAATGAATGGTTATCTTGGGTTAAATATAGTACCCGAGAGGCACATCGTGAGAACTGTGTTTGTTGTGCTGAAGGTAAACAGCAACTAGCAACAATCCCATTGATGTGAGATGAAGGTAACCTAACGTGTCTGTTAAAATTATTCTTCAACAAAACTGAAGATAAATGCAAAAATGAAACTCAGCGTTTTCCAGTCATAAGCAAAGTTGAGAAACCGCCTGCAGCGATTTCTTATCCAGGTTCGTATATGTGCATTTCCAGAGATGGCACAGGGAAGAATTATGGCAATATGGGACAGAACTATTGAAATGTTACTGTGAATGGCAATGAGAATCCATTTCTGGAGAACCAAACTCATAGTTTAGCAGACGTATGGTGGTTATGTGGAGACAACAAACTCAGATCAAGGCTTACGATTCCCTGGAAGGGAACTTGTGCACTTGTAAAGTTAATTCTGCCATTCTACATTTTCCCAGTTCCAGCAAGCAATTTTGTAAGAGAACCTGAAATAAAGTCGAAGTGGTTGAGTAGGAGAAAAAGAGAGGCACCGAAGCAATCCTTCGACAACAGTGTCTACATCGATAGCATTGGCATACCAAGAGGCGTACCTGATGAATACATAGCAATAAACCAAATAGCAGCTGGTTTTACATCCATCTTTGTCTGGATTCAACCTAATAAGAATGTGGACTGGATCAACTACATTTACTATAACCAGCAGCGTTTTGTGAACTATACCAAAGATGCATTGAAAGGAATTGCTGAACAACTGGAGGCCACTTCGCAGGTGGCATGGCAGAATCGAATTGCGTTGGATATGCTCCTGGCCAAAGAAGGAGGAGTTTGCAGGATGTTTGGGACTTTCTGTTGTACATATATTCCAAACAACACTGCGCCTGATGGAAGTATCACTCGAGCTTTGAAAGGTTTGGAGATGTTATCCAAGAATTGGCAGAGAACTCTGGGGTAAGTAATCCCTTTACAGACTTTCTACAAGCGTGGTTTGGAAAATGGAGTCATCTCATCAGCAGTTTCCTGGTGTCCATTGGAGTCGCTGTGGCTATCGTGGTGGTATGTGGTTGCTGTTGTATACCCTGTATCAGAGGTCTTCTACAAAGACTGGTTGATACTGCTGTTATGAAGACGATGTACCAGCAATTGCAACAGACTGGTGAAAGTGAATACATTGAAATGTGACTTTTTGCAAATGTTTTTGAAGTTTAAAAGCTTGTCTTGCCAATGAAGTAATGTATGCAAAGAAAAACTTAGTTTTTACCATATATTGCTGAAATAAAAAGACAAATAAAAAGTGTTTCCAGGGGGGAAATGTTAAGAGAAAAAGTTTTAAAAACATACTGTTATTTGTCTTTTTCCTCTTCTTGCAAAGTGAACATGTTATTTGTTGGGATATGCCTATCAAAGATGGGCCTCATCTGTGAACAAAATGCAGCATTGCTTATGAACCTGAATAATATTTGTTTTCTGCATTTCAGAATAAGGAGATTTGGTTATAGCTCAGTGAAGCCTGGGATAAGGATGCACGGCCGAGTAAGAGTTAATTTACTGAAGCAGGCTGTGTGTCCTGGAAAATTTGAGCTACCACTGTTGAACTGAACATTCTGTACTTCTTGAACATTCTGTATTAACTGTTGGTTTGAGGTGATTTGTGATAAACATGTTTACCACAGGTGTTTTTCATAGCCAACTGTCAACGGTCAGAAATGTAACAAAAAGTTGTTTTGCTTGCAGTATAAAAGTTGATGTCAGTAAACAAGTTGACCAGAGGAGATCATCTTGGCCAACATGTTGTGTAATCTGGTTAGCTGCTAATAAAGAAGTTTTTCATCACCTGAGGCAGATGTGACTCGTTTGAATTTTTCTTCTGACATATATATATATATATATATATATATATATATATATATATATATATATGTATATACACACACACATATATATATATATATATATATATTACATATATACATATTATACATACACACATATTGCAAAACTAAGGAGAGAAAGACCAGGTAGCAAACAATATAAGTGGATGGAGAGCTGTCTAGGGGGCATGAAGCTGACAGCTTCTGGGAGAAAATGATAACTGGTATCCCACAAGGATAACATCTGGCTGAATCCTATTAATGTGATCAGCTCTGATATCACACAAGACATAGAAAACTACATCATTGGTAGCATGTGATAGGGGTGCAAGCCTGGCAAGGGACTTGAAGAGGCTGGATGTATGGCCTTTGATATAGCATCATCACTTCGCACCTTGCAAGTGCAAGGTGTTGCCACTGAAAAATGGCAATGCAGGGCTAAAATATACTCCTGTCATACCTCTCAGCTTCTTTGAGAAAGAAATCCGGACAAAGCCATAAATAATGGTGGGACAAAGGCCCAAAAATAGGGACACTTTTTAAATATTGCTCTTACAAACTTAGTAAGTTGATAGAATAAGAGGTTTTGCATTAGCATGAATTTTCTGTAGGGTATGAAGTCTGAATCTCAAATATCTGTCATTATTTTCTGACTTCAACCCTTAATGATTTGCTAGAAAAGCAACATTTTATGAGAAACAGACCAAAGATATGAGGCAAAAATCTGGACGTTCTGTGAAAATCTGTACAGTTCAGAGGTATGTCAGTCTCAAAACTCCACATCAAGAAATAATCCTGGGAGCTATCATTACAGAAAATATAGCTGTAGGGTTCAGACCAGCATGCAAGACAAACCAAATATTAGGGTTAAATATCCAGGGGTGTCATCTCCAGGGACTGGAAAGTGGGGGTAACTTTTCTAATAGCCTAGTAAAACCAGTGTCTAAATACTGCACTCAGGTGTGTGTGTGCCTTACCAGAGAGAAGTCACGCTGTTGGACAGAGTACAGAAAAAGAAAACCAGAATGGTGTGGTATATAGAGGGGATGTCACAAAAGCAAAGGCATAAGGAATGTGCCCTTTTTTAATTTGAAAGGAGGCAAACCAGAGAAATGCAGTATGGGTATGCAGTGCTTTAAAGGTGGATATGTGTAATTGGATTAGGCTGGATAGGGATAACAGGGAGGCTAGGGCACTGTATTACTACTAGATTTAAGGAATCCAGTACATCCTGGACATTAGGGAATATTTTTTCGCTGGATTGTGTCACTGAGAAGTGAAATAAACTGGGACATTTTAAAAAGTGGGAATGCTTTAAGGAAAAAGGTTGGTATACCTGAAATATGAGGAAGGAAATGAGCAGGGCAGCTGCTGTTTACTAGCTGCAATTCTTTATCCAGCATACTATTGTGACAACCTCTTTTGTTACCATTTTATGTATATGATAATGTATCTTCTTCCTAACATTCATTCAGTAATAAGATATTAGGTCACTCTTAAGCAACATAAAATGTACTTGGGTTAAAGAACAGTGAGGGTGGTGCATACAATAATGTTTCTTATTTAAACAAATCTGTCCCGATGTACAGTAGACATGAATTGCATTAAGCTGTTCAGGAATACGGAGTCCAGAGTGACCCACATCTAATCACTTTATGGGGAGGGGTTAACTTGCCATACGGTACCCTTCCAACAGCCGACATGCATGCCTTTACTGTCTTAACTGGGGATGTTTGTCTCTGTGTTCATTTCTACACAGTGTAACTACACAATTAGTGTAACTAGTTTAGAGAATTTAGGTTACTCCCAAGACACTGCCTTTCCTGACTGAAACCAGAAGAATTAAAATTGAAGGAAGATTGTAGGCAATGTATGAGAGAAATGCTGTTGTAAAATATTTTGTGTATAATCCACAGAAATAATAAATTAATGTATTATTCTTATTTGGTATTTGTGGACAATGAAATGTCCAGTGATGACATAAGAAATAGAGGGATAACTCACCAGAGATGCACCAACTCAACTCCATAAGCTGCATAGTATTTTTAGATGCTTAGCAGTTATACGCCGTTCATGTATAAATGTTCATGTGTTTAATGGAATTTTGTGGAAAATAGGTAATTTCATTTCTACTTTGAAGTCAAACAGGCAGGACGTTAGTGAGATTACATTTTATGTTCCCACCGTGGTGGTATGTAATGCTACTTGCTTTCTGCACTGGAGAAGCGGCAGCCTATGAAGTTGTTTTAAAATATTAATTAAAGTAGTAGGGACCAATAATCTTATCACCAGTATGTAATTGGCATCACCTTTTTAACTAACAATGGCACCCTCTGCAATCTTCCTGTGCAGCTCGTCATTTAGCAAACTTTATCACAAGCATGTGTTAGTTGCGGAGAAGTAGCTCTAGGAAACTACACAAGAAAAAAAGGACACTAACTGCAAGTGAAAACAATGCAGTAAAAGGCACCACTGTCTTTGCGTCATAAGTTAACGTAGATGAATACTCTGAAAAATTATGTTTGGAATTAGTGACCTGGTTACATTTCTCGAAAATTTCAATTACTTCGTTACATTTTCCACTACAGTACAATGCTGAATATACACTGACATCTGCCGCTTGCCTGGATTGCTCCAGTGACTTGTGTGATCTCATCCCGCTCAGCAATTAAAGGAAAAAAAAAACCCTGTTGTCAAACATTTCACTTAAAGCAACACGTAAATCAGATGACTCAGACCGGTTGATATACGTCAAGACCTAGACTTTAAGAACTTTCCGTACAACTAAGGGCTTTACGGAATGGTATGAATGTTATTATTATTATTGACAGGCATATCTAGCCAGATTAGTGTGGCCATTAGCCCAGTGAATGCGTGTTGTGAGAAGGTTGTTAATTACAGTGGATTTTAATAGGTGAATCTGCCGTAATGACTTGGACCTGCCTAGAGCCCTGTGCTACCTGAGGGCCCCATCCATGCTGTCAAACTCCCATCACTATGGCACCTGGAGCCCACTGTGGAAGCGAGACTTTTAGGCAGTCACTGCACTTCCGGTACATCATTGCGTTGCTTTCTGCCTAATGTTCTCGGCTTTAGTGTACCTGCTCATCCATTTTATTTTAAAAGTCGATAAAAAAGTTTTTCGTTTATTATGCAGAGTGATCTTCTGGATAATGACTTGGCAAGGGCAGTAAATGGAGTAATTATATCCGACAGCTTGCCTTTAAGATCAATGTGAAATCTTACCCGGAAGTGAGGCGTCATTCTAATTACTAGCCAGACTTGTATTTATTTACCCTGTGTTAACGGGGTTATAAGTTAGTCAGACTCGGCCAGTGGCTCTTTTCAGGTGGTTTCCAAGGTGGTATGCATACTGACTTTTCACTTCTACCCAAACCCAGTTAATACGTACGATAGCCGGCTCATTGCACTTTGCATTTTAACCACATGATGTGATCGGTTTAACGATCTCAGTCTCCTCGCCCTAGCAAACTGTAGTTAAACATAAATTGTACCTCTCAAATGTTTCTGATTTTGATTCAGTTTAGCTCTGTCCCCAATCCCGGCTAAAACCCGAGATTTGGGAATTAGTGGTGAGTTAAAATCTTAATGACAAGTTGTGGGATAATTTACTTGGCTACCTCCACTTACTGCCCATGGAAGGTGCAGTGGTCTGCCTTGTCGACTCAAGAGTACTGGGGTGCCCTATGTGCGGAGTCAGCATGTCCTCAGTTTTTCTCCCTGGCCGCCGCTGAAATTTGGCTTGTTCGAAGTCGGACTTTCCTGGTAAGAAAAAAAAAGTTAAATAAAAGAATGACACAAATTACAGTTAGAGACTTCCTTTAGTTCAGAGAAAAAGCATATTAGTTTGCGTTCTGTTATTCTGTCAACATCTCAATTTAACAGTACTGATATTTTAAAAATGTCACAGATTATTTCTGGATTTATTTTCGATTCTATTGAAATTTGTCCCTTTGCTACCAGAAGCAAGAGACATCAGGTGCTTGTTTCTCTTGCACCTGTGTGATATTTTTTCCCTACTAGCATGAAACCAGACAGAGCTATAGGCAATGGTAGCAGTAGTTGATGCCTGCCCTAGAAAGCAATCATGCATTTCTTTTTATAATTTATTGGGTGTACCTAAACTATCATGTAAGAACACGTCATTGTTCCTTTTTTTTGTCCCCACCTGAAGCAGGTGTGTGTGTGTGTTTTGGGGGGGGGGGGGGGGTTATGAGTGGGCCTGCGATTGTAATCACTTTGTTATATGTTCGAGACATGGATGCCAAGAAATTCACCTTGCTCCTGGTACCAGAGTGCATCTTTTGTAAACTTCAGAGTATCGATGGTCAGTTAACACATCTCTGTCACTTGGCAGATAAATTCCCTTCAGGGAGAACCTGCCACATTCACTTTATTTTACAGAAAAGAAAAGAAAACAGTCCTTTAGATAAGCACTGTTTATTTGTATCCGGCTTTTACTGTTTTGGAGGACTTTAATACAGCATTCTTGTCAATTGAACAAGTGTATTTTTTTACAGTTTTAAAGTTTATTTTTTCTGTACAATAATTTTGTAGATTATTTCTAGGGGCTGGGGCAAGCACATTTGGTGCTTGTGACAGTGTAAATTTTAAGAAAACACTATTTTTTTATTACTTGCCTTTCAGTAACATTTTCAGACTTTGCTTACCATTTTTCATGTTTCCTTCTTAGCTTAACCATGTAAACAACAGCTTACTGTCTTCGGTGTTCTTAGACAGCCTTTGCCTCAGCCATAAATGCGTCACCCTGCAGTGGCCATTTCAGGTTCCTTAGACCACTCATCTTATTCCTTAGTACTCTCTGGTGTAGTCACTCCAGCCACCATGGACCTGGGGTTGGACACATCCTCTACAGCTATTGAGCTGTCAGATACCTGTTTCCCGGGATGATGTTCCTGACATGAGTTGGTCTGCTCCTTTGGATTTTCCTTATAAAAAAGAACGACAACATTAAACATTTATCTTCCTCTCTCTCTCTTACACTCGACAGGAAAGATTTGTTGAGCTTAGCTTAGGGCTTAGTGCTGGCTGTTTAACCCTTAATGTTCCTCTTCCTCAGTAAGTGAAAAACAAATTCTTCTGTTTCTGAAGATTCATAGTTTGATCAACAGGGCATGGAATTGGAAAGAATAACTTGGGTTAATTCTCCTAAGGCTACAGATTCTGATTTTGAAGAGAGTGCTTCTTAACGAATTTCCCACTGAAAAATTTTCTTTTTCCGAAAACATTTTTTAGAATGAACCAATTACTTCAATGGAAACAGAGTGACAATCCATTTTTTTTAAGAAATATTGTGACTTGTTACAGTTTGAATTTCCTCAGCCTGTTGCTGTTCCTCCTGTCAGCTTTAGAGGATATTTTTATTACAGCTTGCAACCTGCCTGACAGTCTGCCTTCAGACCCCCGAAAGGCAGACAGATTGTATAATAGTCCTCATTCTTATATGTTCTTATCCCAGATCTGATCCTGCAGTGATTTCCCTGTTAAATCCTCCTGCAACTAAACATGTGGTATATACCAGCCTTTCTTCTGATGAGGCTGGGAAAGTTATGGATAGCTTTGGGCAAAGTGTGTATTCATCTGTCACTCTTACGTGTAGGATTCTTAATTATAAACTGCACATGTTAATTTTTTTTGCTTGCTTTTTTAGAGAGTATGAGGAACATTACTGCTACTTGTCCTACATCTGAAGTAAATCTTCTCTAATTTCTCTTATTGCTTCAATTGTTCTGGTAAACAAACACACTTTGAAATGTTTTTATGACTCGGATGATGCAACTTATAGAGCTGCACCCACAGGATTTGTTATGAAAATAAATTAATGGCTATTTTCACAAAATGGCAAGGAGGCTGAAAAAGAGAAAGTATGAGCCTATCAGAAACCAGGACAAGTCCTATAAATCATAATGACTAACTTCTGAATTTAGTATCCCCAACCTTGACAACCCTTTAAATATTCCCCGGAATCTGGTTCTCCATTTACCTCTCAGACAAATGGGTTGTGATGGTTTTTCTACAGGGTTACAGATGTCAGTAGGAATCCCTGTCACCCTTACAGGGAGATCCCTTCTCTTCCATCAGGTCTTTGTCATCAGATAACCTCAGACAAATGGGTTTTGATGTGTTTTTTTTCTACAGGGGTACAGATGGCAGCGTTCTCTGTCTCCCTTACATTAATCCAAAAATACAAAAGCCAGCACAAAGGTGTATAAGGTGCAACATTTAATAAAAAGTTAACACATACAGACCGGTTTCGGCATACATAAAAAAGCCTTCCTCAGTGTAACTGAACAAGAAACCAAGCACTCCTTATATACACACACCCATGTATAATAAAGATCATTCGTTGGCTGTTCACAATTGCTCATTCAATCCAGGGGGAATCATACCCCCATAGTTTAATTATCCATCTCTTTTCTTTATTATTAAGTATATTGTGCCAACCAATTTTATTAGTTCTGTCCCCCTTGGTGATATCAATAACTACCCCCATAGTTTAATTATCCATCTCTTTTCTTTATTATTAAGTATATTGTGCCAACCAATTTTATTAGTTCTGTCCCCCTTGGTGATATCAATAACTGTAAATCTAAATGATGCTGCAGGATGAACAACCATATGTTTGTATAGTGCATTAGTAAGCCTTTTTGATTTGATATCACTCATGTGCTGACTGATTCTAAACTTCATGGGCCTGGACTTCTGGCCCGCATAAAAGGCCGAACATGTACAGGTGGCTAAGTATATGACCCAATCAGACAAAAAACTGGCAAAAAATGTAATGTCATAAATGTGACTAGTGTTACGACTACTAAAAGTTTTTGTCTGATTGAGCCTATTACAGTGTGCACAGTCGCCACAGCTATAACAACCCTGAAGGACATTCCCCGATAAAGTGGATTGTTGAAGGGAGGGCAACCATCCGGGCTGGCACCTTGTAATGATTAAAGTGGGATGCCAAAGACCTACCCCCCCCCAAAATCAAAACAGCATTTGTCCCCAATGAGTGTCCTAATCTTCTCATCTGCTTGTAAGATGTTCCAATTCTGTTGTACAACTTCACGAAAAACATTAGTATTCCAACCATAAGTGGTAATCATTCTAATGGGAGCTGATTCAGAAGTAGATTTATCTTTATATCATAACAGCTCCTGTCTATCCATACCACTCACCTCCCTACATGCCGTTGTGATCAGATTTATATCCACGTTCCTTAAATCTCCTGACCATATCCCTCTTATGATAATTATGTTGATCCCAATCAGAGCAAATGCGTTTTATTCTCATGAACTGAGACTTCAGAATATTCTGGATGACATGTGGTGAATGATGGCTGCTGGCATGGAGGAGGGAGTTGTATTCTGGAAATTTGCGGAGCACCTGCGTCTTCAAAGACCCATTAATGTTTTTAGTTAGAAGAACATCCAAAAAAGTGATATGATTTGGATTTTGTGTATAGGTAAACTCAGTACCCCATTTATTCTCATTGAGGTATTCCACAAATTAATCACTACAAGGTGCCAGCCCACATGGTTGCCCCCCTTCAACAATCCACTTTATTGTGGATGTCCTTCAGGGCTGTTATAGTTGTGGCCACTGTGCACACTGTAATAGGCTCAATCAGACAAAAACTTTTAGTAGTCGTAACACTGGTCATGTTTATGACATTCAATTTTTTGCCAATTGTTTGTCTGATTGGGTCATATACTTAGCCACCTGTACATGTTCGGCCTTTTATGTGGGCCAGACATCCAGGCCCGTGAAGTTTAGGATCAGTCAGCACATGAGTGATATCAAATCAAAAAGGCTTACTAATGCACTATACAAGCATGTGGTTGTTCATCCTGCAGCATCATTTAGATTTACGGTTATTGATATCATCAAGGGGTACAGAACTAATAAAATTGGTTGGCACAATATACTTAATAATGAAGAAAAGAGATGGATAATTAAACTAGGGGGTTTGATTCCCCCTGGATTGAATGAGCAATTGTGAACAGCCAATGAATGATCTTTATTATACATGGGTGTGTGTATATAAGGAGTGCTTGGTTTCTTGTTCAGTTACACTGAGGAAGGCTTTGTATGTATGCCAAAACCGGTCTGTATGTGTTAACTTTTTATTAAAAGTTGCACCTTATACACCTTTGTGCTGGCTTTTGTATTTCTGGATTACTGTCTCTTTAAGCCATGCACTGCTGCACTTGCAGGGGAACACACTAGATTGTTGTCTCTCTTACATGGAAATTCCTTCTCTTCCATCAGGTCAGATTTCTTTATTTCTCTGCTTGTCATTCAGCATCTGCTATCTCTAGCCATGATAGAACCTGTTCTTGTCTCTCTGGAGGGAGAGGGTTTTAGTCAGGAATGTTTCTGGTACCAGAGAAAGAAGCATCATAGAGACAGTCCTTCCTTTCTCAACCAGTTTGTGAATGTTCTGAAGTTCAAAATGCATTTCCGTTTACAATCTGCTACCTTTCACCCCCTTCTCAGTTTTTCAGGTAAATTTAGATTTAAAATACACATATACGGTAATCACATTCCAGCAGCAATAAATTACAAGCCCTTTTTAAAGTTTTCTCTGTTGAATTGCACTTTCATTTGTCTGCATTACCCTTTGGGTTGTCTGCTGCTCCAAGGGTGTTTGCAAACTGTCTAGCTCTAATGATGGAATATAAATACTTTGCAGTCTGCAATAAGCTTTCTTATTTAGACAAATTGACTACCTTTGTAGAGTCTTTTGCAAAAGTGTTAACAGTCTCTTGCATGGAAAAGGGATCTCTTACTCAGGCTGGGTTTCCAGGAGATCATTCAAAAATTCTGCCACAAATGATTGCATTCCTGTAGTGTCTTCTGGGTGTGAGCTTTTCTCCACAGGAAAAATGTAGATCTTTATCTAGATGTATTCTGAGCTTTTCCACTCAGTCATGGAGATCAGCAAGGACATTTCTCGGGGTATTAGTTTTCCTTAAGTCTCTAATTCTCATGATCACTCTTTCCAGTCTCCACATGAGAAAGATTCAGTGGTATCTAGAATCCACATGGTTCCAACTTCACCACCCTCTGACTTTTCAATTTCCAGTTCTGGGATGTAGGGAATTGTTATGGTAGAGAGACCAGATATTTCTGAATACAAGTCTTCTCTTTTCCCTTCCAGTTCTATTATAGAGTGCAACAAAAGATGCCTTGGACTTTGCTTGGGATGCTGTGTCATTTGGGGTAAAAGTGAAGTATCTTTGGAATAAACAAGACAGACCAGAATACACAAATGCTCATGAGAGGTTGGCAGTAATACTTGCTGTCCATTCTCTCAGACACCTTTGGTTCCCAGGACCTCTTCAGATGATCGCAGACAACACCACAATGATGTGGTACATAAACAAATGGGGGCAGGGTCCAGGTCTTACTCTCCATGCAGATTAGCCATGGTAGCCTGGAATAGATCAATTCAGTACAATCTCACAATACAGGCTTCTTGCATTCCATCAGAGCAAATCTTTGTGTCAGACTAGCTGAGTGGGACCAGGACTGATCCTCACAAATAGAAAGTGAATAAAGGGTTATTGGAGGGTTTGCTCCAACTATGGGTGAGATCTCAAATAGATCTTTTTTTTTCCATTCACAACAAACAGGATTCCAGGATTTCTTGCAAGCAGGCCTGGAAATGGATGCCTTTTCATTCCCTTGGATAGGAATGTTTCTGTATGCCTTTCTACCCTTTCCACTGAAGTTCGGGATCATTTTGAAGATTCAGAAGGGCTCTGCAAAGGTCTTTGTGTGGTGACTCCTTTCTGGCCAAGGCTATAGTGGGTGTTCATCATACTGCTCACTGCTGCATTAGTCTTAGCTATATGGATTATATCCTGCCAAGGATATAACAGCCGACCAGCTTCCAAAGCTTCAGGGCACCTTGCTTGCATCCAAACTGTCAGGCAGCTCGAGCTGAGCTGACTAAAATACAAGTTTGGGCACAAAGCCCTTCAGAGCTTTACTGACCCACAGAGTACTGTCCTTTAAGGCTTTTGTGGTTCGATAGTCAGCGTGTGCTGTTCCTCTGCTGGGCAGATACATTTCCTTTGGGGAAAAAAAAACTTCCATTTTCTTCATGTAATGTTTTATCATTTTCCTCTTCAGAACAGTTATTTTAAAGCTAGAAGTGTCATGTTTTAATGGACTGTCATGAGACTATAACATACTTTTAAATTGAATGCTCGTTTTTCCTGTCAGTTTAAAAGTGCTATAAAGTAACTGAAAACATTTTTTCTGTGGATAAATTCTGTTTATTTTACTTTTGTGGAGCTGGCATGGTGTTTCAAAGTGCTTTTTACTGTTTTTTTTTTTTTTTGACAAAAAATAACTTTTGCAGACAAGTAGTGTTTACTGTCATTTGCTGCTTGCCTTCCCTAGGAAAGAGGCACTATTTTGGCTTGAGCATGGAACAGACTACTGGTGTTACGGTCAGTCCTTCTTCTGACCACAGAAAGAAAAACTTTAGAAAACAGCCTTTGCCATCACAGCAGGTTAGCAATTTGTCTTGGCCACAGGTGGGTGATTCTGCTGTGGTCATTTGTTGTACCTCAGACAACTCATACTTTACTCCATCTCCTTCTGGTGTAGCACCTACAGCCACTATGGGCCTGGGTTAGCCATGTCCTCTGCAGCTGGTGGGGTCCCCTTTGTGGGCAAGGGAGAGACATTCTTGTCGGTCCTGTGAGAGTGAACAGGGAAGGATTCCCTGTTGTGTCAGAATGCTGTACCCATCCCCAGGGAAGCTGCTGTTGCCATTAGTAACACAGTTGGCCCCATTTTTCCTGTCAAAAAGAAACAGAAAACCAAGCATGTATCTATTCCTCCTCCAATTTTTTTGGATAAGAGTAGTTTACTGGGTCTGGCTCAGGGTTTAATTCAGGCTGTTGATCCTTCATGTGAAGTAGTTTCTGGTAAAAGAAAGAGGGACACCTCTTTTCCTGAAGAGATTCAAGATTCTGAATCTGAACAGGAAGATGCAGGGATGGATACAGGGTTTCTTCCTCAGATTCAGCACACAGCCCTCCAGAACTTACACCACCACAACCCTCATGTAGTAACACAAAACATGCACCTACTTTCGTGGAGGCTCTCAATAAAAATCTGCCCAAACGACAGAGACCTCCGAGGCAGAAAAGCAAACAGCCACCACATCCCAGCACAAACCATGAGACACAAAGCTCACATAAACAGTGTGCCACTCAACCAAAGCCCATAAGGCAAAACAACTTACCCAATACACTAGTCATAGATGACTCAATAGTAAGGCACACTGATGTCCCACTCACTAGGTTGAATAAGGAGAAAGCTACAGTCAGCTGCCTGTTGGGTGCCAGGATCCGTCCCATAATGCACACACTTGGTCACTCCAAACAGGTACAAATATAACTGTCATTGTCCATGTTGGTGTGAATGACCTGAGACGTTTCTCCCTGGACTACATGAAAAGAGACGTAGAGGAGCTCTCGGATCTTGTAGCCCAGACAGGTATGACCCTAGCTTTGAGTAGCATCCTACTGTCACCCAGAATGATACCACAGTACGAGCAGAAAATGATAGACTTCAACAGTTGGCTAAGTTTCTGGTGTCATTCTAAGGGGATCCAGTATCTGTCTGCCTGGGATGACATGATCTACATACCTCGATGCTTCACCAGAGATGGCCTGCACCTGTTACCCCAGAGATTCCAGATACTGGCCAAGGCTCTTGCCACCCCTATAGTGCCTTTTTTATGTAATGTCCTGAAGAAAAAATTACCACCATAACAGCTACAAGCAAACGAAATTTGAGGGTTATGTTACTCAGTGGTAGAAGTCTAAATCTCAAAATACACTCGCTCGAAGCACTCCTTAAAATTGAGAACATCAACATCTGTGCAGTGACCGGGACCTGGTTCAAGGCTCCAGAGAGCACCCCAGCACTACCAGGCTGTAATTCATGCCACACCTTTCGGCTCCTAAACCTGGACCGAAGAACTAAAAGCGGTGGTGTCTCCATATTCATAAAGGATATGCACAACTCCAGACTAGTAGCCCAACATAACGCATCAGAGATACATCAGGTACAACTAACACTGGGTAAAACTGCAATCCAGGTTGTAGACTGCTATAGATCCCCCACCATGTCCCAAGACTCCCACTCCAAATTTCTAAACACACTGGAAAATATTAGGGTACAACCCAATACCCTTATGCTGGGAGACTTTAACTACCCCTCCATTAACTGGGAAAATTACTCATGTACCAACACACTTGCACAACGTTTTCTGAACTTCATTAATTCCAACACCCTGGACCAACTCATTCTTACCCCCACCAGGGGTAGAAACATCCTTGACCTGGTCATTACTAACATGGGCGACCATTGCTCTATACCAGTAATCAGCTCCTCCCTGGTCAGATCTGACCACAAGCAAATCACCATGGATATCCACCTCCATCCCTCACCCCCCGAAAGGAAACCACCGTAAAAAACTTCTCCAAAGCCAATTTTGGGCTTCTAAAAACAGAGGTGGCTAACTTTACGACACCCAAGCAAATGGAAAATGGGTGCATGACTGCTGAATCATACACCAATGCACTGTATACGTACATACACAAGTGCATTGAACGGGCAATACAAAACAGAACCAAGATGCTCTGCTCCAAAAGAAGGAAGCCAATCTGGGAGTCCCCCACCATAAACAAACTCTACAACAGAAGGAAAAAACTGTTGCAGAAAAGGGTGAATTCCCAGGACTGGAAAAACTCACTTGTTAGCCTCAGCAAAAAATTGAGATCCATAATCAAATCCTCTAAAAATGGCTACGAAAACAAAATTGCTCCAAATTCTAAAGACAACCACAAGGCATTCTATAGTTATGTCAAGAATCTACATGGCAATACTCAGATCTGCTCCGAGTTACAGCACAATGGCAATACATATACAGAACCAACTGATATTGCCAACATATTGGCCGACAGGTTCAGTGCGAACTTTACCCCCCTTTCACCCCCTAAAGGGCCTATCACAATACCTGAGGAATGCCACGTTCCTATTATCACAGCTACACAGGTAAAAACTGCACTGTCCAAAGCCAAGAATACAGCTTTCATGGGACCTGATAATATCCCTGGCTCTATTCTACATGAATTACAAAGTGAAATGGTACACACCTGAGTACCCTCTTCAATCTCACCCTCATTTCAGGCTTTGTTCCTACCAAATGGCACACTGCTACGGTCATCTCACTCCACAAAGGGGGAACAACTACAGACCCAGGGAACTACCACCCCATTAGTCTGTCGAGTCTGATATGTAAGGCTATGGAGCGCATCATCATGGACCTTATAAATAAGGACATAGGGAATCTCCAAACTCTGGACCCCATGCAGTTTGTGTTTGTGAAAGGTAGATCATGCCTGCTCAGCCTGATAGACTTCTTTGAGTCTGTCACCAGAGCTGTGGATTAGGGCTAGGTAGTTCACACAGCCTACCTAGATCTTGCCAAGGCCTTTGACACCATCCCTCACTCAGGAATCATAGATAGACTCACTAAACTAGGCATAAACCCCTATTTCATAAGATGGGTTGCCAACTCGCTCACTGATAGAACCCACACTGTGAAAGTAGCGGACTCCAAATCTGACTACCGACCAGTTACAAGTGGGATCGGTCCTAGGTCCTCTCCTGTTTGGCATCTACTTCTTTGAAGTTCAAGCCAACACAAAGGGACTCTGGCTGACCAAGTTCGCAGATGATTGCAAACTGGGAGCCATTATTGATTCTCCAGCTGATGTAGACATTCTACAAAAAGGCCTCGCTGACATCAATGACTGGTGCCAGAACCATGGCCTTAAGCTCAGTGCCAAAAAAGTGCATTGTCATTCCCTTTGGGAAAACTTCGGTGTCCATGAACTCCCACATAGGCAGTAGTCCACTAAACACCAAAGGTATGATAAGAGACCTGGGGACACAGGTTGACAGCAGCCTCTCCTTTGATATCCACATTGCCACTGTAATCAGAAAGGCCTTCTATGTGGCACATCTCATTACAGAATTTTTCTCATCCAGGAAGAAAGACGTCATAATCCCTCTCTACTCATCCCTCATTAGATCTTTTCTAGAATACAATGCCCCGTTTGGTATGTACCTCACTAGACACCTACAACAACTGGAAAGGCCACAAAAATACCTCACTAAGAGGATCTTAGGCCTTAGACACATGCCCTAAACGGACAGACTCAAAAAAACTCCAGCTATACTCTGTCTCTTATCGCCTACTTAGAGGCAATCTCTGCGTGACCCACAAAGCCATGTCTGACCCAGAGCTGCTAGGTATGCTGCACCTAAAGAAATCTCAATCCCTCCGTGCCACACACTCCAGGGACCTAAGCCTCATTACCACAATAAACAGAACATGCTGGAGGAACAGGTTCCTAACCCAGAGACTTCCCATACTCTGGAACAAACTTCCCATTCACGTCAAGCAGAGCACTTTACTGGCCGTCTTTAAGAGAAATCTTGACGAGTGGATGGGCAATAGGAAGTTCACCCTGGGGATCACTTCAGTGGCCTTGCTTGACAGGGGCACTGGGAACTAACTTTGGGCGGCATGATGCCAGGGAATCTTCTTGGGCTAGGCTTATATAGACTCTAGGGCCGTTAGCCTAGTACACATCTATGAACCTATTTCTAATTCAGACTCAGAGGAGAGCTGAGTTTCTGATTCTCATGTGGGGGTTTCTCTTTCTGTTTATCTGAGAGCATTGCTAGAATGTGCTAGTGTTTTCAGTTGGAGAACCATGAGGTTTCTCAGTCCCTCAGAAAATGCTATGAGTTGTTCCAGAAGGATTTTCCAGAACCTACACCCATTCCTCCTGTTCTGCCTGCTTTAGAGGATGTGTGTATTTCTGCCTGCAATTTCCCTGATAGTCAGCCAGATGTCCCTGAAAAGTAGATAGAATGAATAAAGGTCCTCAGTCTTTTACATTTTTATACACCATTCGCAAACCTTATCCAGCAGCTATAGTTCTAGTTGATCCCACTGCTGCCAAGTACCTAGTCAGTTACAATCTACCCTTTCTGATAAGGGTGGGAAAATTATTGAGTGCGGGGAAAAAAGTATATACTTCTGCAATCCTGATTTTCAGAATATTGAATCATTAGGCTCATATGTTGAAGTTTGTTCTGTCTAATTGTAAAAGTATAAGGAATGTTTTATCTGCAAATTTTTATTTTAAGAAACACCTTTATTGATTTATCACTTATGGCACAGGCAATTATGCATGTATATAAATGAAAACAAACCATATTGACATATTTTTAGTTGCAAACATAATCTTCTATAAAGCCATTCTCAGTCAAACATTACTTGGCTCATTCAATTCCTGCCTTCCCTTAAACCTCATTCTTCCTAAAACATTATTCTGCATGAATTGTTCACACTATTCCCATTTTTTTCTGTCATTTGCACGTACCCTTTTATAAATATCCCACTTCCAGTTCTTTTATCTCTGTTACTATATTCAATACTTATAGTATGGTCGGTTTAGACTTTGTTGAATAAACAGTTTCAACAATGAGCTATGTAATGTTTGAGTGAAAATGATTGGGTAGATAAGTGATGTATAATATTTGCACCTGGGAGTGTGTCAGTATGGTTTGTGATGTAAAATGCTTGTGATTAGGATTGCGTCGGTGTGGTTTGTTTTCATTTATATACATGTATGATTGCCTGTATAGTAAGTGATAGTTTAATAAAGATGTTTCTTGTTTAACAAAAGGCAGGAATTGAATAATTTGTGATATTGCTTAGATTATATGATGTATATAGCAATATATGTGAAGTATACTGTTTGCTATGTTAATATAGTTTGAGTACTTTTATATGCATGTAAATTTGACTATGACACAAGTGATTCAGTAAAGGTGTTTGAAAAAAAACAAACAAAATAGAAGTAAACAGACATTTAAGAAGAATTGGCAAGGGGGTTCTAACAAGAATACTTGAACCTCCCAAAGCTAAGGACAGTCCAACAAGATTGAGTGACTGTTCGAGAGACCTTGTGACCCCTCCCATCCCAGCCCCTTTGTCTTTCCTGAAGGTCTGAATCTCTTTTTTTCTCTTTGACAATGGATAGTTTCAGACAAATTGGCTCCAAAATAATTTGTCAAGGTTACAGATGGCAGTGAGAAGAAATTCCTCCTTTCACTAGGGTCATTCCTCATCTTCCAGCTCAGACTTTTTTCTTTCCACCAGTTGTTTATTACATGCTGTTCCAAGGAGTGTTAGAACTAGTTCCTCCTTCTCAGGTGGGAAATGGTGTTTATTCAGGGATGTTCCTAGTGCCAAAGAAAGAAAATGTTTGGAGACCAGTTCTGTATTTTTCTTTCCTAAACCTATTTGTGATAGTGCCCAGGTTCAAAATGATGTCATTACACAACTTGTTACCTCTTCTTCCTCTTTCAAGTTTCCTGGGAACACTAGACTTAAAAGATGCTTATCATATCACTATTCATCCAGACTTCAGTAGTATGTGTACTGTTGCATTTTTCATACATCTGTGCTTTATGATTAATTTTATTTCTGGATATACTCCTGATGTTAAAGCTGAGAGCATTTTGAAAATCAAATTAATTTCATGACTTTTTTGAAGTTTTAATTTTACTGTTGACTCAGTTTTTCATTATTACCACACCCACAAAATGACATCCAAGTTTAGTACTGGCAATAATTTACATACACATCCAAATCATTCTGGGTAATTAAAAGAACCATACTACTTTGGAGAAACAACTACTTTTTTTACATTATGGTTTGACTAACAGAGCATCAAATGTGTTACGTTTTCAAGGATGGATGTTCCACCTGTGAGAAATAGCTGACAAATTGTTTTACTAGGATAAAGGACTCTCTTATTGCACCAGCTAGCATAGAAAAATGTTTGCTTCTCCACTAAGGTCGGTAGTGAGGGGTTCTGGGTACACTCTTTCATGTTGTCATATTAGGCATTTTCGTTTTCAAGGTGACTTTCAAGGGGTGGTACTTATAAATGAAATTACTTGTGAAAATTGTAAAATTTGGCATAGTATATTTAGGAGATGGATTGCCATTACTAAGGGTTGGTTATTTGCATTTGCTAAGGAAAACGTGACAGCACAGTTTAAGATTTTGTTTGTCTGGATCATGTTATCAGTTCTCTGCCTTACCCTTTGGACCATCCACTGCGCCATGAGTGTTCACAAAGTATCTCGTTCCACTTTATAGCTCATTGGAGGCCACAGGGTATCCACACTTTTCCATGTTTAGGCAACTTGTTTCTCCTTAAAGGGTCTTTTTCAAAGTGACAGGAATCTGTCTGTTTGGCAAGAGATCTATTACACAAGCTGGGACTCCTAAGAGAATATACTCCTTCACACAGGATTGTGTTCCTTGGATGTCAACTAGAAGCCTCAGTTTAAAGATAGTTTCTTCCACAGAAAAAAAAAAATCTTTATCTAGATTTTTTTCTAAGGTTTTCCACAGAGACTTGGGTCACTGTGAGGGAATACTTGAAGAGTCTGGGTCTCATGGCATGTTTGATTCTCATGATACCCCTGGTAAGACTTCACATGGGAAAGATGCTGCGGTATGTGAAATCTCTTTGATCCCAGCACCAACACCCTTTATCTTTTTGAATTCCATTGTTGGGGATTGTAGGAAGAGAAGTCATTTGGTGGAGACAACAGATATCATTAAATCCAGGTCTCCTCTTCTCCCTCCCTGCTCCAAAGCAGTCAGTCACCACAGATGCCTCTGACTTTGCTTGGAGAGCACTTTCAGGAGGGAAAAAAGTACAGAGGGCATGGGACACCAGTGACAGACTTAAGCACATAAATATCAAGGAGGTACTTGCCCTGATCAAGGCACTTAACTGTCTGAACCATCTTTAGTCCCCAAGACCTATTCAAGTGGTTACAGACAATACCACAGTCATGTAATCCATTAACATGCAAGGGGGAACCAGATCTTACTCTCTTTGCAGACTAGCCATCTTAGCTTGGGATATAGCTTCACAGCACAATCTCAGTCTACAGGCATTCTACATTATGTCAGAGCAAAATTGTTTGGCAGACAAGCTGAGCAGGATGAGGACAAACCCTCACAAATGGAAACTAGATCAGGAAGTCTTACAAGATTTGATCCATCTGTGGGGAGTTCCTCAAGTAGACCTGTTTGCCTCCTCTCTGAACAACTAACTGGCAAGATTCTATTCTAGGACTTCATGCAAGAAGGCCTAGAAAACAGACTACTTTTCTTTTTGTTGGACAGGAATGTTCCTGTATGCTTTTCCTCCTTTTCCACTATTATCCAGGGTATGTCTGAAAATTTAGAAGGAATCCCTCAAGATCACTGTGGTGATTCCCTTCTGGCTCAGGCAACAGTGGTTCTCCCTTATTTTGGAAATGGCCAGGGGGTAATTATTAGAAGCTTCCTCACAGACTGTATCTACTCACACAAGATCTGGGGTCTTTGATACAGCCTGACCTTAATCAACTTCAGTTGACTGCCTGGATGATAGCGTCTTAATTTCCTTTAGGCACCTGCTTACTGAGGACATGCAGCAGGTACTAACAGAGGCAAGAAAGCCCGATACTAAAACATCATATATTAGCAAATGAAAAAGGTTTTCTAGTTGGTGCCAACAGTATAACCAGCACCCATTCAGGGCTAGTTGTTCTCTGGTTTTACAATACTTGTGTGAGTTACTATCCTATGGCTTTTCTTATTCCTCTGTCAAGGTTCAGTTATCGGCCATTGCAGCACGTCTGCCCATGAATCCTTTGCTTTCAATGCATTCTCATGTCATAATATTTTTGAAAGGGGTTATGCATAAGAAACCTCTAAGAAAACCAGTGGCCCCTCCTTGGAAGGTAACACTTGCTCAGTTTGAACCAGCTAACCTGGCTGATTTGAGGTTCTTAACATAGAAAGTAGTTGTATTGATTGCTCTGACCTCAGCAAGAAGGTTATTTGAGTTGCAAGCTCTTTTGATGAGTCATCCCTGTCTTATTTTCCACAGAGACAGGTTTTCTTTGAGAAATAATCCTTCTTTTATGCCTAAACAGGTATCTGAGTTTTAGTCAAACTATCCATCTCCCCATTTGCTTTCCTGAACCTAAAACTGAGAGGGAAAGGATACTCCATACCTTGTATGTCCACTGACAACTCTGGTAGTATCTTGACTAAACTAAATCTTTTAGATCTTTGGATCAATTGTTCATTTCTTGTGAAAGTAAGAAGAGGGGACAACCTGAGTCAAAGCAGGCCATTTCCAAATAGGTATTTAAGGGTATTACCTTTTGTTATACTCATTGCAACAAAACTAACCAAGGCAGGACCAAGGCCCACTCTACCCCGGCCTTGGCTTCATCTATGACTTTTTAGAAAGGGTTGGGTTCTAGAACTATTTTACAAGCAGCAACTTGGTCCTTTGTACATACTTTTACCAGCACTTTAAGCTTGATTCCTTCTCTACATCTAGATTAGGCTTTGCTTGGGCCATTCTCTAGGAGCTTCTGGACCTTTCCACTTCCGCCTTCAAAGTGTCTTAAGCTAGGGTTGTCTAGCTATATAACTAAGGCTACTGGAGTGATCAATATGATGAACACAGTACAGTTGTGTAAGTAGACTTGCTGTAACAGTAGATGTTCAAGTAGTTACTGCTGCAGTGGCCGCTCCCTTCCTCCCCATGTTTCTAGTGTGTTATTTATGCCATGGTGTAAATTCTCATGTTTTGTTGTTGTAAGCATTCTCCTTTCTGGGTCTGCATTCTTCTCTCTGTTGGCATTAAAGCTGTGAAGGGCTTGGCACCCAAACCTGTCTTTTTAGTCAGCTCATCTCGAGCTGACTAAAATGTTTTGGGTGCTTGGAAGGTTCCCTGAAGATTTGGAACTGTCTCTCTGTTGTATCCTTTTCAGGATGTAACCCTTATAGCTAAGGCTACTGCAGCAGCAATCATTCAAACATGTACTGTTATGGTGTGTTTAGTTACACAACTGTACTTTCTTCATACTCTTTTACTATCTTCTCAGAATTAAAACCTTCAGAGATTCTGATCAGTGGCTCATTTCTTATGAAGGTAAAGAAAAATAACAACTGGTATTAAAGTTGATAATGTCCTTGGGTCGATATCACGTTGTCAGACTCTTAAAAGTTCGAACGTCATTTGGTCGACATCATATGACTGAAGTTCTAACTCTTCAATGGAGATCTCCGTACAATGCGGAATGGGAAGATTTCCCTTTTCTGCACTGTAGTGCGATCTGGAGTTGGTATATTTAAATAGTGGGGGGGGGGTGCAGGGGGCTTGTTCCCCTTCTTAACCCATTCAGGTAGTTTTATTTTGTTTTTTTATTCCATTTTCGAACTTTTAAAAGTTTGATCATATGGTGTCGACCATATGACGTTCGAACTTTTAAAAGTTCGATTATGTAATATAGATGCAGTTTCCAAATGGTTGTCACTTGCTATTTCCTTTTGTTATATCTGCCATAACAAGTCAACTCCAGGTAGTTTTGAGCCACATTTTCTCAGGGCCTTGGCTTCTTTAGTGGCTTTTTGGAAAAGGGTGGATTCTAGAGCCACATCTTGGTCCGCTGTACATACCTTTACAAAATGCTTCATATTAAACTCCACCTCCAGGTCTAGAACATACTTTGCTTGGGCCACACACTCCCTAACTCTATATATATATATATATATATATATATATATATATATATATATATATATATATATATATATATATATATAAACTCCAGGGTCGCACTACAGTAGGGAAAAGGACATATTCCTTTTACTTGCCTTACAGTGCTCTACACACTGCCAGTACTAATTGTCAGGGAAATGAGTTTTGGGGGAAGTGAACTTTAGGGGTCATGAAGTGTCAGTCAGTTGGTCTCAGTCAAATTAATGTCGGTCAAATGAGCTTTAGGGGAAGTGAAGTTAACCCATATATATATATATATATATATATATATATATATATATATATATATATACACACACACACACACACACACACACACACACACACACACACACTCGAAGAAGGGAGAAATCTCGATAAATAAATAAATAAATCATTGACAGTGCACAATTAGAAATTGCACCAGCAATTATTTTCCTATGGGAGAAACTGTTTTTTTTTTTTTTTTTTTTTAATGTGGGCTACTGAAGCTTGAGCAATTTCTCCTCAAGCATATGTACGGGAGCCCATTTATTAATTTATGCACTTAGCATTGACTTGTTTCAGGGCTCTAGCCTCCTTTCTTCAGTTGTCATGAAAGCTGTTGAACTATGGCAACAAAATTGTTGATTTTCTTCACAGAGGGCTTGAGTTATCAATGGTCTGGGCACGTGGAAGGTGTCCTTAGGCTTTGGGATACTTGCTGGCTGTCCTATCCTATGCAGCAAATAACCTTTATAGCTTATGTTACTGCAGCAGTGATCTGTTAAAGTTATCTGCTCTTATGGTAAGTTTATACAACTTTACATTTTATTTTCCTCCTCTCGTCTTACTTTCTAAACTATGGTAATCTACCATAAGTAAGCTTACTGCAAAAGTAGATGTCCTAATAGATCACCATTGCAATAAGCATCCCCCAGCCCCCTTCTTTTGGAGGATTTTTTTTGTATTGCCAGGGTGTGGATGTATGTACTCTTGTGTGTGTATATAGTTTCGCTTTTAGCATGTTTTGTAGTACCATTACATTTAGGGCTCTTGTCTCCCTTTCCTGGGAAATAAAACTTTTTCAATATTTTAGTGCTGTAACTGTCCTTTTATGCAGAGCTTCCCTCAAGTTCCAGACACTTAATGCAGGTGGAAGGTGCCCTTTAGCTTTGAAAAGCTGGCCAGTCAAATAGCTTAGGTTACTTCAGCAGTGATATATTAGAACATCTACTCTTTTGGTAAGTTCGCTTACACAGCTGTACATTCATGCTTGTTGTATCACTTTCCCCGGCTTCTTAAGGACATTCACTGATGGCCACAAAGGTCAGTTTCTAGCATGAGGATGGCACATTGAGAGGCTGCCCCATTGTACACATGTCTGTGACAGGGTTGCGCTGATAAATCACTGGAGAGCTGCAAGGATGCCATTGGTCGATGTGACTTAGGCCACAAGTCAGGGTTTTTATATGTGATGAGACGATATTTGTCAAGGGACTGAATAAAAAACAGTACAAAACCGAGTAACCCACGAGGGTGAATGCTGCAGGCAAAGACGACACCAAAAGTATTGAAAATAGAGTCTATTTTCAATACTTTTGGTGTCGTCTTTGCCTGCAGCATTCGCCCTCGTGAGTTACTTATATTTGTCAAGGGAGATAATAATAGCAAATTGAAAACAAAATTTCCTGAAAAATGGCAGTAGGTGAATCATAAGCTACAGAGAAGAAGAACCGCATGATAGAAAATGTACTATTATATTTCATGTGGTACAAGAATAAGACAATATGATTTAAGGTTAGAAGAAGCCTCATGTTCGGAAATTTAGGAACATTTTTTTTACATTAATGAGAAATTTTCAAATGAAATAGTGGTATCTGAAATGTTATTATGAAGTGCTGTAATATTAAAACAAAAAATCTATTTATTTATATTTAAGGCATACAGATATGTGATGTATTAATTATGTTTGCATGAATAAGTTTGTTCCTGTTTGCTGTTTCCTTAAGCTATAAATTATGTGTTGTGACAGATTACAAAGTTGACTATTGCACTGAAGGCAGACAACGGAAAATTCTGGACCGAATGTTCATGCGTTGACAGGCACTGCATTGAAGCCACAAAATCCAGACTTGACTCCACTTGCCAGTTTTTCATAGTTCCAGCTTCAAGCGGAAAGGTTTATATCGAGAACTTTAGAAGGTTCTACCTTAGACGTGTGCACAGCTCTGGCATTGAATACATAGTACCAGATGGCCGTGTACCAGCCATTGATTGTGAGTTCCAAATGCATAACCAGGATGGGAAAGTATTTTTTATGGCTGACAATGGCAAATATTTAGGTCGCATCCATCGATCTGGCAAAGACAACATTGAAGCTTGCAATGAACAAGTTGATGTGACCTGCCTGTTTGAAATGGATGGATATCAGGTATTTCTTGCATTAATCTTAGTTATTTTTCTGTACGTGTACAGGGATTATGTTGACAGCCCACTGGAGAAGTGTGTTCTCTCTATAAGAAAAGAATAGGTGGTGCAACATTACCATCTGCATGCCACCTATCTGGGGAAACCATAATTAAACCTAATTTTCTGGGGAAAGGTAGTAGAAGAGTAGCTATTAATGCATATTAAATTGTATTATGTGCTATCAGCCTTGGTGGTACAGCAGTCTGTGTAAACTGCTATCTTATCTTGTTCCTGTTAAGTATGTCTCCAAATGCAAAAAAAAAAATTTCTAAAGAGCAGCATGGGAGGAATGTTTGCTACTCAACACAGTTAAGTGACTTGAAAGTGTCTGAACCTTTTTATTTGTTTTGGTAACCAAAAAGGTATACTGCATACATGTCAATTTGCAGAAACTACTATGCAGCATGAAACCAAGAGAGATCTACATCTGTTCAGGATATAGATCAAGTCATGAAACAGTAAAAATAACAGGTGTAATAATATGCAGCATCAGCAGATAAGTACAGAATAAGTTCCTCTTAAGTGCTAGACATCTGTACTCCATTTAAGAATGAAACTAGATACGATTTAGCAAAGGCAAGTTACAGAGTGATAAATCTGTATGCAGTAACTAATTTGTAAGATAAATATCTGGATAGACTGCAGCTGTAGCGTTGTTACCTCACAGCAAGAGGTTCTCCCGTTCGATTCTCGGCTGACGTGCGGGGAGTGCCTTCTGTGTGGAATCTGCATGTCCTCCCCGCAGTTGGGTGGGTGTTCGAAAGACATGCGTAAATGGGCGTGCCTTTGTTGAAGGTTGAACGTTGAGCTGGCACCTCAGCGTTTGTCAAAATCTACTGCCAATCATTAGTGGACCGGAGTTCTGCTGTGTCGACCCCTAACCGGGAAAAGCCAAAAGACAACAACAACAACTGATAAAGTGACTAGTGATTAGTAAAGCAGATACCAGTAGCAGAATGACATACAAGCATGTTTCATTTTTTAGCTTTTCCATAAGTTCTTTTTACCAGAAGGTTCCACCGTGTCACATTGGATAGACTATGCATGATAGTCTGTCCTAACTCAGCGTATTCCCAGCCTGTGGAATAAGTTAGTGGTACAGGTCAAGCAAAGTGCTGCTTTGCCTGCCTTTAAGGCTAGTCTTAATGATTGGTGTTAGAGTTTGTGAACTGTGAATATAAGGTTGAAACTAATTCTGCTACAAATATATGAATGATAAAGAATAAAATAAAAAGTTTAATGTAGGAATATAGCTTAGCAATTTACAAATTGCATTCATATTGTATGACATAGCTCTGGCAGAAATAAGTGAAAAACAAAGAAGATCTATTAATGAACACAAGATATTTCCTGAGCAGTTTGTTTCCTTTCAGACTTCTGACAATGGACATGTTTTTATAGTATGTGTTTTCCTCAAGATACATGTTTGTCACATTATTAAGAAAAGCTTGACGTAATTCCTCATAGATAAATGGACATGGCTTTTTATAGAATCATCAGAAAAAAGCCTAGAAAAGCAATTTTGGAAAGCAAGTATTATATGTTTTTCTCGTGTTTGCAGAACAGTTTACAAATATCCATTAACAGACAGGAATAGCAGCAGAACAGCTTGTACAGATGTTTCCTTTCAGGTTTCTGTTAATGGCATCCTCACATCAGCAAAAGTGCTTACAAGTAAATCAAAAAAAGGACAATAGAAAAGTCTACCAAGAGGAAAATACAAAATCTATGTGCGTGACTAGTACTGTATATAACTGTATTAATTCAGATATGCCAAAGACACCAAAGGATTGCAGCAACTCGTAACACTCGGACCAACAGTTGAAGAGAAAATTCACGTCTGAATGTAAAAGTCCACTTTATTAAAATTCGACAACCAGTACACAGCCAAGCAGTAGTAGTTAACCTAGGTTTCGTCTTATACCATAAGACTTCTTCAGAACTACTCCACAACGCTGAATTCATGTTTAAATACATCCATTAATTAACAATTACAACCTTAATTGGCCATAAAATGTATGCAAATAAAAAATATAATAAATATAACATATCTATATAAAGTTTTAAAGGCAGTAAATTGACTAATCAATTTACTGCTGTTAAAACTTTATATAGATATGTTATATTTTTTATTTGCATAATTTATTAATGTATTTTATATAAGAATTATTTTGTCATTAGCTAGCTTAACAACAATATATTAAGTCAGTTTTTTGTAGGATTTTACGGACCTTTTTAGGCTGTGTTTGAAGTAATATGAATAACTAACAATTTTTAAAGTGTAGTGTTTGCTTTAAATTTTATGGCCAATTAAGGTTGTAATTGTTAATTAATGGATGTATTTAAACATGAATTCAGCATTATGGAGTAGTTCTGAAGAAGTCTTATGGTATAAGACGAAACCTAGGTTAACTACTACTGCTTGGCTGTGTACTGGTTGTTGAATTTTAATAAAGTGGACTTTTACGTTCAGACGTGAAATTTCTCTTCCACTGTTGTGTTACGAGTTGCTGCAATCCTTTGGTGTCTTTGGCTTTTGGTTTTGTGCTGGTTTGAAGTTTGCTCTGTATTAATTCAGATATGTTAGAGGTATTTTGGTAGAAACACACTTGTTTCGAGGTATTGTATGGAGAAAGGAAAGTCATCATCTATACTGTTTGTGAAGAAAAACTTTGTAAATATATGCTACAAACTAACAGAACAGTACATGTGGTTTGTTTATAAAAAGCTATTTATTGGTTACTGCTTTTAAAGTCAGATGCTGCATCAGTGTATGTTCTGCAAATTTCTGTGGTTAACAGACTGCGATAATTAGACTTTGATTTCAGCAGTAAACAGCCAGCAAGACTTTGTGTCTTAAGAAGACTTTGGATCCAACAAATTCTTCACAGCAAAGAAGCAGCTACATACATAACATAAATTTTTCAATTGGATCGGTATACATTTTTACCAGGATTATCATCTATGGCCCTGTTTAATTTCGGAGGTGGGCACTATTAAGTACTCATGCAGGGTGGCAAGAAGTTTTAAGTGTTTCTGCTCTAAAGGGGTGTATATGGCTAGATATGTTATGTTCCCTATGATCAGTTGCCAAGTGGTGTTCCTAACTCTCCCTGATTTTACAGAATGCCCTTGATATTGCCACATATTTTTGCCCTGACCTTCATAAAATGCTTAATCATCAGGTTAATTATTGAGGATAACAGTCAATCAATAATGCCAAACATCAGACTTTTACACTTATTATTCAGAAAATTGATATTGATACAAAACCTGCTGTTGCTTTAATTTTTTAAGTGAAGTAAAGTAATATTTAAAATTGTCCTTTATTTCGGTCCATTATGTCCTCATTTAGATGTGGTTATCTCCAGAATTCTTGAGCAAAGAAGCTGAGAGGTATGCATGCAAGATGTGGAAAGTGTTGTATATAGCAGGACCCATGTTGTATCTGTGAGTGATGGAAGATTTAGTAAGCAAGACGAGCACATCAATCAGTGAAACACAGTAGTGGAACTGACCAGATGTAGGGAACAGGTAAGGTAAAGAGTAGGAGTAGTCTTTTAAGAAGGAGTTGTAGAGACACCTGACATGTAGTCTGTAGGAAAAAAAGGCTCTCCTAGTTAAAGGTGTAGTGTTCCAGATAGAGCTGATGCTTGTGAATAAGAACAGCATCTTGGGACTGCAAGGTTGAGAATTTCCCATGTGGCAGAGTTCAGTGCAATTTTGGAAGTCAGAAGGCAAATGTAATAATACGGCAAGGCATGTTTTCACTGGATGTTAATGACTGTAACAGGAAATAACCTGAGCAGGTATAGCCAGACCAGTGGAACCTTCTGGGGAAAAAAAAGAAAAAAAAAACTATAGCAAAATGGTAAATGAGTACTTAACATGGCAGTCATCAAAATGGTGGATGTTGTTGCATGCCATGTCCTGTTAACAGGGATGCTGTTAGGAAACGCCAAGGATTGATGTAACCTCATAAAGTTGAAGTAGGGAGTAACAGTGCGTGAACATAGTGAACTCGATAAACACAGTGAAACATGCAGATGTGCATGTTGACTTCCTAGCTGACAGCAGTGTAAAGGTCAAATAAAGGACTTTAGGTAAGACAGTTAGCTGTATAATACTATCCCTCAATTATATTTTTGTTTAAATCAGAAGGCTACATACATAGTGCTGTAATGTAACAAGGAATTAAAGCTACATTTTTAAGCTAATTTTATTGAACAAATGTTAAATAAATAAATAAACTAATAATAGCAACATTCTTATATACTGTGATATCCAAATGCATGCTAAATGTTAAAATTTGGTGTATTGATTTAAGGAAACTAGAAATTAACTCAATATGTCTTATCATTGGACTTCCAAGATGGCTGCACATTGAGTAACAGCTGAATTTCAGCTCTCCCAGTGTGAAAACAGAAACTCACAAGAGACAGCCAGTAAACTTGTATTTTTTGGTAAATTTTAGTCATTAGCTAGTAAGTGTACTGCCTGGATGCCAGGAAAAATAACTTTAGAGAACCTGAAAGAAAATCAGTCACAAAAAGTGAGGAACAACACTGACTAGGAAGAATTCTGCAGCTGTTCAGCAAAAAATAGTTCAAGCTCCAGCTTTGGTGCAATACATGTCTTATAGTAAGCTAGAGGAAAAAATAAGTCAAATGTTCTCAGAGCAAGGCTGGAAAATGGAAGAAGCTTTAAACAAATATTCAGATGAGGTGATAAAACTGCAAAAATCAGATGTCAAAATGAAGAAAAGGCTGGCTGAATATGAGACTGCTCAAGATGAGATGTTTCAGAAAATAATAGCATTAAAGGACAGGGCATGTAGGGAAAACCTGAGATTTTCCACTGTACCAGAGAAGCCGTAAGGAACAGACTGTATTAATTTTATGACAGCACAAATAAACAACTGGACTGGTATTCCACAGCAGGAGTTGTTGATCAAAAGGGCATATCATGTGTATGCTTCAAACCTGGCCTTGAGAAAGGAACCTAGACCTTTAATAGTAAACAGCCAATCCTACCAGCAGAACAAATTCATTCTGGCAAAAAAGTGGCAGAAGGACAAAGTACTAAAAGTGGGAAATAGAGTGTTTGTGGAAAATGATTGCTCCTGTTCTGCCTTGTGTACATTGAGTAAATTTATTCCAGTAATCAGGTACTGTAGAGAAGCAGGCATAAGATTGAAACTGCTATACCCCGCTGTCTTCAGAATATTATTTCCTGGAGGGACAAAATCATTTTGTAATTAGAGCATGCTAATTAGGAAATCCAAAAGTTTGTCAACAACAAGTAAGCTGTGAAACAGGAGAGTCTGCTTCTTATTCTTCTGGTAATAAAGACCACAGATAGACTGTGCCAGTGAAACCTTTTCCAACATTTCAACAGAAAATGCTTGAAAGACAGAAAAAAAAGTCGACTAGAAGAACTGAGAGTATGTTGGAAATGAAGCACAGACTAGATTTGAGAGATGGCGATTAAACGGGAGTAAAACCAGCAACTCAGAAATTAACAAATAAATGTGGGATTACAAAGCATTAATTATATTTATCAAACATGACAGAACAAGAAAACTTGGAAATATTGGACTTTTTTTTACTTTGTTATACTTGTAGGGGGACTCTAAAGCATATGCCTTACATCATGTCATTAATGTTTCGAGGAACTGTTAGAAGAGGGGAAGAGGAGAGAGAGAGTTAACCACAAGTAAAACAAAATTTTAACAGTAGTATTTTTATAGTGCATGATATAATATGCATGCAATAAAGTAAAGTTTTCTTAGTTATCAAGTGTAATGGGGATACTAAACTAAACAGGCGCCCATGTTTTTTCCCTTCTTTTCTCTTTCTCCATATTCAGTTTTAAAAAATGTAGGCACTGCAATGTAAAAAAAAAAGAATAAAAGTCTGGTCAAAAGAGTATGGTACAAGAAGAATTGTGTGCTTTTTTCTCATTCTTGCATGGGAGAATGACTGGATTAAAGCCCTTGGCTTTATGTAGTAACAAGTTATAAGAGAAAGCATATAAATAAAAAAACATTGAATTATAATAAAGCTTTCTGCTAGAAAATAAATAAATATTTTAGAAACAACTCTGTATCTGGTTGTCATGCCTCCATGGAGACAATCTGATAAAGAGCAATAAAAACAGAATACTTCTTCCTTTCTTTTAATGGCTTTATTTCAGTGGCTAGGAGGTAATGTTTTCTGAAAGCATTCAAGTATTTTCTCATTCTGAGAGAGCAATAAAGATAAGATAAAACCCAACAGCACTTAGTAGAAGCACAGGCTGTATCATGTGTCTTAGCATGGATAACCTTCCTTTTAGGTTAACCTAGTCTGTGAGTGTGGCTGTCAGTTTGGGACACTTGTTCCTACCAGGAGGGTAAAACTTCAGTGTTTGAAAATGTTCATAGTTTTGCATGTTAGTATTAAGTTAATAGTTTTTAGGAATTATTGGAGTGTATTTATTTTTTTGAGGGCTTTTAATAAGACAAAAAGTTTTGTGAGCTGTGATACAGTCTCAAATGGACATGACCAGAAACGACTGTATAAAAGATCAACCTGCCATACATTAATATGTATGTAACACAAAAGCTGGGACTAGATACATAACAAAAAAGCTAATACAAATACAAGTTTAGAATGATAGCCTAGTACCTACCTATGAACCTATAAAGTTATCTGCCCAAAGGCATTTATAAGCCTAGCCGGAATGTGTTGGCTTTCGCCGCTCCCTTAGATTAGTTCCCTGTGCCTCTCTGCAGCAGAGGCACTGAAGTGATCCCGGGGTAAACCTTCTGTTTCCCATCCACTTGTCAAGGTTTTTCTTGAAGAGTGTTAGTAAGAAGCTCTGCCTAATGTAGATTGGAATCTTGTTCCAGAGCATGGGAAGTCTCTGGGACAGGAATCTATCCCTCCAGCACGTCCTGTTTATTGTTGTGGTGACGTTTAGATCCGTAGAGCGTGTGACTTGAGGGGATATGGTTTTCTTTAGGTGGAGCATGTCCATCAATTCTGGGTTGGACATGGCCTTGTATGTCAGGCAGAGATCACCTCTGAGTAGGCGGTATGAAACCGAGTATAGCTGGAGTTGCATAGGGCATCTGTTTGAGGCCAGTGATCCTCTTGGTGAGGCACTTCTGTGGTCTTTCCAGCTGTTGCAGGTGTCTTGTAAGGTACATCCCAAATGGGGCATTGTACTCTATGATGGGTCTAATGAGTTTTGCATAGAGGGGCACAGTGACCTCTTTTGATCTGAAAGCAAACCCTTTTGTGATTAGGTGGGCCACATAGAAGTATTTTCTAACCACTTTGGCAATTTGATTATCAAAGGAGAGATTACTGTCTGCTTGGGTTCCCAGATCCCTTATTACGTCTTCCGTATTTAGGGGGCTACCACCTATGTGGTAGTTTGTGGGTACTTTGTTTTTTCCAAAGGGGATGACTATGCACTTTTTGGCATTTAGCTTGAGGCCATGGTTTTGACATCAGGCATCTGTCTCAGTGAGACCCTTTTGGAGGATGTCTGTGTCAGCCGTTGAGTCAATTATAGCCCCTAGTTTGCAGTCATCTGCCATAGTCCTCCTGTGCTTGCCTGTACCTCTGAAGTATATGCCGAACAGTAGGGGTCCTGGGACTGAAACCTGGGGAACGCCACTTGTAACCAGTTTAGAGTCAGACCTAGCTCCCGCAACTCTTACCATGTGGGTTCTGTCCGTGAGCCAGTTGGCAACCCATCTTGTGATGTAGGGGTTTATGTTCAGGCTGGTGAGCTTGTCTATAATACCAGAATGGGAATGGTGTCGAAGGCCTTTCTGAGGTCTAGGTAGGCTGTGTGGACCATCTTTCCCTCGTCTATAACCTTGGTAACTGTCTCAAAGAAGTCCACCAGGTTTAGGAGGCATGATCTGCCCTTAACAAAGCCGAACTGGGAAGGGTCCAGTGTTTGGAGGTTCCCAATGTCTCTGTTAATGAGATCCATGATGATGCGTTCCATAGCCATGCAGACCAAGCTAGTCAGGCTTATAGGACGATAGTTCCCAGGGTCTGTTGTGGCTCCACCTTTGTGGAGTGGAATAACTGTTGCTGTGTGCCACTCTATGGGCACATAGCCTGTGGAGAGGCTGAGTTTGAACAGTGTGTTTAGGTGAGGGGTTAGTTCATCTTTGAGCTCATGTAGGACACAGCCTGGGACACCGTCCAGTCCCATTGATGCTGTGTTTTTGGCTTTGGAGAGATCTGTTTTAACCCGAGTGTCTGATTTCAGGGGCACTACATTCTTCTGGTATGGTTATGTGTTCTTTTGGGGGTGAGGGGGGGGGGTGAAGTTTGCCCTGAACCTGTCTGCCAGGATGTTGGTAATATTGGTCGGTCCAGTGTATTTTGTGCCATTCTGCACTAACTCCATGCAGATCTGAGAATTACCACTTAGATTCTTGACATACCTAAAGAATCCCTTGTGGTTATCTTTGGAGTCCTTGGCAATTTTTCTTTCAAAAGCTAGCCTTGGATGATTTTATGAGGGATCATAGTTTCTTGCTGATACTGATCAGGGATGTCTTCCCTTCTTGGGATTTTACTCTTTTCTGTACTCGTTTCCTCCTCCTATTGTATAGCTTGTTTATGGCAGGAGCCCACCAGACTGGTTTCCTTTTCTTGGAGGAGTGAGTCTTCATTTTGCTTGGGATAGCACGATCCATGCATTCTTGTAGGTGCCCATAGAGTGCATTAGTAAAGGATTTTGCAGCTTGGGCAGCATTATCCTTTAGCATGAGGGATTTTAAACTTTCCACCACGGTCATAAGTAATGTGAAGTTTGCTTTTGAAAAGTTTTTCATGGTGGTTTCTTTGACTTGGGGTGGGGGCAGAATGTGGATATCCAGAGTGATTTGTTTATGGTCAGATCTAACCAGCAAGGGGTTGACCTCCAGTGTGGAACACTGGTCGCCCATGTTGGTGATGACCAGGTCCAATGTGTTGTCACCTCTGGTGGGGGTAATGACTAGTTGATCCAGGGTGTTTGAGTTTATAAATTCTACGAAATGTTGGGCAAGGGAGTTAGTACTTGAGTAGTTCTCCCAATTAATGTTTGGGTAATTGAAATCACCCAATATCAGGGTGTTTGGTAGGACCTTTATGTTTCCCAGTGTTTCCAGAAATGCAGAATGGGGGTCCTGGGACATGGTGGGTGATCTGTAGCAAGCTACAATTTGAATTGCAGTTCTGCCCGTTGTTAGGTGTATGTAGATGATCTCTGAAGCATCGTGCTGTGCCACTAACCTGGAGGTGAGGTTATCCTTGATGAATTTTTGTATTTCAGTCTGGGTTTTGTGGCCGAAATGTATGGTATGAGTTTTAGCCTGGTAGTGCTGGGGTGCTCTCTGGAGCCTTAAACCAGGTTTCTGTTACTGCACATATATCAATTTTCTCCATACTGAGGAGTGCCTTGAGTGCACGCATCTTGAGGTTTAGACTTTTGGCATCGAGTAGCATTACCCTCAGTTTTTTGTTATTTATGCTATTTACGATGGTGGGTTTGCCTTTTGAGCCTTGCCTAAAAAGGCACTATGGGGGTGGCAAGAGCCTTGGCCAGTATTCGAAAGCCTAAGGGTGACGGGTGCAAGCCATCTCTAGCAAAGCAGCGTGGCTTGTTGAGCATGTCATGCCAGGCTGACAGACACTGGATCCCGTTTGAATGACACCAGAAGCTTAGCCAATTATTGAAATTGATAATTTTTTCTTTATACCGTGGTATCATTCTTGGTGAGGGCAGGATGCCTGTTAGGTGGAATTAGCTAAAGGCAGCAAGAAAATGCAGAAAAATTATACTTAATCACACCAAAGTCTCTCTTTTGTCTTTCTGGTGCTGTAGAACTCTGCAGGGCACCAGGCAGGAGCTTGCTGAGCTGTATACAAACACACAAACCTTGCAAATGTGGGTTTTATAGCATTAACATAATGAGGCTTTCTGTATTATCTTTAAATGTTAATGGTCTCACAGATATATCCAAAAATGAAAAAGTAGTGAACTATATTAAAAATTTAGAGTGCAAATAGCTGTGCTGCAGGAGACACATTTGGAAAGAACTGAACATGTGAATTTGATAAAGAAAGGTTTTTAGGATGGTTATTCAGTGGAATAGCTGGGACAAAGGATTAATCAGAGCTCCAATAGTGATAGAGGACAATAAAAAAAAATATATAATGATGGTAGATTTTTAGGACTAAGGGGCTACTGACAAGGGAATATGATTACACTGGTATGTATTTGTATTCCACCTAACACTACTGTAATGGAGCTTAAGAAAATTCTGGGTGAAATAATGCTATAATGGAGCTTAAGAAAATTCTGGGAGAAATAATCTGTTTTCAGCAGGGAATATTACTTATAGGTGGAGACTGGAATTTGATTTGCAGCAGTGAAGATGTGCATGCTGGGTCCATAAGGGAAAATATATCAAAGGAGAGTAAAGACATTTCTGAAAATATTTGGCATAGAATATGCGAATTTAGTAGTAGGAGTCTGGAGTGAATTTACATATTACTCCACAAGACACAAAAACTAGTCTAGGCTAGACAGAACTTACATTTTACAGGAACATGTGCATTTAATTGAAAGTTTTGATACACATCCAGTAACCATATCAGATCACTTCCCAATAATAGCTGAAATAAAAATGCAGGGTAATGAAATAAAAATGAGACACTGGCACTTTCCCACCTGTCTGTTGAAAAGAAAAGAATTTAAGGAATGGGTAGTTGAAATGGTTCGGAAGTTATTAGAGAAGATAGAAATTTCTTCTGAAAATACAGCTAGGATGTGGGATAAAATTAAAGTGGAGTTTAAAAATAGGATGGAAATGAAAGAGAGATATGGTTAAGAAATAACTAAAATTATTTAGAGGTACTGACAAATGTTAAAGTATTGCAGAACAGTGAGAATTTCACAGAACAAGAAGAGGTGCAATTGCAGAATGCTAAACAGAAAATAAAGGATTACCTTGATAATATGCATGAGTTTAGAAAGATCGCTGTTAAGCAACTGTGTTTTTATAAACTGCAGAGCGCAAAAACTTTTGGAGCAACGACTTAGGCAACAGGAAGTAGAAAGGGTTGTTGCAAGGCTTAGGAAGCCTGTAACAAGGAAAATAAGAGATCCTGTAGAGGTACTAGAAATATTTCAGAAATTTTATGAAAGTCTGTATAAAGCAGAGAAATATGGAGATCAAGAAAAGGTATAAATTGAGAGGTTTATGGAAGAATTAAATATGCCACGGTTAGAGGTAGTTGAGGCTCAATTACTTACACTTATGATAGGAGGAGATGAGATAAAAATGGTTGGTGATGTATAACCAATCCACAGGAAAGTCCCCAGGAATATATGGTATTTCTGTGGAAGTTTGGAAGCTAAGAGGGAAAAACTGCTAAAGATCTGGAAGGCTTTGTTTAACAGTATTTTAAGAGGAGGAGAAGCACCAACATCCTTGAAGAAAGCAGTGGTGGCTGTGGTAACTAAAGAGGATAAAGACCCATTAGATCCAGCTTCATACTGGCCCATTTCAATACTAAACCATGATTATGAAGTGTTAATGTCTAAAATGATTAAAAGAATGGCAAAGGTGACGCCAAACTTGATGGATATAGATCAGTGTGGTTTTGTGGAAGAGAAAGCAAGCATTTGACAATATTAACAGAACATTGATGATCCAGAGGGAAGCTGAATGTAAGAAAATATCACTGTTGTTGGTGGGTCTTGATGCAGCAAAAGCATTTGACAGAGGAAGGAGTTTGAAAAGGGCAATGGAAGCATTTGCATTCACTGATAAAATTATAAGGTTGATTGAGGAGAATATATGGGGGATCAGAGGTGAAAATTAAAGTGGGTTGGTTCCTCCCTGAAAATTTCTGTTTGAGCAGTGGAACCAGGCAGGGGTGTCCTATTCCCCCCTCCTTTGTTATTTGCACTATATTTAGAACCATTGGCAAAGAAAATAAGAGACTCAGAAATTCAAGGACTTAATTAGTATGGTAGTCAAGAAAAGCTGGCTGTGTTTGCAGATGATATTATTTTATACCTGATAAAACCAGAAAAGGAAATTTCAGTATTTTGGAACATTTTGAGGCAGTTTCAAATCTTTTCAGGATGCACAATTAATGAAGCTAAAACAAAGGCAATAGCAGTAAATTAAGTACCTACATACGACTTGGTTCAGCAGTGTCCATATTTATGGGGACATGATAAAATGAAGTACTTAAGAGTATGGATTAAAAAAGGATTCTGGTGTGGCAGCTAAGGATATGTGAGAAGAGACTAAACAAAAGATAACTCTAAAACTGAGAAATTTGAAGCAGTGCCATATGGATAGCAAGATAGACGCAGTTAAAATGTTTTAGTTCCTGTAGTTTTATACACTAGCCAAGCACATTTTTATCAACCAGAGGAGAAGTTGTAGATGGCAATTAATAAAGAGCTGAAGGATTTTATTTGGGGGGGGGGCAGCTGAGTCAAGCGGGATAAGCTGATTCTTCCACTTGAAAAAGGTGGTTTGGGATTACTGATTTGAATGGATATTTCAGAGCTGCACAGTTAAGGCTTCTGTACATAGCACAAGCAGAAACCTATAGTTCAAAATGAAAAGGGATAATGATGAATCAAGGGGGAAGCTCAAGAAGCAAGGAAAGACTGCGATTTAGGTTGCAGATCCTTAAGAAGAATAAAAATAACCCATACAGAATATTATATTCATAAAGTATTCTAAGAACTAAGCTAACATGGGAATGGAGAAAGGAGATTCTGCCGATAGGGATAACTACAATTAGGGATTCAGGCAATAGGCAAGAGGGGGCTGGAATTTGTTGGGAAAACTGGCAAATGAACCAAGGTATTGGGAGCAAATAACTAGAGAGGGAAAGGTAATAGAATGGAAAGAGGCCAGAATTTATTTTGACTGCAGGCTAGAGATTGCCTTCCCTATCAAGGATTGATATCAGAGTATTGGCAAAGAGAAAGAAATGGAGGGGATCCTATACGAAAGACTAGCACTGGTAGAGGTTTTCGTAGAATCTAGAACAGAAGCTGCTGTTAAAAAAATAATTAGTAGAGTGTACAAAATATTGTATGATAACTATAAAAATAATTAGAGGCGGTTAGAAAGGACTGAGAAGAGAGACTGGATAAGCAATTCACAAAGAACCAGTGGGGGATATATGTATGTCTCCCAAATATGCAACAAAGTCTGGATGATTTAGGATCTTAGCTTGGGAGTGTTTAAGTAGTTTCATACCCCAATTAGACTCCAAATAGTTTTTCCTCAGGTAGACGGTAAATGTTGGAGGTTTGATGGGGAAGAAAGAGGTAACTGGGAACATATTTTTTAGTAGTGTATATGAGTTGGCAGACTTTAAAGATTCCATGCAGACTGTTCTGTCAGAGATACTGGGTGAGTAAACTGGTGTAACTAAGGAAATTATTTTTTTGAGCTATGATACAGAGTCAGAATTGTTTGGACATAGTAAAGCCTTGCTGAGTCTAATTATGGTGACTGCCAAAAAAGCAGTTTCTAGAAAATGGAAATCAAAGTTTAAACCAACTTTACTAGAAATAGTGAATATAGTAACAGAGATCAAACAAATGGAATTAAGATCTTTAGAAAAGGGTATGGGCAAATAGCATAGAAAAAAATGAGAATTGTGGGAACAATACATGCAGAGCTGGAACAAGGTTTAAACTAAGGCAGGATTTAAGTGAGCTATGTAATGTTTGACTGACAGTGACTGGATATGTTATAAGTGATGTATAATGTTTGCAACTAAAATTATGTCAATATGGTTTGTTTTCATTTGCATAAATGTATGCTTGCCTGCGTCATACATGAAAATTTAAGAAAGATATTTCTAAAGAAACTTCTTAGCAATACCTCTGGGGAAAAAAACATTTCTTATCACCCATCCACTTCAGACTAAAAACAGTGAACAGTAGGATTTTACATATGTAAGTAACATATTTTCATAAAGAAAACTTTCATCTCGATACAGCATCACCAGATATGCATAGCTGGACACCACCACAGTGCTCACTGTCACACATCTCACTTGTTGATAGTACTGCTACTGAAAAACAGAGTAATTTTTTACGTAGGACTGTGTCCAAATATCCCCCCCCCCCCAGGTTCTTATATGACTGTGATCAATGCCACCTTTATATAATAGCATCTAATTAAATCAGTCAACACTGACTTTGTGAAGCATAATAATAAACCAAGAGATCCGTGTTGAGCAAGACATCTTTGCTAGATACTAAAATGCCCTCAAATATTTATTGTGGTGGCTATTTTCTTAATTATGGTTGTGTATATATTAGTATAGGCTCGAAGGCAGAAAGATCCAGATGTAATATGAGAAAAGGATTCAGGGGTACACCTAAATACTGAAATGGAGCTTATTCTATAGGATTACCTTTAGGGTGTAAAGTAAAAGAAGAGTTTAGAAGTTGAGGTGCAGAGCCATATAATGTGAGCTGTATTTTCAGTTCAGAACTCCAGTGAAACATGGTGAACGTATGAAAGATGTGGGGAACAAAGTATCATGTTTGTGTAAAAACTAGAAGGGAAATTTGATTTTGACAATGTTAGACAAGTACAGAAAAAAGGAGACCACAAGTTAGAGCTACACTTTCACTTTCAAAAGAAACATGAGGTAGTTTTGTCCATACAAAGTATAATCTTTTAATGGGATCCTAACAGGTTCATTTGAATGACCACAGAAGGTCTTATTGTAAAACTACAGCTGAAGACAAAACAAAGGTGCACAAATAATGTCACCATATCAACTGATCTTCAAGAGGGACACAGACAGTGCTGTTTCATCATCTGTCTTGGGAGCTGGTGTTTCTTCTTGACCTGTAACTCCAGTGCTTTAGGCAAGCACAATTCCATTGTTCACTGCATGACACATTTGCTTCACCATAAGGAATGACACTGCCATGGTGCGTGCCGTGACACATCTGCTTCAGCATAAGAAATCGCATTTCCATGTTGCGTGCTATGACACATCTGCTTCAGGGTAAGGAATCACACTTCCATGGTGCGTACCATGACATATCTGCTTCAATGTAAGGAATCATGGTTCCATGGTGCATGCCATGACACATCTGCTTCAGAATAAGAAATCAGGCTTCTATGGTGTGTGCCATGACATGTCTGCTTTAGAGTAAGGAACCACGCTTCCATGGTCAGTGCCATGATGCATCGTTTCAGTGTAATGAAGTACTCTGGACTCAAAATCCTCAACTGGGGGTATAGAATTATGGACTTGTAAACACTTGGCATCAAACTTCATTTTCAACAAATAATTTTGCCCAGAATAAAGATAAAGAAGTATAGTTTAAAGGTACATATTTTAGAGTGCACTCTCAGCCCATTTGATGCTTACATGTAATAAATTACTTCATAATTTTTTGTATTAAGGTAAGGGATGGGGAAATATATTCCCTGTATTCTGTCAGAAGATCTGTGGAACTTCCTTTTCCTTGAATTTGAAGTAGCTGGGGGACTGCTTCTCTCTCTATTTTTCTGGCCATGTGTTGCTGGCATGATGTGCCTTTTCTATAAAAAGGCCTTTTGCTCCTAGGGCAGTTTTCTCTGAAAGGGAGGAGTGACAACATGGTAAATTTCGTAAGCTAAAAACCTTGTTTTCATTTCTTTTCTAATCAGTTTATAGTTTCATCAGCTGACCAGCTAAAAGTAAACTCTGAATGATTGGTGCATCTATCCATTAGCATGTCATATCCTAAGGACATGCCTCAGTATCCACTTCAGCTTTATTAAGGTAGTTTTTACGATGGACCAGTAACAGTAATGAAAAGCATGTATCATAAAGTACATACTAAAACAAAATAAACCAGTAAGAAAATACTGTAGTAGTAAACCAAGATGAATCAATAATAGGTGTGAACAATACTTCTGCAAATAAAATAATATGAAAGAATAAAAGAAATGTCGAATGGATGAAGTAAGGTCTGGACACTGAAAAAAGCTTGGAAGTGGTCATTCTCATTCTCGTGGAAAGGCTTCTCAGATCTGTGGAAGTTCACCAGTGTAGGTCAGTCCCACAGCCAACAAAGTAGGTTTCACAGTGTCGATCTCCGTATGCAAAAGAGTAGGACCCAGAAGTGCCCAAGCACACCTGTGGAATGACCAGAAACCCCTGGGGCAGAGCACAAAGCCAATGGAGGGTAATACAGAACTATGTGCTCTGTTGTGTAGGCTTACAGGTAGTTGCTAGGCATGAGGTCATGGAGACCATTGAGGATCGCACCCCCATTTCCCAGTTGCCAGAGAGCACTGTGCAGTTATGTGATTGCTCAGAATAACACAGTAGGTAAAGTGAGTAAAACCCTGGGCTACAGGAAGCAGCTTATTAACAGCTTATGGCCTTAATCCTGTGTGCTAACTGCCAGACAAAAAATTCTTTTGTAATCCCCTGACTGGTACCCAAACCTTGTCAGTGATGGTGAGAGTACAAAATCCTAACCACTGGACCACCAAGGAGCTCCAAGTCTGGTAAGAACAAATATGCCAACTCCAGGATTTTGAAAATAATGCGGAAACAGAGTGGGACCCAATACAAGTGCCAAAGAACAGGTAAAATGTGATGGCAATGTGTTGTCTTAAATAGCCTGACTGCAGAGGTTTTTGAAACTGTAAATTGATAGTGTCAGTGTCAGGGAGTTGTAGGTGAAGGGCATTACAGTACTCTAGGCAAGAGACAACCAGTGCATTAATGAATGCCAAGACATCCATTAGTAGGACAAGGTGTTTGTTCCTGGATATGTCCCATAAAATGGAAAAATGATAATTCACAACAGCTGATACCTGATCCACGAATGTCAGCTGGTTGTCAAGGTCCACACCTAACTCACACAGATTAACAAATTCACACTCGTTGTCCCCCTTAGATACATGATGGAAGTGTCAGAGCTGAAGTCTTTTTCTCAGAGTAGCATGAATTGCAGCGTTGTCAGCTTTGTACATTTTCAGCTTTAACTGATTAAAGACCAGACATTGATAAATGATCTTCAAATCATCAGCGAAAGAATACACATTTTGTCAGATTGTCCTGAGGGAAGGAGGGTAACACTAGATGACTTCATTATAACAGTAGTATGCTAGACCTATCCTCCTAATCAGATCATGTAATGGATACATAAAGATAAAGAAAAGTAAAGAACCCAAAATCAAGCCCTTCTCATTTCAGAGGGAATGGGGCAGAGGAATTTAAGCTTGAAGACACCCACTGGATGGATCTAGAGATGTAAGGTTTGAACTATTCTAGCATCATAGAAGAGGAACCACAGTAAGATTACAGTGGTTTGATCAAAATGACACGAATAGTGTCAGATGCTGCAGAGCGAGGTCCAGCAGGACCATCATGTAATAAAATCACTAGTCTCTTGCCATCAGGACATCATTTACTACCTGAATAAGAGCCATCTTAATATTATGGTGTGACTGAAACTCAAATTGATGAGGATCCATAGGCTTGTTAACTGTAAGGATTTGAGCTGCCCATAGACATCTTCCTCTGTAACCTTGCCAAAAAAGGTAAATTAGAGACTTGATAGAAACTCTCAGATGCATTAGTGTCCAGAAAGGTATTTTGAGGATTAGAGTAACAATGACCTTCTTTATGGCAGTTGGAAAGACACTATTCCTTAATGAGAATAACATCTAGTTGATGATTGGGTCTAGCACATCCATACAGGCCTGTCCCAGCCTAAGGGGCATATATCCGCCCTTCAAGTCTTGGAATGCATGTATGCAGTCACAGTTAAGTACTAATCACATTTGGAAGTAGCCAGCATATTCCAAGAGGAAGCACAAGTTTTGATAATGACTGAAGTAATGGCCATGTGGTATTGAGAAGGAAAGGCGGATCTCCTAGCCACAGCCTTGAAAGCAATATACTTAATGGCTAGTTTGCACTGGTAAGTCTTATTGAGTGCTGAGGCAGGCTGGGCTGCACATCCTGTCCACCTCAGAGTAGCATGGCTAGTCAGTTAACTGTAACCGATGTCTCCATGGATAAATAACCTGCCTTCCTACAAGATATTGCAGTCTGGCATTTGTCAAGATGAAGCTTGTTGTATCCCAGACTTGCTTCTGGTGGTGGCTCCAGGTTTCTTTTTGTGCCAGGGCATAAAAGGGGCACAGTATGTAGCTGGTGGGGCACACACATAGGCATTGTGGGAAAAATACCAAAACACTATACCAATAAAGTATAGAATACATGATACATGGTAGCAACTCACTCATAATACATTTTTTAAAAATGAAAGACCATTTTCCTATAAAATAAGAGTGAGTGCCATAATCTTACCAATCCTGGAAATGTTCACAACACAAAAAAACCCTACTAATTTGTCATGCTGAATGATTAAGGTTTGAATGAAGCATTGGTATACTACAGTGGAACAAGTCAAAGGTGAAGCTACCAATACAACAGAGGTAGAAAAATGTCATATACAAAGACATGTTTGACTTGGTAGAAAATATTATTAATCCACGTTCAAGAAGAGATATTTATTTTGTTCTGTGCTGCATTGTCAGGAAAATATTTTAAACAAATACAACATTCAGTATAAAACACAAATCTTCCCACTGCAGACACTAATGAATAGCAACTGAGTTTAAATGTCTGTCAAAAGTTCATTGAACCTATGAACCTATGAAGCAAGAGTGGTCAGTAACAGCTCTTGGATTATAATGATAGTTTTGACACCTTAGGAAGAATGTGAGGCGGGTCTGTCAGCACTTGGACTAAAAAACTAGAAGTCTTAAAACATGCAGTTCAGCTAGTTTATTTTATTGAGCTTTTACAATGACTGCAAAGAGGTAAGAGCTGCTCTGAGAACACTAATGAGTAATTCAAGCAAAAAAGTGAAAATGAAAATAATTTACAGTTGCTGAGAAAGATGCCTGTGACTCACACTACTGCTGTTCTATTTACATGGAAGTTAACAAAAAAAGATTTCCTTATGACTAGCATGACTCTTATAAACGGGGCATAAAGTGATTCTGGGGAAAAAACCTCAATGATCATCTTACAGCAGCAGATCTATTGACATATAATCATACCCACTTAATGAAAAAATAGTGGCAACCATAATTTATTTATCCTTTTTGTTGATCAGGTTAATCCCACTAAGCCAGTGGCCTCTTTTCATAGGAAACCTAATGTGGTATTCATACTGACTTGTGGAAATTTAGCCAGGACACCTGGGAAATTCCCCTACTGTTTTCACTGTGAGTGGGAACCATTTTGGAGGAGCACTTCCTGTTTCTGTTCCAGGTGCAGAGTTGGCCCGGAGAAACAGGAAGGCAGATGGAGAGAGAAGGAGATGATGGAGTAGTGAAAGAAATGAAGGAGAAAGCAAATACTGAGACCAGAGAATGTGTGCAGGATTTAGAGGAAATATTTCAAAGAAACCTGTGTGATGGAGATGACTCAGCAAATGGTGGATGTATTATTGCAACCCTCCATTCCGGAGGGTTGTGGGATGATTTACTTAAAGAAATGGTGGAGCAGACTGAGCCAGAAAATGAAGGAGATATTTCTTGGACATTATGAAGAAAATACAACAGGAAGATGCAGAGATAATCCTGAAGAACAGTGGTGAGATGAAAAAAAAACGTATGCAGAGAAAGTAAAAGAAGGCAAAAATGGAGTAGCAGAAAAGAATGCTGAAAAAATGAAAAATGGAAGTACTTGGAAAAGATTCATAGTAAAGAAGACAAAGAAATGGTCAGGCATGAAGTGCAGGACAATTTAATGGTTCCTTTGGGTGTAAAAGCACATTAGGTAAGAGCATTTATTCTTGAGACATTTTGTGATAAATATATATATATATATATATATATATATATATATATATAAAATCTACATAATCATACTGTTTTTTTTAATGGAAAATTTTCCTGGAGAATATGGAAAAAAAAAAGACTGTAACCCATGGACTCTTAATGTGATAAAAGCATTTAACAAATGATTCATGTACAATTTCAAACAGATGTAGAAAGGTAGACTTTGAAAGATTTATGTAAAGAAGTACTAGACATTGCAAAAGTTTATGACAAAAGGGGTTTATAGGCTGGTGCCTGGGAATGTAATATTGCGTTAAAAATAGAAAGAGAAAAAAATGATACCTATACCAAGCATAATACATGTGGAGAGGAATGGGGTATAGTAAAACACTGGGGACAATCCAAAACATTTTTTTTGTGGAAAAGTAACTGTGACAACGGAAATGTTATATTTGTGGGGAAATGGAACATAATGCAAAAAAGTGAATTGAAATGTTAGAAATGTAATAGAATTTGACATTTATGGATGGATTGCGAAAATGAAAATAACAGTAAAAAGAAGGGAGAAAATGAACAAAGACTAATTAAAGACATTTTAGAAGCAGTAGAAACAGAAAAAAATTAGATGAGAAAAAAAATAAAAATGACACAGAAGATGGTTCTGAAATAAGTGATGAAGAAGGCAAACTGTGAAACAAAGGGAAAACAATAATCCTGTTGATAAAAGTCAGAAAAAGAAAATTGAAAGGAATAAATAGAAAAGGAAATGGGTGGAAAAGAAAATGTGTAACTACAGATTGGGTCTTGGTATAATGGTTAAGGTGTTTGACTCTGAAACACAAGATACTGAGTTTGAGTCTCATCTTTGGAAAGAAGTTGGTGAGACTTAAAATAGTTTATTAGAAAGGCTGGCCTAGTAATCCGCTATGAACCTTTGAAACCATGAATCTAAAGAAAAGGGAAAACCAAACATTTTAGAGTGCTTTCTGTAAATGTGAATAGAATTAAGAATATAGTAAGAAGAATAGAAATGTTGGAGTGGTGTAATGTGTGTGATGTAGATGTAATTATATAGAAGACAAGATTTTTAACAAATGAAGCAAGATTACAAACAGAGAAACTATGGGGAGGAAAGATAATCTGGAATATGGAAAATGAAAAATGTTGTGGAATAGCTGTATTCTGTAGAAATACAGTAAAGATATTAGATATAACTAGCAAAAATGGGAATATTAACCATCGTAGATTTAAAATGGAAAGAAGTACATAGAATTATAACATTATATGCTTATACTAACTTTAAAGAAAGGGAAAGCTTATTTCATCGGGTTTTAGAGTATATAGTGTTAAGTATGAATATTCTAATTACAGGAACCTTTAATTGTTGTTTGAGGCAAGAGTAGAAAGAAAGGAAATGATATAAGAAAAAAATAGACGTTATAAGATATCATAAGTTAAAACTATGAGACAAAAATTCCTGGACTTACAAAAAGTGGTATTCTTTGAACTGAAATAGATTATTTTATAGTATCAGAAGGTTTAGTTATAGGAGAAGGGGTGGTAGTTGAAACAGAGTTTTCTGATCATCTTGCAATATGGCTAGAGATAAAAGAAAACAAGGAATGTATAAAAATAGGCAAAGGAATAAAAATGATAAATGAGAAAGCATGGAATGAAGAAGGAAAGAAATTAGTTAATACAGTTATGGAAAGATCATATTACCATGAGAGCACTTTATAAAACTAATTGATCTGAATGGTGGATGATATTTAATATTTTATTACAGTGGCAATATGATGTGAGAAAAGTAGAGAAAGAAAAATACAAAACAATGTACAATGATGCATTGTAAGATTTAGAACATAATGAGAGAAAGTACTTTGACAAAAAAATGAATTATATGTAAAAAAAATCAAGAAAAAATACAGCAATTGTTAAATAAGTAAAGATGTTTTTTACAAGGAAAAAGAGAAGTAGTATCAAATTACTTAAGCAGGAGAGGGGTTTCAAGAATTATTAATGATAGTTAGAGAAACTGTGGATGATATGAGCAGAAAAGAAGAAGCAAAATAGTAAAAGTAGTTTCTAAGTGCCATGACTTAAATGCAGCTTTGGTCCCCCACCCCCAAAAGAGGAATATACCCATAGGTAATGCAGGCTGCTAGAGTGGTTAAACTTCATGAATCAGGTTATTATACTGTAATGTAAGCATATGCATTATGTAGATGAATGTTTTACAGTCCTGTGTGTAGATATATAAACCAAGCAATCCCCCCTTGTGTTTACACATTTCATTGGGCTTCTGTGCAGTTTCCCTGCATATGTGATTACTAACAGTGTAGTTTCCAGGCTGTCTACACAGTGAAGATGCAAATGAGGTACAAACTCAGTAGTTTTGTTGAATCACAAAAAAGAGCAGCCATATAGCGACAACCATATAGGGATGTTCATTTCATGTAAGGACTTCCACAGTTTTTGTTTTCACTGGATGTCAATGGTGAAATCTACTGACATCGGTGTGTGTTGCCTGTTTACACTTTCAGAGGTGAACATGTGTAGGGCTGGGAGGGGTGAAAGTGGACATAAGCAGTGACCATTCCAAAGTACTATTTCCTTCTCATTATTTGTTAGTAAACTGTGCAGTCTCTGTCTGGTGTTAATTTAAATTTTTTTTTCTTTACCATTGTGCGATGTGGTGCTTAGCTCAAGCAGAACTATAGGAATAAAGGACAGGTTTATCTCTCTTTGTCATATGAGCATTCTTTAGGCAGCACGTGTATATGTAGGACTGGAGTATAGATGGCTCTAGGTTCTGTGTATATGTAGGACTGGAGTATAGATGGCCCTAGGTGTGAGTACTGGATGTAGAACCTTCTGTTCACTTTTTATGATCCATGTTATGTATATGGGATATCAGGAGAACAAAGGAAACAAATAATTTTGCAAAGGCTCATCTTATTTATGCAGAGGTACACAGAGGTACGCAGAGCTACGCGAAGTTATGCATAGTGCACTAATGAGCATTTAGCAGGTGTACTCAAAAGGTGCTAATTACAGCATAAACAAGCATGTCAATCAACCAATCCAACATCTTGGAGCTATTCAACAGTGTATAAAGCATCCATGTAGCCTCCATTCTATTTTTTCCTCAGTACTTCAATAACATTGGAGTACAGACCAAAGGAATTTTTACTGACACAATACTAGGGGCTGCTACAGCTAGTCTACATCTGTATGTGCTGCAGGCTGAAGCCAATGCTGCTGGTGATGGTGACTATAGGCCTAGACGGAGAAGGACAAGAGTGTTCAGGCCCAGGGTAAATTTTCAAGGGCTACATGACTTGGAGATTGTAGAGTTCTACAAGGTGGACAGGGACACATTACGGGAACTCTGTGAACTCTGCCACCCTCAGTTCAGAGCCAGAGCCAAATGAGGGGAATCCATCCCAGTGGAAACTAAGGTATGTGTAGCCCTTAAAATATTAGCTATAGGTACTTTTCAAAGACCAACTGGGGACATGATGGGGATGTTACAGGCATCAGCATCCAGGATCCTCCAGCAATTCCTGGATGCATACATGCCAGTGAGCACATATAGTTTCCCAATAGTGTTGAAGAGAGGACAAGCAATATGTAACTGTTTTCCCATGTAGCTCACTATCCTGAAGTACTGGGTGCCATGTACATATTAAGGTACCATCTGGAGAGCAGGGTAGAATCTACGTTAACCGCAAGGGGTACCACTCCATCAACTGCCAAGTCATGTGTAATGCCCTGGGAATTATCTTGAATGTGTGTGCTGGTAACCCTGGCATTTGTCATGACTCCCATATCTGACATTCATCACAGCTGTACCAGATGTTTGCTAGGGGGGACATCCCAGAGGGCCATTTACTGGGATGCTGGCTATGCCCTGGAACCATAACTGATGACACCCATAAGAATTGCACACGCACACACGGAAGAATGCCATAATGAGGCACATGCTCAAACTAAAAACATCACAGAGCATGTGTTTGGGCTGCTGAAGTCATGGTTCAGGAGCCTAGATATATCTGGTGGAGTCTTGCGGTATAATCCACACACATATACACTGATATTCACAGTATGTGCTATGCTGTACAGTCTGATCCTGAGGAAACAGCTGCAGCAGGATCAGCAAGGGGAAGGGTGACACCCCCCCCCCCCACCATTGGCTAAGTCACCACAGCTACAGTCAGAGGAGGACTCTGAGGAGAAACCTCCAGCTGCTGTCCCTGTAGGTAGACTTAGCCATGCTCAGTATGCCCTTGCTTTGGATAATAGACAATGCATAGCACATTCACTGGGCACCTAGGGACCTAATACATTTCTCCTACTCGCATACATATAGTAAAATAGATGCCAGGCAACTCACACAACCTTTACCTCCCCATGTATTGGCAGTTTACTGCCTGCATCACACAGAGTCAGCTCTGAAATAAAGGAGTGTCAACTGCTGCATTTGAAGGAACGTCCTGAATCTAGAAGAGGTATTCTTTAATAATATCATGGCATATAGTTTTGTGTTTCATAACATGGTACACTAAGCAAGTCAGTAGAGTAGATTGATATAGAAATGACCTTAACATGTGGCAGCAGGGCCTTATGTTACTTATATGTGTCCATTAACAGGCATGACAGATTAACAACAGTCATATATTTGAAGATTGCGGATATTCACTGCATGGCCTCAGTTTAGCACCATACCTTTGTACTTGTAAATTATTCTAGCACAAAAGTTATGAAGTGATGATACACATTACAGTTTCAGACTTCAGGCTTGTTTTACTCATAACAGTAACTGAGCTTTATTTCCCTCCACCCAAACAAAAGGAGTGTACTGTTAAATGTACAAATCACAGCTGATGGTTTGATAGCAGTGTACATTCTGATGCAGTTGACTGCACTGCTTTGCTGTAAAAATGTTTGTGTGGCAAAGAGGACTAAGGCATCCCCCTGTATTCTGAAGCTGTTTTGGTTTGAGGGTTCAAATCCTGACATACGCATCAATCTGTGATGCGTACTATCATTTTGTACTGTGCTTTTACAAATTTTGCGTCTGTGTCCCTTATTTATATAAACTTTTCCTTCTCTCTCCTTTTAATTCCAGTTTTGTGCGAGGTGCTGCATTCCTAAAACAATATTACTGCACACAGGTTTGGCTGAGCTTATCTTGCCTTGTTTGCAAAATGCGCATCACTGCTGAAACAGGGAAAAATAGAATTCCCTAGAAGAAGACAGCCAAACATAGAAAATGGATACATTCAGTTACTGTTCTTAGCTATTGCAAAAACCTGGCCTGTAGTACAGATGATACTGGGTTATAGTAGCAGGTATATGTTGGATAATACTAACTGTGACGCAGTAGCAATGCGGCATGTGTTTGCAGACTGCTTACCTATGGGCAAATAGGTGCATCTTGCATGAGCATACACTTTAACTGCTGTTCGCTGCGCTATTGAACTGTATATATGATGCCTTATTATTGGTGTTTATTGTACATTTCCTTTGTGTAGCATAAAAAATACATATGTAAGCATTGCAAAATAAGGGCCTAATCTAACTGTACTTCATACATTTACAGTACATGCATGTGTCAGCCCACCCTCCTCCAAGCACTCCAACCCTAGGGTCTCAGTAATTTTACCACACACATATTAACCACACTACAAAGTCTACTATATAATGATGAGTGCTTCCTCATGGACAAGGCTAGTTGGTGTTGATCATAACTTTGCAGTGTAAAAGTTAAACATCCAGCTATGCTCAATAAGGGTGGTTCTGTTGTCACACAGCTAGGCTTCTAAGCAGCCTAGTGGCATTCAGCTAGTAGCCTCATGTGATGCTATGAAACCATCTGTCCAGGCAGCCCTCCCAAGTTGTTGTTCTCCATATGGCCTGCTGATGTCATCTACCATAAGTTCACCTGCTCTCTTTTATAAATCAGACTTCTGCTGAGGCACTTGAATTAAGTACTGTGTTCTGTAGTCTGTGCATGAAGATAGGTAGAGGTTCTATTCTCACTGCAGTCAAGTGTGTGTGTGTGTGTGTGTGTGTGTGTGTGTGTGTGTGTGTGTGAATAATCAGCAGAGTATATGCGTTATCCTGCAGTTATTTCTCCAGTGGCCTATATTGCCAGCATTTTGATATATCACAAGCCTACACATCCATTTCTTGTAGCCCTGCCAACTTCTTGTCTCCCACATGGTCTGTCATGTCATCTTCTATACGTTCACCCACAGTCCTGTAGAAGTCAAACTTGTGCCGTGGCGCTTTGCATTAAGTTCAGTGTTCTGTAGTCTGTGCATCTAGAGAGGAAGGGGTTCTATTCCCACTGCAGTCGTGTGTGTGTGTGTGTGTGTGTGTGTGTGTGTGTGTGTGTGTGTGTGTGTGTGTGTGTGTGTGTGTGTGTGTCTGTATAGAGGAGCATAAGTGTGTATCCTACAGTTAGTTATTCAGTGGCATGTATTGCCAGTTTTGTTGGACTTGCACAAACCTACATATTCATTTCATGCAGCCCTACCAACCTCTTGTCTATTATATGGTCTGCTAATCTCGTCTGCTATAACATCACCTGCAGTCCTGTAAAGTCAGACTTGTGCCATGGAGCTTTGTGTTGAGTACAGTGTTCTGTAGCCTGTGCATGTAGATAGGCAGGGGTTCTATTCTCTCTGCATATGTGTGTGACCTGTTGGTGGTCATTAAACAGAGCATTTTACAGCAGCCTATGGGGCACTTTTCTCTTGCCTTCAACAGAGACTGCTGATGTCATCAGCTATATCACATTATTGGATATGTAGTCATCCCCTCAGGCCATGGTTACACACTGGCCTGAAAAACAGGTAGCTAGCACCTCATCCTATATAAGACAGACACCAGTAGCATTCCTTTTAATGTATGCACATAGTTCATTCATTGGTCTTTATGTATTGTTTCATCATGAAGGGCAAGCCCTGTGGTATGTCCAGCTGCTGCTTTTACTTAGTAAAGAAAAACTCAGTTCTGCTGTTTTATTCTGTTGCTCTAATTAATTTTGGAAAATCGTGTGATGGTTTTGACTCTGTTGCCTATGTAATGTAATGTAATGAACAAAGAAGTGACATGTTCTGCTTTTATTCTGTTGCCCACACTATACATTGGAGTCAGACTGGCTGAATCCAGTTCTGTCTGAATATTGATAACTAAACATCATGACATCTATTTGCAATGGTGATGGACAGCTTGACACAGAAGATCAGACAGGAGTCCCTGTGGACTATGATGTTTGTCGATGACATTGTGATCTGTAGTGAGAGTAGGGAACAGTTTGAAGAGACTCTGGAGAGATGGAGATATACCCCAGAGAGGAGAGAAATGAAGATCATCAGGACTAAGATAGAATGTATGTGTGTGAATGAGAGGGAGGATAGAGGAATGGTGAGGATGCAGGGAGTAGAGTTGGGGAAGGTGGATGCGTTTAAATACTTGAACTCAACAGTTCAGAGTAATGTTGAGTGTGGAAGAGAGGTGAAGAAGAGAGTACAGGCAGGGTGGAGTGGGTGAAGAAGAGTGCCAGGAGTGATTTGTGACAGACGGGTACCAGTAAGAGTGAAAGGGAAGGTCTACAAGAGGGTAGTGAGACCAGCTATGTTATATGGGTTGGAGATGGTGGCATTGACAAAAAGGCAGGAGTCAGAACCTGAAGGTGGCAGAGTTAAAGATGCTAAGATTTACATTGGGTGTGATGAGGATGGACAGGATTTGAAATGAATATATTAGTCCGCTCAGGTTGGACGGTTTGGTGACAAAGCCAGAGAGGCGAGATTGCGTTGGTTTGGACATGTGCTGAGGATGAATGCTGGGTATATTGGGATAAGGATGCTAAGGATGGAACTGCCAGGTAAGCGGAAAAGAGGACGGCCTAAGATAAAGTTTATGGATATGGTAAGAGAAGATATGCCGGTGGATGGTATGGCTGAGCAAGATGCAGAGGACAGGAAGAAAGGAAAACAGATTATCCACTGTGGTGACCCCTAGTGGTAGTAGCCAAAAGAAGAAGAAGAGAAGAAGAAGAAATGTCTTTGTGGAGAAACCCCACCTGTACACTTGAGGCAGGAGTGTACAGTAGGAATATGTATTTGAAGGTTAGTGTTTCTGGACTCAGTTTGAGCTTTAACTGCGTTTCTTTGTATTACCTGCTCTTCTCTGGCTTGTGTGTACAGGCCTTAACTCTTTGCGCTTATACATGCAGAAACGCCAATACACTTATTTTCCAATACAGTTTGCTGCTGCTGTGTAGCAGAGCAGATCCTCAACAACTCTAACTAGCCATCAGAACTGCTGTTACATAGAAGCAGCAATTTAACCACTTACCTTTCAACAACAGAAGTATAAATCCACTTTAATAAGGACCTCCTAATGTACACCCCATAGGTTAGTCCCTGAAAGTAGCACTCGCATCACATATCCCCCTCCTTTTTGCATTCTCTATGCAGATACCAGGTTCAAACCTCCCATTATCACTTGTCATTTTCCATCTGTTTCTCCTGCTAGCCTAGTTGACATGTGTTGTTGACCCAGTGCAGATAATGTCTCATGTGCACTGACAGTCCTGTACTCCTAAATCACTGAAGTGCAATTTGGGAGAGATCCACCTATAGTAGGAATCTGGAATCAGTGCTCTCTTGCTTTCAGAAGAGCAACACTAAAGGGGTTGTCCACTGACACACCTTGACGCCTACTCATAATACGCACCCAACACAAACCATCATATGCAGAGGTACTCTCCAGAAACTGACCTAAACAGCAGACATATCCAAAACACAATCATGCTACATCTAACACTACACTCAAAGCAGACAATACACATATGAAATATTAGCACCAGTGTCTCACCATATAAGTGCTTAAGGCAATGTACATCTATTCCAAAGGTTTTCCTAATAGTTGACTGTATAGTGAGACATATAGATGTCCCACTCACCAGCTTAAACAAGGCTAAGTTTAGTGTTAGCTGTTTTACACAACTAGTTGTCACATCACACATGCAGTCCAGTCTCTCAACAAGTCCCACTCTTAATCCATCATACTTCATGTTGGTTTGCACAACTTGAGAGGCAGTGGAAAGAATTTACATGCATCTCAGACACAAGGACATAGGCGACCTCTAAACACTATATCTGTTCCAGTTAGGTGTTCTCAAGGGTAGCTTGGTGGAATTCCAAGACTGTGACCAGAGACATAGACATAGTCACAGCTGTGCACACATACTATCTTGACTTGGCCAAGGCCTTCAACACAATGCAACATTCAGTCTCAGTGAGAAAATAACCAAGGTGAATATCAAGTCCTGTGTTATCAGGTGGGTTGCAAATGGGATCACAGACCAACAACAGTTGGTCAAAGTGGGAGACTTCACCTCAAGCAGCATACCTGTCACCTGGGTGGTAACACAAGTGTCAGTGCTTATTATAGTGCTCTTATTTGCCATATACTTCTCAGAAGTCCATAACAAAACAGAGGGACTGTGGCAAACCATCTTTGTGGTTGACTGCAACTTAGATCTTATTGAATTCCATAACAGTGTCAGCACTGTTCAGACGGGCCTTACATGCACTAATGACTGCTGACAAAGTCATGGGTGTTACAACAATTGCACAAAAATGCATCAGCATCCCCTGTGGTAATAACAGTGTTCCTGCTTATTATAAAATAACCAAGAATATACTACTCTCCAATTCTGTAGTGATAGAACTTGGAACACATGTCGATTGTAGCCTGTGTCTACTGTGGTGAGGAAGGCATTCTACTTCTTAAATGTGAGTAGCAAAGGCATTACAGAAGTAGCAAAATATGTTATCAGTCCCCTGTGCTCATCCCTCATCGGGCTAGTTAATGAATATAATCCTCTCTTTGATATGTATTTCCGAGACATCTGCAGCAACTTGACAGACCTCAGAAATTTCTGACTAATAAAATATCAGAGGGTCTCTAACATGTGTCTTCTATGGACAGACTGATGTAGCTGCCACTGTACGGCATAGATAATCTGCATCAAAACTATCTGTGGCTCTAATGGGATGAAAATGCTGCACATCTGTAAGTCATATGGGACTAGAGTCACCTGTTCCAGGGACCTCGATGTACACTATGACATACATAGGACATGCTGGAGATACATATATAGCTCTCAAATGTTGTCACCCTTCTTAAATAGGCTTCAAATCCATGTCAAGCAGAGCACCTCTATTACCCTGTTTAAGCACAGGCTAGATGACTTGATGCGAAAACATTATTTTTTTTATGGATCACTGCTGCTTCTGTCCTGGACATGGTTGGTTCTTGCTAGACAAATCTTGGCCATACATTATATCTGCCATTGAATATTATATTGTGATGTAATGGCTACACTTCTAAACACCATCAGGTCAATAGCCTAGTCACATCCTATGAACCTCAGAACCTATGGTGATGTACATGTGAATAAGAACATTGTACTGTATTACCATTCTGATGAGATTTGTCTCCAGTGCTGACATACAGTCCTGAGGACTGAATCTGATGGGTTGACTTTAGATGTGCACCCATTAGTTTGTACTAAACAATCCAAAAGAGAAAGTTATATATATTAATGAGACACATTTCATTTTTCTGACTTCACGATCCCTATAAAAGCATCCACTATAAAGTAGTGAAATGATTATGCTAGCAACTGCCTAACTGGCTAAGTGCAATATAACTAATGGGTGCAATTATCAGTTCAACAGCACAAATGGAGATAACATTTTCATGTTAATGTAGATAGTCACCCTGTGCATCAGGCACATAGCTTTAGTATCCCTGAATTAAAAAGATAGAAAACTGGGTTATGGCACAGTTATCATCTCTTGCACAGGGTGTTGTGTGGGGGGCAGGAGGCCTAGGCTGACACAAAAGGTTGGTGAGAGTGTGTATGAATAAGGAAGGGAAGCAGGCAGCACTGAAACATTTAACTGTTGTTTGTATGTCTGTAGGTGTTTTCAGTGTGACATAGTTGTGAAAGTGTTACAGGCAAGCTCAGTACTAGCTCTATCTCAGTGTGTCAGACAAGTGTGAGTCGTGGATGGTAGAGATGACAGTTTATTGTTGCCGCCCCTGATCATGAGAACTGGCTCTGCCAGGAGTTGCATGGTGTCAAAGGAAAACACAACTTCAAAAAAGATCAATACATGGCAGGTTCAGGTTAAGGCACTTTAATTCTTGCAGCAAGGAGACAAAAACTTGCTAATACAGAGTTTGTCTAACTAGAATCAGGAAGTGAAGCCATTCTTATACATTTCTTACAAGACATTGCCTACTAAGCTGACGTAACAAATCACAAGTTATTTCATAGCAGCTGTTTGTCCATTATTTTCTGCTGACACTATCAAGTTTATGAAAAAACTTCCTAAGAAAAATAACGTGGCCTTGGAGACCACCGGTTAGATACAACTTCTCACTATGTGATGTTACCATTCAAGGTACTATGGCTAATTCGAGCACAAAGCAAGTACAGATTATAGTTCATTTCTTCAAGCAGTCTTTGTTCAACTGTATCTATCTTTTTCCTCAGCTGCGCATGTTCTCATAACACGAACAGAGCAGATTGTTCAAGTTCAATAATGTTATAGAAAACAGTATTGTTCTATTCATTATTTTCCTGACCTAGCAGATAATCACCTGCATCTCAGTAAATTTCCAAAAGGCATAAACATGAATTTTGCTGTGCTAGCAAATACTAGGTCAGAGAGCATCTTGCAGTTTCAGAAAGCATCTCGTAGTTTCATACAAAACTAAGCTGTACATAAAATAGAATGAAATGTGTTAACCCTTTTTGCTTCTAATAAACAGTAAACACATACATTAATACATATTTTTCTGACATTTCCCCCCTGTTAATACTTTTTATTCCATTTTCAAAAGCATAAACAGTTTGCTTCTACTCCTAACCTCTTCCGTTCAGGATTTGCAGTTAAGAGAGTCATTCAGTTTAAAGTTATGAAAGTGTTTCATTTTTCAACAGTTCTTCAAATTCTGTATTTTAATGAAAAGTCTCAGAAACTGACATGTCTATAAAATCATTAATTAATCTTTTCATGCAGGGAATACCACAACAAATGCACACTGCTAATAGGAGTAATCCCACACAAATGGCAATCAGGATGTTCATTAGGATGGTACCCCACCCCCCAAACAAATTCTGGAAAAAATCCGTCAGTGGGTTTGGGCCTGATTTGGTCATGGCTGACACTTGCTGAATTACCTCAAGGTGGTCGTTTATCTCATGCTGGTTGTCGGGAATATACAAACAGCACTCCTCTTTTATTAAAGCGCTAGTACCGCCTTTCGCCGCTAGGGTGAAGTCGAGCGCCATGCGATTTTGAAGCACCACAGTTCTCATAGCATTCAGTTCATCAGTTAAAATTGTAAGCCTGTTTCCTACCTTTCCTGTAATTAGTGTTCCAGATACAGATTTGCTGTATCCAGGACTGTTTGTAAGCTTCTGAGCCCCATAAGCCTTTCTGTGTTAGAGGGAAGCCTTCTAGCTTATCAGTGGGAGTGGTAAGCATTAGGTAACCTGTCTGCCACATAAGGAATGGTTCTGGTCCAGACTTTGTAGTTATTGGCCGTTTGGGCAGTCTTCCATCTCTCTCAACTTTCTGATTTGAAGGCCTGCATTTGCACTTGTTTCTGTCCTGTAACTCCTGGGCCCATCTCATTTGCTCACTCAAAAAAAAAAATGTATCTGCTTTTACTGTATTTGTGTTTCTTCCTACTTTATTTTGCTTTTGCGTCATCTTAAAAGTACTCAATTTTATTTATTACTGCTTGGTGTAACTCATTCTAAGCCTTTTAGTTTAAGCACTTGGGCTTCAGACCAGTTGTTTTACATTAAGAAGGTTTGTGGTCTGCACTGTAGTGGCAGAACAGGTAGCTTATATCCTTCTAAGTTGGGAACTGCTGATTGAGGGCTCAGTGTCTGTTATTCTAAAAGTGTATTAATTCTGGTTTAAGCACTTGGGCTTCAGGCCAGTTATTTTACATTAAGAGGGTTCATGGTCTGCACTCTTGTGGGAGGAGAGGCTGGACTCTGCCCTTCTGAGCTGGGAATTTCTGGTTAAAGGCTTATAGTGCCTGCTTTCAGCTTCTTACTGAAATTGGTACACCTTGTTTGCTGTAGCATAGACTAGATCCAGACCTGCTGAATCTAGCTTTGTTTGTATAACTTGAGCACTAATCCAGGCATTCTTTAAAGTATTCAATTGTATTTATTACTGCTTGGTAGTAACTTGATTAAAGTGTAGCTATCATTCTTAGTCTTTTGGATTAAGCACGTGGGTTTCAGACCAGTTGTTTTACATTAAGAAGGTTTGTGGCCTGCACTGTGGTGGCAGGACAGGTAGCTTACATCCTTCTAAGTTGGGAACTGCTGATTGAGGGCTCAGTGTATGTTATTCTAAAAGCGTATTAGTTCTGGTTTAAGCACTTGGGCTTCAGGCCAGTTATTTTACATTCAGAAGGTTCGTGGTCTGCACTCTTGTGGGAGGAGAGGCTGGACTCTGCCCTTCTGAGCTGGGAATTTCTGGTTAAAGGCTTATAGTGCCTGCATATTTGAACTGTTTCTTACTGAAATTGGTACACCTTGTTTGCTGTAGCATAGACTAGATCCAGGCCTGCTGAATCTAGCTTTGTTTGTATGCTTGTTGTTTGTTTGCTTGTTATTTCTCTGAAACGCTAATTCCACCTAAAACGCGGCTTTTCAGCGCTTCTGTGGATCCCTAGTGATATCTGCATTGCTTACTGTACTTCTTTCCTTGTTTCACTTGAAAGAAAGTTACTGTTTGTTGTTTTTGCCTATAACACATTGCATTTAAGTTACCTGGCACTTGCTCACTAAAGCAATTATATAAGTCAGCACTAAAAAATTAAAAGCACTACACCCTCACAAACTCCCCCTGAGTACCTTGTTCCCCATTGGCCCTTTTTTTCAATTATAAAGGAATTCCCAATACTATTCTAGCATGTCCAAAGGTCAGTTGTCAATCTCCTCTCCGGTCCAGCTGGTGAATCTGGCAATCTTGAGGCAATGTTACAACTGCCTCATGTACACAGACAACCCTCTCCTCCTCCCAACAAATCCCAACGCATGTGAGAGATGCAACCATATAGCCAAACTGGAGGCTAAGCTCTCTCAACTCAGTATTGGCGTAACCAGTCAGGAGGTGAAGGAAACCACACTCACTACAATTCCAGTCTCACATAGACCTACCACGATAGCAAACCAAACACATAAACACACAAAAACATACTCGGAGGCTCTAAATAAAACTCTGCCTAAGCAGCAGAGACCTCCAAAGCAGACACCCAAGCAACCGCTACCCCAAAAAAAAAAAACACGTGCAACACATAGCTCACAAAGCCAGTGTGCCGAACAGTCACAGCCCTTAAGGCTAAACAACACACCTAATACACTTGTAATAGGTGACTCTATCGTCAGGCACACTGACGTCCCGCTCACCAGGCTGAACAAGGAGAAGGTCATGGTGAGCTGCCTGTCGGGCGTTAGGATCCGCCACATAACACAAGCACTCAGGTCACTCCAAGGCAAGTACAAATATGACTCAGTCATTGTCCATGCTGGTGTGAATGACCTGAGACGTACCTCCCTGGACTACATGAAAAGAGACATAGAGGAGCTCTCTGAGCATGTAGCCCAGGCCGGTATGACCCTGACCTTGAGTAGCATCTTACCCTCACCAAGAATGACGCCACAATATGAAGACAAGATGATCAATTTCAACAATTGGCTTAAGTATTGGTGTCATTCAAAGGGGATCCAATGCCTGTCAGCCTGGGATGGCATGCTCGACAAGCCACGATGCTTCATTAGGGACGGCTTGCACCTGTCACCCCTGGGCTTTCGGATATTGGCAAAGGCTCTTGCTACCCCCATAGTGCCTTTTTTAGGCAAGGCTCAAAAGACAAACCCACCTCCATAGGTATCTCAAGGGATAAGAAACTAAGAGTAATGCTATTCAACGCCAGAAGTCTAAACCTCAAGATGCACGCACTCGAAACTCTCCTTAGCATGGAGAACATCGATATCTGTGCAGTAACAGAAACCTGGTTCAAGGCTCCCGAGAGCACCCCAGCACTACCAGGTTATACCTCATACCATGCTTTTCAGCCCCAAAACTTGGACCGAACCCCAAAAGGAGGGGGAGTATCAATATTCGTCAAAGATACCCACACCTCCAGGTTAGTGGCACAGCACAAGGCATCAGGGACTATTCATGTGCAACTAACAGTGGGTAAACTGCCTTCCAGTTTATAGCCTGCTACAGACCACCCTCACAAACCCAGGAACCCCACTCGGCCTTCCTGAGAACACTGGAAAATATGAAGGACTCTCCAAACACCATTATATTGTGTGACGTCAACTAGCCAAACATAGACTGGGAACATTACTCTAGTTCCAACACCCTAGCCCAAATGTTCCTAGAATTTATAAACTTAAATGCTATGGAACAACTTGTTACCACTCCCACAAGAGGGGAAAACATACTGGACCTGATCATCACCAACATGGGGACTCTATGCTCCAGACCAGAAGAGTATCCCTCACTGGTAAGATCAGACCATAAACTAATCTCACTGGATATTCACATCCCGACCCCACCCCCTACCCAGAAAACCACAGTGAAAAACTTCTCTAAAGCAAATTTCACACTCCTCAAAATCGAGGTGGAATCCTTCAAAGCCCCCGGGCCTGTGGAAAATACGGCCCAGACTACAGAATCCTTTATAAATGCATTCTATGAACACCTTCAGGAATGCATGGATCATGCAATCCCAAATAAAACCAAGACCCAATCCTCCAAAGGCAGACGTCCTGTCTGGTGGACCCCAGCCATAAACAAACTATACAATAGGAGGAGGAAGCTACTACATGACAGAGCAAAATCCCAAAAAGGGAAGGCATCTCTGATCAGTATTAGCAAAAAACTTAAGGCACTCATAAAATCGTCTAAGGCCAGCTTCGAGAGAAAAATTGCACAGGACACTAAGGATAATCACAAGGCTTTCCTTAGTTATGTTAGGAACCTGGGTGGGAATTCCCAGATATGCTCAGAATTAGTCCAAAAGGACAAAAAATACACCGAACCCACAGACATTGCCAACATCCTAGCTGACAGGTTCAGCACAAACCCCCTCCCCCCACCAAAAGGGCAAATATCTATCCCAGCAGAGTGCTCAGGTAAGAGCCGCCCTCTCCAAAGTAAAAAACACAGCATCAATGGGATCAGACGGTGTCCCGGGCTGCATCCTACATGAACTCCAAGAAGAGCTAAACCCAAACATAAAACTACTGTTCAATCTCAGCCTTACTGCAGGATATGTACCCAAAGAGTGGCGTACAGCAACAGTGGTCCCTCTCCACAAAGGTGGTGCCTCAACGGAGCCTGATTAGCTTGCTCTGCAAAGCTATGGAAAGGATCATCATGGACCTCATAAATAAAGATATTGGGGACCTACAGACACTGGATCCTACCCAGTTCGGCTTTGTTAAGGGCAGATCCTGCTTCTTAAACCTGGTCGATTTCTTTGAAACAGTCACCAAGGCCATTGAGGAGAGGAAAGTGGTCCACACAGCCTACCTGGACCTCGCACAAGCCTTCGATACAATACCCCACTCTGGCATTATAGATAAGCTCACCAGCTTAAATATAAACCCCTATGTCACTAGATGGGTTGCAAACTGGCTCAAGGACAGAACCCACATGGTTAGAATTGCTAGAGCCATGTCAGACTCCAAACCAGTTACAAGTGGCGTCCTACAAGGCTCAGTCCTGGGACCTCTCTTGTTTGGTATATATTTCTCGGAGGTACAGGCCAACACGGAAGGACTGTGGCTGACCAAGTTCGCAGATGACTGCAAACTGGGCACCATAATCGACTCTCCAGCCGATACAAGCATCCTCCAAAAGGGCCTCATAGAAACAGACAACTGGTGCTAGAGCCATGGCCTCAAGCTAAATGCCAAAAAGTGTATAGTCATCCCCTTTGGCAAAAACAAAGTGCCCACAAATTACCACATAGGTGGTAATCCATTAAGTACAGAAGAAGTAATTAGGGACCTGGGGACCCAAGTTGATAGCAATCTCTGATTTGACAACCACGTGGCCAAAGTGGTTAGAAAAACATTTTATATAGCCCGCCTAATCATGAAGGGATTCACATCTAGATCAGGGGAGGTCATCGTGCCTCTTTACTCATCCCTCATCAGGCCCATAATTGAGTACAATGCCTCTTTTGGGATGTACCTTACCAGACACCTGCAGCAACTGGAAAGACCCCAAAAGTACCTCACCAAGAGGATCAAAGGGCTCAAACAGATGCCATATGCTGCCCGGTTAAAGAAACTCCAGCTCTACTCAGCGGCATACCGCCTGCTCAGAGGCGATCTGTGCCTGACTTATAAAGCCATGTCCAACCCGGAATTAATGGACATGCTGCACCTCAGAAAATCCAAATCCCATCGAGCTATGCGCTCGAGAGACTTGAACCTCAGCACTGAAATAAATAGGACATGCTGGAGGGACAGATTCATAACCCAGAGGCTCCCTTCACTCTGGAATAAAATCCCAGTCCAGGTTAGGCAGAGTCCGTCGTTGACTCTCTTCAAGAGGAATCTTGATGAGTGGATGGGAGATCGTAGGTTTACCCCAGGTATCACTTCTGTGTCACTGTTAGACAGAGGCACAGTATACTAACCTCGAAAAAGGGCATAGCAAAATTCATTTAAAATTTGTGGCGAAAGCCAAACACACTCTGGCTAGGCTTATAAATGCCCTAGGGCAGATAGCCTAGTATGAACCTATGAACCTATGAGAGCAGAAAAAGTTGCATTGCTCATTACTTCGAGAAATTTGTACAGTTTTCTCAGCTCCCAAATTGATTTTACTGTGCCATATGCAGGAGCTATACCTGCCCACGATATAATAGTGTCACTCAAGTCCATGTGTGTCAGTTTATCTTTGTTTTTTATGGAGTTATGGTTTCCCTAACCTGCTTCGATTAATCCCACTGGATTCTCAGGCTTCTTGAGTGGATTTCCAGGTTTCTTGGCGACTTCTCTGACATTTTGAATTTTTCCTCGAGGCAAAACTGCAGTGTGTCGTATGGCCGGAGCCAGGTAACCCAAAAAACAACTTCTGGACCAATTCTCAGGTAACCATTTGTATGCTTTTTTCCCACACACAAAATAACAATCCTCTACTTTAGTATTAATATATACTTGCCCTGCATGAAACATTTTTCTATCAATGATAGATAGTTGCTTAAAAAGAACAGGATTATGTTGTACTTCATTAACTGTTTTGTGCATTGATTCAAGAAATGAGTCTTAGTTTGTATCACAAATAGAACCTGCATTATTAGCTTTGGTATAACATTTGTAAGGAACAGTCACATTACAATTGCTGCAACCCACCTGAACAGTATCATTTTTGTAAAAGCACACAATTCCCTTTTGTGTAACAGGCAGGTACAATGCTATTTTGTCTTGTGATTTCACAGTCGTAGTATCAAAAATCTAATTTTCCCATGTCTCATTGACCCCTAGGGGGACAGCAGTCCTTAATAATCCCCCGTATGCTGTTGGTATAGCTGTACATACCCAACAATTTGAAACATTAAAAGTCTCAGCATACACATGTTTGATCGCTTGGTAAGTGTTAACAAGTTTGGATGCCAGTCTATGAGTAACGCATCACGTTTATTCAGTTCAGCTCGTGTGGCTGGAAAAAGGAAAGGCCACAGCAAAAAGATTATTGTTATGAGTATAGTTAACAGAATGATCATGCAATACTTCTGAGGTTGTTCTGCATTCCTATTTGCTCCATATCTGGTCATTTTGTTCTTGTTGTGTAACAGTAACAAGATTTTTGTCCAGTTCAAAGTTTTTAACCAGTTTACAGTGTGTCAGATGAATCCAGGATGCTCGCTCTGCGATCTTGACTGCAGTGGGTGTTGACAGTAGCACTTGGTACGGCCCTTCCCACTTCAGTGACGTCCAATTCTTTTTCTTAATGGTCTTCACCCAGACCCACGTGCCTGGGACTACTGCTGCTTCCAATGGTCTGGTTTGTTCTTTATCTGAAACAGAATTTAACTGCAAAAGTTGTTTATTACTTAGAAGTCGTCTCATATATTCTGCGAGTGAACTGTCGGCCTCCTGGTCTGCAGGCATGAGAGGTTTCCACTGAGGTTTATAATATGCCCTCCCAAATAATTTTTTAAAAGGAGTTAACCCCTTTGCATTTGGAGCAGTTCTCATGCTCAACAGTGCCAGAGGCAGGCAGTACACCCAATTTTTTTGTGTCTTACTAATTAACTTCCTAAGTTTATTTTTCAAAACCCCATTATGCCTCTCTACTAGTCCTGCAGATTGTGGATGATATGCACAATGGTTTTTCAAAGAAATTCTGAAATATCGGCTCAATTGTTGTATAGTTTGATTTACAAAGTGTGTGCCATTGTCACTGTAGATCTTTTCCGGTATGCCAAATCTAGGAATAATTTCCCTAACAAGAATTTTTGCAACCGTAGCTGCATCTGGATTTTTAGTCGGAAAAGCTTCCACCCATTTGGAAAACATATCTATAATGACAAGACAATACTTCTTATTTTCACATTTGTTCAGTTCTATGAAATCCATACAGATAGTATGGAACAGGTACGGTGGTGCAGGGAAACTCCCTTGCTTAGGCTTCAACGCCCCTTGTGCATGATGCTTATTACAAACATGACATGCCGTACAAAAATTTTTAGTGTAGTTTATAAATCCATATGTTGTAAACACTCGATTCACTAACTGTACCATCCCCCCCCTGTTAAGACATGGCTCTGCCCATGGCTCAACAAAGCTGCATATCTAAACAAATTAGACGGCAAAATCGGTTTTCCTTCTTTGGAGATGTACAGCCCTTTCTCAAGAATTGCTCCTCGTTTTATCCATTTCTGTTTTTCTATTTTCATAGTAAGTGTCTGCATTGTTTTCAACATTTCTTAATTTAAAATCTCAGAAGGTTGTAATTCCTCATTCAAAAGAAATACTTCTGAAGCTGCCTGCTTCGCAGCTGTATCAGCCCTTGCATTACCTTTTGAAATCCTATCCTGTTGCTTGGTATGAGCTACGCATTTACAAATAGCTACTTTCTGAGGTAACTGAATAGATTCTAACAAATCTAAAATAAACTGCGCATGATTAATCAGTTTGCCAGTAGATGTTATCATTCCTCTATTCTTTCACTGTTGCACAAAAACATGTACAGTAGAAAAAGCATACTGGCTATCAGTAAAAATGTTTACACATTTACCCTTTGCAAGGTACATGCCCGTGTCAAGGCAATCAGGAAAGATGTCTAGCAGGAGAAAGATATGCTACTTTTTCTTGCAGTAAAATAATCGCGACTGCATGAGGCACTCTCAATGTGAGAGGGTGGAACAACACTACTGAGGTTAAAGCCTGTGCTGCCATTGCAGCTGCGACTACTGCTTGTACACAGTGGGGCAGGGATCGTGCCACTGGGTCCAGCTGTGATGAATAGTAAGCTATGGGGCGTTGTTTGTCCCCATGTTGCTGTGTTAACACTGATGTCATATAACCTTGCTTATAATCTACAGTTTGAAAAAAGCGTTTATAATAGTTTGGTAATCCTAAAACTAATGAGGATGCTATCAATTGTTTTAGCTTGCAGAAAGCTGATTCTGCTTCTGGTGTCCATTGTAATAAATCTTGTGCTGCCATAGGCTTCTTGTATATCACGTTGGTCAGTGGAGCAGACTCCAAGGCATAGTTTGGAATCCAACTCCGACAGAAATTAGTCGTACCCAGGAAGGACATCATTTCCTTCTTGGTAGTCGGTTTGGGTGCTTGTAAAATTGCTATTTTCCTATCTTCATCTAATGTTCTGCCTTCTTTGGATATTACATATCCCAGGTATTTAACCTGCTTTTTCCAAAGCTGCAATTTGTTCTTGTTTACTTTATGTCCTTGAGTGGCGAAAAAATGTAATAATGTTATGGTATCTTCTCTGCATTCTTGCTGGGTGGGGGCTGCCAGCAGGATGTCGTCTACATAAAGTAAAATCTGACTGCCTCTCGGCGGGGTAAATCCCGCCAAGTTGCTTGCCATTTCTTGTGAGAATATTGTTGGACTTTCACAATATCCCTGTGGTAGTCGCGTGTATGTATACCTTTTCCCCTGAAATGTGAATGCAAACCAGTGTTGGCTGTCAGGGTGTATCAGTATTGAAAAGAACGCATTGCTAATATCTACCACAAAAAAGTACTTTTGTTGAGGCTTTAAATCATTCAATAGGGTGTGTGGATCTGGCACCGTAAGGTGCTCTAGGTATTACTGCATCATCATTACTGCACAGCTTGTAAATCTTGGACCATACGCCATTCTCCATTTGCTTTCCTGACAGGAAATAAGGGAGTGTTACATGGTGAATCGGGAGATTCTACCAGTACTCCTTTCTTAAGTAAAGCTGCTATTATAGGGTTGATTCCTACTTCTGCATCTTTCCTTAAGGGATACTGTCTCTTCTGTGGTCTAAATGCTGATTTTGGCATAATAGTAACTGGTCCTGCTGTATGAATAAGTCCTACATCTGATTTGCCTGTTGACCAGAGAGTTTCTGGTATGCTGCTTAAGGCATTTTCTTCCTCTTCTAGTAAGAGTGCTAATCAGCTGTCCTTGCTAGACTGCAAGTGTACAGCTGGGTGTGTCTGTGTTATTCAGTTTAACTTCTGCTTCTGTACACCCTGTTCTGACAGTTCTAACTCTGTCTGTTTTTCCCATCTCGTGACTTTTTCTCCTAGGTCTGCCCATTTCACGTTCTTGACTTTAGTCAAACTAACATGTGGTAATCGATTAGATTTATAAAGTGCAAAGAATTCCTGGGGCAATGAACAGCTAACTACACTGTTCCCTTCTGTGTCCCAGTACAGTTTACGTAATGCTAATCTGTTTGCATGGTTTCTAAACAGTTCTTGCTCATATTCCTTATCAGGTCCTGGTGTGCTACAATAATACAGAGTACAGTGCAACAAATGCTGTTTATCAGTGTCAAGGGAGGGGGACTTACTTATGGCTATGTTCGTCAGCTCTTCGGTTACTGCCCCTGGACCAGTCATGACCAAGTCCTGGCTGTACCAATAAAATGTTTTGCCCTCCGGTCGCACTACAAAAGTATCCATTTGTCGCTGTGCTTCCATACCCTGCATAGTTGGAACTACTGCTATGCCAAATATCTGCATAAGATCTCTGCCCAAAAGGTTTACTGGGCATTTTGCGGAAACAACAATTTTGCTTTTCTAGGTCATCCCTGAAACAGGGTCAGTTATTGCTATGTTATGGGAGAGTGGCTCCTGATACAGCTGTCCATTAGCTGCTTTCACTAATATGTAATCAAGTGATTCTGAGTTTTCTGGTAGTTTGGAAGGATGTATCAGGGTCCGCGATGCCCCTGAGTCACACAGAAATTTAACTTCCCTCCCCTCCACCAGAAGTGTAACTTCCGGTTTCGTATCTACTAAGTAGAGCTCTAGGCTCAATAATGCTAAGTCTAAAATTTCACTTTCTTCACTATCTGCGATTTCCTGCACTTCCTCTATTTATTCTGTCACATTCTCTACTCCCTCTATCACACTTGCATTTGTCTTTTCTTGGTTATTCCCTTCTAGTGATTCTTGGCTATCATATAGTCAGTCCTCACCCTCCTTATCTTCCATTTCTACTTTCTTGTTTTGCTTGCAATCCCTTGCTAAATGTCCCTTTTTTCTGCACTTAAAACATTCACCCCTTTTCTTTCTCTCTTCAAACTCCTCTGATCGCTTATCAAATTGTTTGTTTCCCTGGGCATTTTTCTTGCCCTTTTTCCCGGACTGTACTACATAAACTTCTGCTCCATCTTCTACAGAAAATACTTGGGTTTTCTTTTTCTTTTTACTGTTAAAATGCCTTTCGGCATGTCTAGCATATTCAAGTAGTGACTGTAATCTACTTGTACGATGGTCTACCATGTGCTTTGTAATAAAGCTGCTTATAGGCAAAATACTGCCTTTTAAAAATGCATTCTTTAGCTGCTGCTCATACGGGGAATCGTGTGTTTTGTCTTCAGGTATCTGCATTCCACAATGGTTATTAAAACACTCTAATAATCTAGCATAATATCTGTCAACAGTTTCACCTTCTTGTTGGATGCATTGATTAATGCAAGTCCAGTCTGCCCTAGGCTTCCATTTCTCAGAGATTCGGTCTGTAAGACCTTTTACTCTGTTATCCAGCTCTGCATTGCTATGTGGGAGTGGCTTGTGTTCTGCATCACGGGGATTCCAGTTGCCACTGATCATGTGCCAATCTGGACCTACAATTTGTCTAACTACTTTTTCTACTTCTTCTCCATTTAAGTGATAACTTAACCTCATGCCCTGTAAGTCTTCTAAGAATTTTCTAAAATTAACTTATGGATGGGGAATTCCCTCTGTGGCTTTCTGGATGTCTTTTGGTGTCCATGGTCTATATACCAGGAGAGTTGGGTCCTGCCCTTCCTGTCCTGCCTGAGGATTTGGTACTTCTATGAGCAGACATATCTCTTCTTCACTCATAGCTCGTAAATTTTTGTTCATTTGATATAACTCAATATCCCCTCTTAAGTTACGTCTTCGAGACCTAGTCTCGACGGGATCTCTGACAAACGGTCTTGGCTTCGCGGGGACAGACGGGTATAGTGGAGGTGGACCAGCTTGTCCACTCGCTTCATATTTTGGTAAGGGAAGCGGAGGGGGCGGAGGGGCTGATGCTATTACCAAATTATTGTCCTCTTTATCTAGAAACATTGCTTTTGAATTATTACTCTTTTGTTCCCTACGGTTTGCTTCCTCAATCCACCTGTGTGCCTGAGGAATGCCTAATTGACATTGCTTTTTTACCTGACCTTTTGCGTCAGTTTTAAACTGTTTGACAAGTTTAATGAGTGAGGATTTTTCTAATTTGCCATCAAATTCATATGTATTAACCCATTTTGTATAGTACCTAACATTGTCGGCACGCTGTAATTGCATATATTTTGCATCTTCAGTTAACGGCGGATCTTGGGATCTTTTTGTGCACTTATTTCCCATATTGTTCTAACTGTTAAAATGTTACGCAACCCTTCTTATTTTTACTTGGTACCACAATTTCTCTTTTTCACAGTTTATCTAGAATAACTGCCTTACCTATTCTGTTTCCCTGATTTATGACAAGACTGAAATCTTCCTGTCCCTGACTTGTACACAAACAAATCTCCTGACAGACAATGCAAATCAAGTCCTTGATCTACAACAGCAAAAAGGTAAATTCCTCCCTTACCTGAGCCTCTGTGATTGATCGTCTGGTTCGAGGTAAACCCGCCCTTCAGTCACAGATCAGAAAGTGGCTGGCCTCTTTTGCACGACAATTCAGTTGGAGGTCTTTTCAAATAAGAAGAACCGATGTGGTTTCTTCCCCGTATGGTTTCACTCCACTTGGCCTGTCTGGTCCGGGCAAAGTGGAGGTTTCCGGTCCGAAGGACCAATCTGTCAAAGGAAAAAACAACTTCAAAAAAGATAATACACGGCAGGTTCAGGTTAAGGCACTTTAATTCTTGCTGCAAGGAGACAAAAACGTGCTAATACAGAGTTTGTCTAACTAGAATCAGGAAGTGAAGCCATTCTTATACATTTCTTACAAGACATTGCCTACTAAGCTGACGTAACAAATCACAAGTTCTTACAATATTATTTCATAGCAGCTGTTTGTCCATGATTTTATGCTGACACTATCAAGTTTATGAAAAAACTTCCTAAGAAAAATAACGTGGCCTTGGAGACCACCGGTTAGATACAACTTCTCACTATGTGATGTTACCATTCAAGGTACTATGGCTAATTCGAGCACAAAGCAAGTACAGATTATAGTTCATTTCTTCAAGCAGTCTTTGTTCAACTGTATCTATCTTTTTCCACAGCTGTGCATGTTCTCATAACACGAACAGAGCTGATTGTTCAAGTTCAATAACGTTATAGAAAACAGTATTGTTCTATTCATTATTTTTCTGACCTAGCAGATAATCACCTGCTTCTCAGTAAATTTCCAAAAGGCATAAACATGAATTTTGCTGTGCTAGCAAATACTAGGTCAGAGAGCATCTTGCAGTTTCAGAAAGCATCTCGTAGTTTCATACAAAACTAAGCTGTACATAAAATAGAATGAAATGTGTTAACCCTTTTTGCTTCTAATAAACACTAAACACATACATTAATACGTATTTTTTCTGACACATGGGCACCTCCACTCCCACTGTCAGATGCAGTGCTTCTACCTGAATGTGACTGTCTGCTGGATGTGCTCCCTTCACAGGAACACCCAGGACCACAACCCCATGGCTTGCCATATCTGGGTGTGGACAGCATACTCCCTGATGAAGCAGTGGAAGTACTGCCACTACAGGAGCGTGATCAGGTGCAGCCACATTGGCTATCAGCAGATCTTATTGCTGACCTATGCCCACGAGGACAATGTTTCCCTCCCACCAGACATTCCATAACAGGCAATGTGCATTCCATGACGTACAGCCCTCTGTCCAATTTAGAAAACCCTTGCTCCAAAGAGTTGTTCATCTGAACCACTGAATCGGCAACATGGTGGAGGCTGTCACACATGTTAGACTGCGCCACATCTAACAACTTGAGCATTTGTCTGGAGTGCCTTTCTGAATGTGCCTTTACCTCCGTAATGGCCCTAAACCATACATTGAGTGACACGGAACAAGGCACCTGCACCAGGTGGAGGAGGGATAGCAGGCACCCTTCAGGCATCCCTGTCAAGCCTGCTGTGTGACACCTCACCAACACTTTGGCTATGGCCAGAATCAACAGGCACTGAAGCCGCAGTAGCCTCACTTTTCTGGTCAGTTTCCTTGCCCTCCACCTGTCTAGATTCTCTGGCCTCAGTAGACTGGGTATGCGTAGACATATTGCTGTGGTGTGGATGGGGAAACTGAAGAGGGTAACTGGATGTCACCCTGTGTGTCAGATTCAACCTCTGCACCCCCCCCCCAGCTGTGCCTCACTTTGGCTACCATCATCGTCAGAGTCTGATGAGACACTGACATGAAGTGGCACAGGAGCCACATTACCACTTCCGTGATCACCTGCGATAAGAAGGAAAAAACACAGGAGTACATAAATACCTGCACAACTATGTTGCAATATATGCTAAACAGTTAACACTGCTGTCACTTTTATAGACAGTACAGCAATACAGACAACAGTCCTAAGATGACACATTATGATATCTTCTGGAATTTTATCTACAGTACTGACAAAAATGTATTTGGCTTACCATGCACAGGAGGCATATGTCTCTGAATTCCTGATGGCCCTGAAATAAGCACGGACATAAGGTAATGGGAACGTCATCACATTTACAATTAAAATGGGGGAAATATATTTAACTTCTCTATATCTGTAGTAACACAAATGTCTAAAAGAATGTGGCTGACAAATTCAAAATAACTTAACCAGTCTTCAATTCACCCACCCGAAAAACGGGTCTATGATAGCCGATCAAAAGGTAATTTCCGCGAATGGCATATAGATCGAAAATGCCGTTATTCGAAAGTGGTGAGAGATTGTGGTACAGTGAAGACTGGAAAATTTGCCCTTTCCTCACTGTAGTGCGATCTCGGAGAAAGACAAAAGAATGATAAAATACACAAGGATTACATAACTACAAATGAACTGTTTACAGACAAAGCAGTAAAGGGACGCTGTCAGTATTACCCCTTGGAGAAACTTGAAATAGTCTGCATATGTCAAAAACTAAAAAGTGGGAGGATACAAAACAAGGAGAGTAACTTAAAAGTCTGGTTAGTGCTAAAGCAGTTACGCAACTATGCGCACCCACCAAAAATAACAGTCCATTATAGTTTGTGCCTTAACAGTAACTCATCAGCCCCCCCCCCAAAAAAAAAGCAGGCTATTGACCCCCCCCCCCCCCGTGAGAGCAAAACATCTTTGAAATGCTAAAAGTGCTACCAATGCACCTGTTCATGACATATTTATCACACAGCCATTCTCTTTTCATGTATTGGTAATCCTATATTACCTATGAATTGGCTTGACGAGCAAGGCCATGCCGTCATTAAACTTGTAATTATTTCATACATATGAATTTCTGAAAGCCTTAACCCCACATTATTCTTCTCCCTATTATTTTTTTGGGACTGCTGTCTGTGTTATGCTGTATGCAGCCAAACAGGTTTAGATGTGCTCCTGTGCTAAGTGAAGAAGTGTACAAATTGCACAAATAGACCATCCATTCAGAGTGTACCCTCGTTACCTATGTAGATGTATGTCATGAGTGCTAGGAAGTTCAACTTATTACATCATCAATTGATTGTAGTAATTTCAAGCATTCTTCACTGTTTTCTTTTTTCCCCTTTTTTGGGCCATTATTTGCAAGATGCTGTGTTCAACGTGCACGGTGTATGCCATCTGTGCCATGTTTGCGTGATGGTAAGCGACAAGCAACATTTTCAAATGTTGCAAATTCAAAAAGTGTGCAGTCTCAGTATCTGCTAGACTTGGAATTGGCTGGAAAACATCATTCTGCATTTGTCTTGATCTGGGGTAGGCATGGCAAACATTTGTGGAGAGATTTTGAGATTCCAAGCTAAATGATGTGGTGTGCAGGAGTCCAAATTATTTGTTGGATTCCTAATGAATGAACATGGGCCCAGCCTTTTGCAGAGAGACTATAATGGCTTGGATTACAAGTCTGATGCATGGAGTAGGCTTGCCAGGCTCTAACCAGTGCTCCTGGTATTCCCCGCACTGGCGAACAATGTAGAAATCACTACACAGACCTCTGGATGAGGAAGAGGGACACCCTTGAACATTGGATCGAGGAATGTAGGACTGGGTGCACCCCACAGATGTGTATTTGAGATTCCAAGCATAAAGATGGGGTATGCAGGAGTTCAAATTGTTTGTCGGACTCTTAGTGAATGAACATGGGCCCAGCCTTTTGCAGAGAGACTATCATGGATTGGATTATAAGTCTGATGCATGGAATAGGCTTGCCCAGAGCTACCGGTATCCCCCGCACTGGCGAACAATGTAGAAATCACTACACAGACCTCAGGATGAGGAAGAGGGATACCCTTGAACGTTGGATCGAGGAATGTAGGACTGGGTGCACCCCACAGATGTGTATGTCTCACTTACAGTACTCGTAAGAATTACTAGCTGCATTTGTTCAGGATTGGTATTCATTATAGTATTCTGTTGTGTTTTTTTTTCAACAGCACCGTCAGATAGGTGAATGAATTAGTGAACCTATGAAAAAGATTGTCACAAATGACAGACGCATGTGGTATGTATGCATTCAAACAGTGCTGTTTTTGTAGCAATGAAAGTAAAGACTGCTTTTTTTTGGTTTATTACACAGTGGTATAAGATTGAGCATGCATCTGTCAACTGAAACTAGAAAGTATGCATGCATTAGTCTGTAGGCAAAAACAACAAAAAAGTCTTACAGGGTAGTCAGACTTAGTGGGTTCAAACACCACAATTACCAAATATAGAATACCGTAAACTTTGCATCAGTATTGGAATGTAACATAACTTCTAAACCACTGACAACAATGCCCTGCCGTAACTGTAATCAGAATAATTGGGACACGCATATGTACAATATATGCACACATCAAGGAGTGCCTGCTGCAATCTGTAATATACTCTGCATCTGTTATGAGCTTGGTAGTGTTACAAGTGAAAAAGTTATTTTTGTTAGAAGTTGGTACTGTTACACGTGAAGTTAACCAGTTAAAGAATTGTAACAAAATGCCACACAGACTAGTATTCCAAGAAATGAAGAAACCAAGGTACAGATCCACACAAAAAGTTTATTTTATCAGATTCTGATGAAGTTTCCATTAGAGAGACAAAAGCGCTCAAAATAAACTTTTTGTGGGGATCTGTACCTTGGTTTCTTCATTTCTTGCAATTAAAGAATTGTATCAATGCATTGTAAAGTTAACCGAGTTAAAGAATTGTATCAAAGCATTATTTGTCAGATATGAAATTACTAATGTAATCCCTTGTTTTTCTTGAACCCCAGCCCTTATTTTCTCTTTTTTATTTTCTTGTGTGCCACTACAGCACAGCGGGGTAGGTCTGGCCACAGGATCACCCTGTCCAAACTCCAGTGGCTATGGCACCACAGCCCACCACATCTGAGCTGCAACCTGGCAGCACAGCTTCTGCTGCCTCTGCACTACCTGGCCCCTCAGGTAATTCTGCCCTGGAGGAGAGGTATGTGGTACCTTCAGGGAGCAGTGGCAGAGGGTGTGGTTTATCACCCAAGATGATCTGCCAGGGAGACACTGATCACTGTTGTTGTACTAAATAATACAAGGAGACACAGATGTTGGCCACTGCAGCCAGTGGTGCAATGAGAGGTACAGTGATGACAGTCCTGTGGGTGAGGACTTGGTTCTCACTGTCACCCAGCTTGATGTCCATATAGTCATGAAATCCCCATCCTTACCCCAACAATGGTGTTAACCCACCTCTTGTGACCTTTACCATCCCTACGTTTTGTCTCCTATGCCCTATTTGTCAGCAACTGCTTCCTCACTTTACCAATTTACCTTCCCCAGACATACCTATCTCCCTTCTTCAACATTCCACTCTCTTAAAAAAAATGGGCACGTCTCACAAAAAAAAAAAATGTCCCTTACATAGCTCTCCATTTCGCACGCATGTCTAATTGACACAGTTAATTTGGTCCAGTTGGCTACACAACTTGATTTTCTTGTGGTTACCTCTCTCCCTCTGGATATGTTAGTCAAATTCAGCTAATATTTTACTTATGTCATCATATTTTACTGTTTGAAGAAAGGGATAGCTGTGGTTCTTTCATACATCCTTCCTGCACATTCCTACCCTCCTTTCACTTTATTTAGCTCCCCATTTCACCACTTTCCTGTCTTCCTCTTTTCTTTTCTTTAAAGAATTATTGCTCAGTGGTGCACAGCACGCACCAATGTGCAGCAACACTAAACAGCAGTAGTTTATTTAAATAGTTCTTTAAAGAAAAGAAATGGAGAAGACAGGAAAGTGGTGAAATGGGGAGCAAGCAGGGGGAAAACAAAGTGAAAGGAGGGCAGGAATGTGCAGGAAGGGTGTAGGAAAGAACTATAGCTATCCATTTCTTCAAAGAGTAAATATGATGGAGTAAGCAAATCATTAGCTGAATTTGGACTGTCACCTCCAGAGAGATGGGTGACCACAACACAATTGTGTTGTCTAGCCAGTTGGACCGAACTAAGTGTGTCAAGTAGACGTGTGCAAAATGGAGAGCTATATATGGGATGTATTTTTTTTGTGGGACAAGTACCCTTTTGGAATGCTGGGGAAGGGAGATAGGTATGTCTGGGTAAGGTAAGTCAGCAAGGTGAGGAAGCAATTACTGACAGGACATACAAGACACAAGACATAGGGATAGTAAAGGATAAAAGAGGTGGGTGAACACCATGGTTGGGGTGAGGGTTGGCAAACTGAAATCTCATGGATGTCCAGCTGGGTGACAGTGAGAATCAAGTCCTCACCCACTGGACTGTCATCACTGTACCCTCACTGCGCCAGTGGTTGCAGTGGCCAATGTCTGCACCGCCTATGGGTACTCTGTAATAGGATGGAGAGCTCACATTGTGTTGTACAATCCTCTGCACCATACCTGGCAATTCAGTATGGGTAATGAAGTCACCACCTTCGCCACTGTTCCCAGAGGTAGCCACAGGTATATCCTCTGGGGCAAAACTACCTGAGGGGCAGGTAGTGCAGGGGCAGCAGAGCGGGTGCTGCCAGGTTGTGCCCCAGATGTGCTGGAACATGTGCAGTAGCCAGTGGAGTGAGGGCAAGAGGGATCACAGGGGACCTGCCTACCCTGCTGGGCTGTAGTGAAAAAAAATTAAACATGAAATAAGAAATAACTATAAAAATTATTAAAAAACAATTATAAACAAAAAAGAACATAACAATAAAGAAACACAAATTATACAAAATATATATTTACCAAAACAAAGTTAAATGTGAGAAATAACAGTAAAGAACAGAGACAAGGGGTGGGGTGAGAGAAAAAACAAGATATCATTACTAATTTCATATGTGACATACAAAGCTAAGTACGGTTATTTCACTCTGTTCTGTTACATTTGAATTTAAACACTACCAACTGCAAACAACTTTCTTTATTTCTTTGAAGACTACCCAGTTGATAACAGATGCACACTATACTACAGATTGCAGCCAGCAATCATACATGCATGCATATTTTGCAAATATGATGTTGCAATTAGACTGATTACACTTTACAGCAGGCCATTCATGGCATAGGTATAGAGATCTGAAGTGACCATGCAATAAAGATGAAAAATAATGGTATTACATATTTGGGAAGTGTGGTTTGAAACCAGCAACCACTGACGACTGCATATTACTTGTGCACCTTTTATTTTGTCCTGTAGACTAATTCATGCATACATTCCCTTTTACACTTTTAGAGATGCATGCTCACTGTTATTTGAGGATATGTAACTGTTGCTTTGTGCTACAGACCAAGGCATGTCTAATTTCTTTTACAGCTGAGATATGCATGCTTAGTCTTATACAACAGTATCACATGCCAATGAAGTCGTAGCTTTTTAAGCTACAATAACAGTAATTTGCTGATGCATACATACCATGGGCTTCTCGTACCCTTGACTGTCTGGCAGTGTGAGATCTCACATTCAAGGCACGGTCACTAGCAGTTATGGAAAAAAAAAAAGAGAAAACAGAATGCCATTATGAATACCGGTATTGACCGTAATTAGCTTTTAACTCTTTTAAAATTACTTAATGGAAATCATGCTTGTGCATCTGTGGGATGCTCCCTGCTCGACATTCTCAGATCCATTGACTCAGAGTATCGAGGTCATCATAATGATGACGGCATTGACCAGTGCTAATAGTGTCCCCCGCACTGGTGAGCAAAGACCTGGCTAAACTACTCCAGGCTTCACACTTGTACTGAGTGCCTGTATAGTCCCTCTGCAGTAGCCGTGGTCCAGGCTCTTTAGCTAGGAACCCATCAAAGACTTTGGACTCCTGAACACCCCAACATTGCACTTGGAAGCACACACCCTCCCCAGCAACACCAACAATGTCTACTATTGAACAAACCCAACGTATAATGAGCATTTAGGTTCATAGGTTCATACTAGGCTATCTGCCCTAGGGCATTTACAAGCCTAGCCAGTGTGTGTTTGGCTTTCGCCACCCATTTTAAATTTATTTTGTTATGCCCTTTTTCGAGGTTAGTATACTGTGCCGCTGTCTAACAGTGACACAGAAGTGATACCTGGGGTAAACCTACGATCGCCCATCCACTCATCAAGATTCCTCTTGAAGAGAGTCAGTGAGGGACTAGGCAGAGTGAAGGGAGCCTCTGGGTTATGAATCTGTCCCTCCAGCATGTCCTATTTATTTCAGTGCTGATGTTCAAGTCTCTCGAGCGCGTAGCTCAATGGGATTTGGATTTTCTGAGGTGCAGCATGTCCATTAATTCCGGGTTAGACATGGCTTTATACGTCAGGCACAGATCGCCTCTGAGCAGGCGGTATGCTACTGAGTAGAGCTGGAGTTTCTTTAACTGGGCAGCATATGGCATCTGTTTGAGTCCTATGATCCTCTTGGTGAGGTACTTTTGAGGTCTTTCCAGTTGCTGCAGGTGTCTGGTAAGGTACATCCCGAAAGGGGCATTGTACTCAATTATGGGCCTGATGAGGGATGAGTAAAGAGGCACAATGACCTCCCCTGATTTAGATGTGAATCCCTTCATGATTAGGTGGGCTATATAAAATGTTTTTCTAACCACTTTGGCCACGTGGTTGTCAAATGAGAGATTGCTATCAACTTTGGTCCCCAGGCCCCTAATTACTTCTTCTGTACTTAATGGATTACCACCTATGTGGTAATTTGTGGGCAATTTGTTTTTGCCAAAGGGGATGACTATACACTTTTTGACGTTTAGCTTGAGACCATGGCTCTGGCACCAGTTGTCTGTTTCTATGAGGCCGTTTTGGAGGATGCTTGTGTCAGCTGGAGAGTCAATTATGGTGCCCAGTTTGCAGTCATCTGCGAACTTAGTCAGCCACAGTCCTTCCGTGTTGGCCTGTACCTCCGAGAAATATATACCGAACAAGAGAGGTCCCAGGACTGAGCCTTGTGGGACGCCACTTGTAACTGGTTTGGAGTCTGACATGGCTCCAGCAATTCTAACCATGTGGGTTCTGTCCTTGAGCCAGTTTGCAACCCATCTAGTGACATAGGGGTTTATATTTAAGGTGGTGAGCTTATCTATAATGCCCGAATGGGGTATTGTATCAAAGGCTTTTGAGAGGTCCAGGTAGGCTGTGTGGACCATCTTCCCCTCGTCAATGGCCTTGATGACTGTTTCAAAGAAATCAACCAGGTTTAAGAGGCAGGATCTGCCCTTAACAAAGCCGAACTGGGTAGGATCCAGTGTCTGTAGGTCCCCAATATCTTTATTTATGAGGTCCATGATGATCCTTTCCATAGCTTTAAAGACCAAGCTAGTCCGGCTTATAGGGCGATAGTTTCCAGGATCCGTTGAGGTACCACCTTTGTGGAGAGGGATCACTGTTGCTGTACGCCACTCTTTGGGTACATATCCTGTAGTAAGGCTGAGATTGAACAGTAGTTTTATGTTTGGGTTTAGCTCTTCTTGGAGTTCATGTAGGACGCAGCCCGGGACATCGTCTGGTCCCATTGATGCTGTGTTTTTTGCTTTGGAGAGGGCAGCTCTTACCTGAGCATCTGAGATGTCAGGGGGGAAGCACTCTGCTGGGATAAATATTTGCCCTTTTGGTGGGGGGGTGTTTGCGCTGAACCTGTCAGCTAGGATGTTGGCAATGTCTGTGGGTTCGGTGTATTTTTTGTCATTTTGGACTAATTCTGAGCATATCTGGGAATTCCCACCCAGGTTCCTAACATAACTAAAGAAAGCCTTGTGATTATCCTTAGTGTCCTGTGCAATTTTTCTCTCGAAGCTGTCCTTAGACGATTTTATGAGTGCCCATAGTTTTTTGCTAATACTGATCAGAGATGCCTTCCCTTTTTGGATTTTGCTCTATCATGTAGTAGCTTCCTCTTTCTATTGTATAGTTTGTTTATGGCTGGGGTCCACCAGACAGGACGTCTGCCTTTGGAGGATTGGGTCTTGGTTTTGTTTGGGATTGCATGATCCATGCATTCCTGAAGGTGTTGACAGAATGCGTTTATAAAGGATTCTGCGGTCTGGGCCGTATTTTCCACAGGCCCGGGGGCTTTGAAGGATTCCACCTCTGTTTTGAGGAGTGTGAAATTTGCTTTAGAGAAGTTTTTCACTGTGGTTTTCAGGGCAGGGGGTGGCGTCGGGATGTGAATATCCAGGGAGATTAGTTTATGGTCTGATCTTACCAGTGAGGGATACACTTCTGGTCTGGAGCATAGAGTCCCCATGTTGGTGATGATCAGGTCCAGTATGTTTTCCCCTCTTGTGGGAGTGGTAACAGGTTGTTCCATAGCATTTGAGTTTATAAATTCTAGGAACCTTTGGGCTAGGGTGTTGGAGCTAGAGTAATGCTCCCAGTCTATGTTTGGATAGTTGAAGTCGCCCAATATAATGGTGTTTGGAGAGACCTTCATATTTTCCAGTGTTCTCAGGAAGGTCGAGTGGGGTTCCTGGGTTTGGGAGGGTGGTCTGTAGCAGGCTATAAACTGGAAGGCAGTTTTACCCACTGTTAGTTGCACATGGATAGTTTCTGATGCTTTGTGCTGTGCCACCAACCTGAAGGTGTGTGTATCTTTGACGAATATTGATACTCCCCCTCCTTTTGTGGTACGGTCCAAGTTTTGGGGCTGAAAAGCATGGTATGAGGTATAACCTGGTAGTGCTGGGGTGCTCTCGGGAGCCTTGAACCAGGTTTCTGTTACTGCACAGATATCTATGTTCTCCATGCTAAGGAGAGTTTCGAGTGCGTGCATCTTGAGGTTTAGACTTCTGTCATTGAGTAGCATTACTCTTAGTTTCTTATCCCTTGTGATACCTATGGAGGTGGGTTTATCTTTTGAGCCTTGCCTAAAAAAGGCACTATGGGGGTAGCAAGAGCCTTTGCCAATATCCAAAAGCCCAGGGGTGACAGGTGCAAGCCGTCCCTAGCGAAGCATCGTGGCTTGTCGAGCATGTCATCCCTGGCTGACAGGCATTGGATCCCCTTTGAATGACACCAATACTTAAGCCAGTTGTTGAAATTGATCATCTTGTCTTCATATTGTGGCATCATTCTTGGTGAGGGTAAGATGCTACTCAAGGTCAGGGTCATACCGGCCTGGGCTACATGCTCAGAGAGCTCCTTTATGTCTCTTTTCATGTAGTCCAGGGAGGTACGTCTCAGGTCATTCACACCAGCATAGACAATGACTGAGTCATATCTGTACTTGCTTTGGAGTGACCTGAGTGCTTGTGTTATGTGGCGGATCCTAGCGCCTGACAGGCAGCTCACTGTGACCTTCTCCTTGTTCAGCCTGGTGAGTGGGACATCAGTGTGCCTGATGATAGAGTCACCTATTACAAGTGTATCAGGTGTGTTGTTTAGCCTTAAGGGCTGTGACTGTTCGGCACACTGGCTTTGTGAGCTATGTGTTGCATGTGTTTTGTTTTGGGGTAGCGGTTTCTTGGATGTCTGCTTTGGAGGTCTCTGCTGCTTAGGCAGAGTTTTATTTAGAGCCTTCGAGTATGTTTTTGTGTGTTTATGTGTTTGGTTTGCTGTCGTGGTAGGTCTATGTGAGACTGGAATTGTAGTGAGTGTGGTTTCCTTCTCCTCCTGACTGGTTTCGCCAGTACTGAGTTGAAAGAGCTTAGCCTCCAGTATGGCTATATGGTTGCATCTCTCACATGTGTTGGAATTTGTTGGGAGGAGGAGAGGGTTGTCTGTGTACATGAGGCAGTTGTAACATTGCCTCAAGATTCCCAGATTCACCAGCTGGACTGGAGAGGAGACTGACAACTGACCTTTGGATATGCTAGAATAGTATTGGGAATTCCTTTATAATTAAAAGAAAAGGGCCAATGGGGAACGAGGTACTCAAGGGGAGTTTGTGAGGGTGTAGTGCTTTTAATATTTTAGTGCTGACTTATATAATTGCTTTAGTGAGCAAGTGCCAGGTAACTTAAATGCAATGTGTTTCAGGTAACTTAAATGCAAAAACGACAAACAGTAACTTTCTTTCAAGTGAAACAAGGAAATAAGTACAGTAAGCAATGCAGATATCACTAGGGATCCACAGAAGCGCTGAAAAGCCGTGTTTTAGGTGGAATTAGCTTACACTTTTTATATCATGTTTCCTGCCAATTCCACGCATTGCGCTTATTGACAGTGCACACTGCCTGGATTTTGCAATATTGGAATAGGTTGCGCACTGCTTAGCTTCATGCAAACAAATGCACCCTAGCATAATGTGTTTGTGTGATGATAAGCGATGCACAACAGTGACAAATAATGCAATTTGCAGGTTTTTTTGATATACAGGCTCTTGTGTAACTCTGTTAATCAAATGGGATACCAAAAATATACTTGCACAACTGTAGTACACAGTATACTCTAAGTCATACTTTTCATAAAGCATGCACAATACATAGATAAATAAAATAGGTACATAACTGAGACAATGTTAGTGTCCCAGGCCTCATGCATGCAAATATTAATATCAGCTACAGTATGTCAAGTATTATAAATGAGAGTAAATGTAATGTGAAGTGGAACAACATTAAAAGCGTATGGCATTTGCTGTTTTCGAACCCTGAACCATGTGGACAGTAGTCCTATACTTAACAGCTGTTGCCACTAGAAGTCTGAGAATAAACTTGTCTATGTTTCACTTAAGGTCTACACTGTCACAAGAGTAAATTAAAAGTTTGCACACTCTATATTAGAACCCTTGACCATCTGCACTGTAGACAAACACCTTATACCTACTGCCACAGAATTAGTTAGATTGATTTAAGCTATCTGAGTATTCATTAACTAATTACTGCTAACCGCAACACAGTGTCGCTTAGTGGGTTTGCACAATTTGCATTTGTATTAATTGAATGCATCCGTTTTTTTATTTTTACCTATCTGGCCCATGTGTGCAATATGGGTGGTCCAGTCATACAGACAAGTTATGTCTATTTGCATTATCCAGCAGATTACAGCAAGAGATCTAGACAAAGGCATAAATAATGGGGGGAACACAGGCTCAAAAATCGGGACTTTTTTAAATTATTGCTCTTTCAAAGTTAGTACATCGAATAACATGTTTTGCATTAACATGAATTTTCTGAAGGGTAAGAAGTCTGATACTGCAATGTTTTTCATATAAAAAATGGAAGAAAAGTATTATTACAAAATCTGGGCATTCTGCGAAAAACTGTACAGTTGGGGAGTATATCATCAGCCTTTCATGGCCAACAACCTTACACAGGTATAGTATCCACATTCCTAGAGCAGGTTTTAGAGCCTGCAGCTGTGGTACGAGCCACAAAACCTTGGTTACGCGTGGTGTGCTTCAGTAATATGCATGGCGTAATGACGGCTATAGTGCAACCTCGCTTATGTGGTACTACTCCATGTAGGCTCTGCACGAACCCTACATGGAGTTTATTGAATCCTGGGGCAAGAGTAAAAAGTTATGGGGAAACCTATGTAAAGAAGATTTTTTGAAGTTGAAGATATAAAAGAAGTAGGTAAAATAAACATGGATATGATAAAACATGGATATTGTAAGAATATAAGTAAATAATGTTAAAAGAAAAGATAAAAAGTTATCGTACGTTATATGGGTTATATGAAATGAAAGAAAATAAATGAAATTATGTTTAATGGTAAATGGATTTAAGCAACAATATTAAGTAAAATCAAATGGTGGTTATAGAAGAAAGATTCCAGGTGTGTCAGGAATGAAAATGTAATATGATTGTGTAAACAGATTTGTGTGTGTGTGTGTGTGTATATATATATATATATATATATATATATATATATATTTGTGTGTGTCTCTGTATGCATATGCACACTTGTAAATATGTAAATATTTAGTAAATTTATTTTCGTTTATAAATTAAGGGCCCCTACTCTTTTTGATAAGCATTATGGGATCTTTTACATCCACCTGAGCTGCTAGTAACTCAAGCAGATGGGGCCTCAGTTTAACAAACCTTTCAAAGGATCATAGCTCTCAACCTCTTAAGAGGCCAATGTGGAACACACAGCCTAAACAATGTGTGACAAGCAGCCAAAATGTGGAACACCCTATTTTTGTAGTACGTGAAAATGTACCATTTCCATGGTGCCTGGTTGAAGTGGACTTTCAAACAAAAGCATGAAGTTCAAGTACATAGCCAAAAGTTAACACTATACATTTCTAGATATTCTATAAAAAGACACAACTTGTAATTTAAATCAGACTTGTTTATACTCTACAATACCATAAATAACCAAATATAAAACAGAGCTACTATAGAGTATCCAACTAAAATTAAAACTATTGTACAGAATCATAGTAGAACTGCCTATAAATACCATTTCCAACAATATTGCATTGCTCTAAATGTTTGCTAAACACTATCCTGCTGTATGTTGCGCACTGCAAACAATTCTACATCTATACATTGCACTATATCTATGGACATGTGTATTTAATGTACTTTAGATGCACACTTCTTATTGTATGCAGCTGTATATAACTGGTCAATGTATCAAAAAATGTTCTACATGCTGCGTAGCACCCCTAAAACTTCAAACTTCTTTGCCTATGTAATAAGAGAAAAATTGCTACTCTGTAGATCAACTAAAATGAAATTCTGCATGACTAAAACAGTCAGTCTGCTGCAACACTGTTTACCAAAATACCTGCAATATTGTACCACAGCACATCTATTTACACAAGTCCACAACCACAAATAACAGTAGTGATGACCTCAGTGTTAAGAGCAGAAAATGCAGCATTATAAAATGTAACAAAAGGACAAGTTTAGAAACAGAACTGTAAACTCAAACGAATGCAACAGCAGTTTTCTACTGTAATCCATTCAAAAGCATAAATGGAACAGGTTTTTGCATCAACCTACATTTAATGAACAATAAAACTGCAACTGCAATGTTTACTAAAAGACCACAGTCTGATTCATTTAAAAAGATAATAGCACCGTTATCGGTCTATATTCTTTGAACAATGATAACATGAAATTATAGTCTGGCATTACAACACCACTATCCTTTTAAAATGAACATACTTGCACCAACTTACATTACCTGTATGTAAGTATGAACCTCTGTAGGTAGTCATTAGTGAGAGACTGCATTTTTCCTTTAAAAAGTTAAAAGAGCAACAGGTTTTTCCATCAAATTACATTGTCTGAACACTTTAATCTCTAAACAGACATCACCATAAGTGCAAAAGTAATACAAAATGTTTTGCATAACCCTGTATTTAGAAGAGGAACCTCTTCTGACACACTGCACGAAAGTTGTTTAAAAGTAGATAAAAACAGCCAAGAGGTTTCACATCACATTAACCACACACTATCTGAAAAATCAGCATGAACCTCTCATCTGACATAACTGACTGCAGTGAAAGTAAATAACAGAATATGTTTTGCACAGACCTACATTTTAACTGCAAAGCATGAACCTCTAACATACTGCAACCCTCAATGATTCATCAAGGAAGATGCTTTTTGCATCACCCTACATTACATGACCTTTACAACACAGCACCACAAGTCTTATAAAAGTTAACACGACAAACAGGTTTTGCATCAGTATACATTATCTTAACAATAACTAGCATAAATCTCCCGTCTTGCATTAATGACCATAATCAAATTCAGAATAATAGAACAGACTTTGCAAAAACCTATATTTCATTTCCTTCCAGTAAGACAAAGTATAAAATTGGTATTTACCATTCCTGACCCATTATAACCTGCACCAACTCACCAAGAAAAAGAGGTAGGCAAGGCAGTTGTAAACGCCACTAACTGTGGTACAAAAAAAACAAGAAAGGTACAAAAAAACAAAAAAAAAAAACAAAAGGAAAGCAGACAAACTCCACGAGCCCAGCAGAAGTGCCACTGTCCCAAATTCCTAACTACGCTCCAGTCCTCCTCACTCCTTCACAAATAATGCTTGTAGCAGCTGTAGAAGAAAAACTTCAAAACTCCTCCAGCAAAAGAAGCATGTTCCAAAAGTAAACAGAAGAATAAGTGTTTTACAATAATCGTTTTTCAAGGTTTCACAATGGTGCGAAACCACATTGTGATGTTGCTATCAGCTGTGTTAAGAGAAAGTCCTGTAGTGATTGGCTCTTACTTCATTGGCTTGCTTTGCCTAGAATTTATTTCTTGACTGGCTCATTTACCTCAATGCCAATTGACTCTATTTGCGGTATATGAACCAATCAGAAAAAGTAAAGCGGAGCCATCACTCTTCAGTGCGTAACAGCAGAAAAGCACCTAAGAGATCTTTTAAATGTGGAGCATTCCACATAATCCGGAGCACTTGGCTGCTCAGCAAAGGATGGAACACCCAAGAGTGCAGTACCCCTCCCCCATGCTGCATTGCAATCTCAGTATTGGAAAAATTAATCCAAGTATCTAGTTTGGGATCAGAACCCACAATCTTCTGCACCAAAGGCTAGTGTGCTGCCTGCTGAGTTTCTGAGACTGCAAACAAGCACATCTTAGTTTCCTATCCCCATCTGAGGAAAACAGCACTGATAAAGACAAAAATGATGACAAGTAAATGCAGCAAGGTGAATTTCCTACTACTCTATTTCTCATTTGCTGAAATAACTCCAGTAGAAATAATTTAGAACTGAATGCTTTAGTTAGCACCATACACCTCATCTTTTTTAGCTTAGAAGTCTGGACAAAGCCAAAAATTATTCAGGGGATGGAGGTGATAAAATCAGGAACAATTTTAAAATATTACTGTAATTCATATAAAAAGTTAATAGAACAACATCTTTTGCATAAATAGACACTTTTCGAACAATAAGAAGTATAAAACTCCAATGTTTAACATTACTGATTGACTGTAATCACAAGTGATTTACAAGAAAATCAAAAAATGTTATGAGGGACAGGACAAACATCTGAAGCAAAATCATGGGTATTCTGCAAATATTAGGGACAGTAGAGATGTATGATTAGCATTCAAAAAGGAATGTGTGGTCACAGTAATCCATTCCAGGATTTTAATACTTTTTGGATATGCAGATTTTTAAATGTTGTTATGATTTTCTGTATTCTGCAAATATTAGGGACAGTAGAGATGTATGATTAGCATTCAAAAAGGAATGTGTGGTCACAGTAATCCATTCCAGGATTTTAATACTTTTTGGATATGCAGATTTTTAAATGTTGTTATGATTTTCTGTATTCTGCAAATATTAGGGACAGTAGAGATGTATGATTAGCATTCAAAAAGGAATGTGTGGTCACAGTAATCCATTCCAGGATTTTAATACTTTTTGGATATGCAGATTTTTAAATGTTGTTATGATTTTCTGAATGTTATTACAACTGTCTATGAACAAGTTTCAGCAGAAGAATTTATAGTTTTAATGACTAAGATAATGAAAACTAAATATCCATAAATTCTTCAGCTGAAGCTTCTTTATTTTCAGAATGTTCAGTATGATTTGACATTACCATAACATGCATATCGCCAACAAGCAAGAGAATTCAGGAAACTGCAGCCATAGTAAACATTCCATCTTCAAAATATGGAGCACTATACTATCTCTCATAGGGTGAAACAAATGGGCAGAATGTGGAGCATTTACTAATAACCAGAGAGGGAGTTTACAGCATGGTTAAAAATAGTACTTTATACTTGCTTATACTGAGCTGCCTCAGGGACACATGGTTTGATTCTGACTACTGCCTTCTAGGTCACTCTCAGCAAGTCACTTAACCAGGAAACCCCTTTCTAACTGGGGCATTACACATACACACGCTCTGACTAAAATATAGTAACCACCACTTTCGTAAAGACACTTGGTTCCTTCTCCTCGCCAACTGCTTAAAATGTAGTAATGGATACCTCCACCTCATTTAATCTTCCAACTAAAAGACATTCAAAAAGCATAAGACATTGAAAAAGCAAGCTAAAGAGTCAGTTGTACTTGTATGGTGTACTCATGTACAAGTGCATGCACTCAGCTGAAAACATCAAGCACTTGTTTTAGTATTCTCAGTATCGAGAATTTTTAGTATTCTCTGGAACTGGGACACTCAGGGGGACACATGCCCCCATGTGTCCCCCTAGAGCCTCCCATACTCTCTTCCAGTTATAATCCAACCTCAGCTCTTCTCACCTTCAGGAGTGGAGCTATAGAATGAACCAAGATTTCAGTTCCCTTAGCAAGATAGTATTTAACTTGAGGTTAGTTTGAGTGATAAAGTTAAGGACCTGTTGTAGTCACCAACCAGCTTGCAAGAATGTCAGCACCAGACAATTGTGTGACATAGAGGAATAAAGCCCTGACTACTTTGCTGCTTGTCTGAGTTTGATTAGTGGCTCAGATGCCTGTAGTAGCTGGCTAGGAGTGTGTGGCTATTGCCAGGTTACTCATCCTGGGAGACTGAGTTGGCTGTGATTTGCCATATGGGTGACACCTAGTGGAGGTCAAGCCTGCCGAGCACATTCTGTTAGTAGTTCATCCACAATATTAAGATGAAGGTAATCCAGCATCTGCAGGCATCCTTCCGCTAAGGAAGTAACAGTCATGAGGCTCAGATGAGTTGCTGGGGGTGGTGCTGTCGGGCAGAGATAGTAGGCTGCCCCCAGGACCATCAAGTTGGCCTGTTTTATTACCACCTGATGCTCTCATAGGAATGGAGGGTGAGTCTGGATTGCCAGTCAGGAGCAAATGAGATGAAAGGCTCTCAGCTAGCCAAGGCATGGCCGTCTCCTATCTCCCTGGAACAAAGGGGCCAGTTGGATTACAGCAAAGTCCCGTGGGGAGCAAAAAAATTGCCAGCAACATTCCTAAAAATTAATCAAAGCAGCCAGGCATTCCTTCTCATCTTAACTGCCAAAATGGCTGATGAGGTCTCTCTTGAATCCTATGCACATTTCAGGGTGTGGGCCTCAGTATTTTCAGTGGTGGTATTGAATTTTTCTTGTTTGTCTCTGTCAACAGAATTTTGGAGTCAAATTACTGAATGTTGTACACTTTTCTGCTATATCTTTCAATCAACCTTAGCATATCAGAATTGTAAAGTGATCAGTGATAATGACTTTCTAGAATATGAAGAGAAATGGCTGGAGGATGCTTCTGTTGAACAGATTATGCCTTTCTGTACTTGCCCTATAAAGCCTGTCTGTGTTTTTGGATACCGGCGATTGGGTATTGATATTCATGATATCCAGAAGTGGTTCAGAGAGTAGGTAGTGTAATACTTTGAATATGGGAGTTTTATCATCTTAATATACCTTTTTCTGGAAGAGAAAAGAGACCGTAATGTCTGGTTAAGGTTCTGTCCCATATAATGTATTCTTTTATCAAACATGATATCCTTATTTGAGCAGGCATGGACTTTGTCTGGTTAAAGTAATGACTCAATCTGGTCCATGTGGGAATTGCCGTCTTATTCATAGGATAGAGGATTGGGGATTTCCCTTAACAGCCATCATCGCTGTTGAGGGGATCACATGCTTCATGGTAAAACTGATCAGAAAAATATAGATTCCTTTTGATGTTTACCATTAGCTCACCATTGTAGTAGCCCAAACTGTTTGGGTCCTAACTCTGTCAGCCGTCTAGCTTTTCAAAGCTTAAGGTTGCCACTCACATGTTCTAACTGGAGCTTGAGAGGAGTTCCATATAAAAAGACATAGCACCAAAACCTTAGAGCTTTCTTGCTGTCAAAGGGTGCTCCTTTGACAGGGTTTGTGGAACTGTCATTTGGCTATCAATCTTTCAAGGTTGGGCAGATCTCTTTTTGGGGAAAACCTTCCTCTAAACTATTTTTTTTTGAGGAAAACTTGTGTTTTTATTTTTTTCTGGAAAGTTACTTGTTTTAGCTAGGAAACATTTCCCTTGAAATGCCGCTGCTTGTCAGGGATTTTTACTGTGTAAATGCTTGTGTGAACAGAATGTAAAAAAGAAATCTATTTTTAGAGTTTCCTACTTTTTGTTTTACTGTATGTGTGTTGGGGCAGAGTATTGTTCTTCCTGGGGCTGTCAGTGTCAGGACCCTTGCAAGATTTTTTAGACAACTCTACAGTGATGTGGTTAGTACATAAACAAATGGGGGCACCAGATCTTAAGCCCTTTGCAGACTTGCTATGATAGCCTGGGAGGTAGCAACTCTGCTCATTTTGACTCTTCAGGTTTCATACATTCTATCCGAGCTAAACATTGTAGCAGACAAGCTAAGCACGACCAGGGCAGACCCTCAGCTTAAGCTACTGCAACAGCAGTCTATTAGAACATCCACTGTTATGATAACTTTATTTGCACAACTCTACTTTTTTAGCTGTCTTTAAACTGTGTTTAAATATTTGAGGGTAAACAGTTTATAGTCAAATCCAGGAGGGGAAAAACAAGACAGTTTATAGCAGACTACTCAGTGAGTAATGACCCATTTTCAGTGGCAGTTTTAGGCTTAATCACATTAACTCACCATTGAACTGGCCACTTCCACATGTGCAGTGTTACTTTTGAGGGTCTGATGAAGGTTCTGACAAAGGTACTATTTTGCTTTTTAAAATTTACAGCGTCAACATCCGTGATTGCTTCTTGTGTGCTTATTGACCAGCGGTGTGCTTCCCATGAAACCGCTTTTCTTTCTAGGGCAGTTTCTCTGGAAAGGAAGAGGGACAACTATTTCTTTTTCTGATTCATTTTGTAATTTCAACAGCTGGCTGGTCAAAAGTAAATTCTGAATGACTGGGACCTGTAGTAGTTGGCATTTCCAATTGCCATGCATCCCCCAGAACCATCAGAGTTGAAGCAAACTATGCACCTTGGCTTAATAATGAATGCAGATCCATACTGAAACCTAGGGATAAGGCTTGGAAACAGCTTCATAAAAATAAAGCCCACGTCACAAAATAAACTTTTCCTGGAACTACGAATCAAAGCTAAATTTTAATCTTTCCTGTGATACAAAAGCACCCGAGTGGTAAGAATAAAATATTCTAATAAAAACTCTCTTGGCTAACAGGCCTTTAGTTATATTTAAGAGTATATAGATATGTAATATAATAATAGCTTTACAGATATCACTGTGATTATGTGGACCATGTAGCTCCAATTGTAACTTCTTCTTTTTCTGACAGATTACCATGATTACACAGGGAGTGTTTGCACTGAAGGCAGACAATGGACATTTCTGGAGTGTTGGTAATTCCTCTGACAGAGACATTATTCAAGCAGCAAAACCCAGTCTTGACTCTACCTGCCGGTTTTTGATGTTTCTAGCTTCAGATAGAACGATTTATATTAAGACTCCCCAGAACAAGTACCTTAGCCGTGTCCAGCGCTGTGGCATTGACTACATAGAACCAGCCAAAGACGAACCAGATGTTTCCTGTGAATTTCAACTGGATAGCCAGGATCACAAAGTGGTTTTTGTGGCTGACAATGGGAAATATTTAAGTCGTGTCCACCGGTCTGGCGCTTACAACATTGAAGCTTACAAAGAACAAATTGACGAGGATTGCCTTTTTGAACCGGTTGACTTTCAGGTATTTTCTTCATTAATTTTTTAGTTTCTTTTCTAAATAAGTGCAGTGATTATGCTAGCAGCCTACAGATGAGGTATAATTTTGTTTGTAAAAAGACTGATGGCACATCACCATTACCTACTGAATGCCACCTACTTGGGATAACCAGAATTAAACCCGTTTTTCTGCAAGGAGTAGGTAGCAAATTCTAGATATTATTTTGTATTTATGTACTTTCAGCCATGATGTTGTACCACTCTATGTAAATTGTATCATTTTATCCTGTTACATATGTGTGCAATTGCAAAAAGGGGAAATGGTTTAAAACAGAATGGGAAGACTGTAGGAGTCAACACTGTGAAGTGATTGTTTGAACCTTGTTTTATAACCAGATGCATACAGATATACATACATATGTGTATATATACTGCATAATTGACGGTTTACTGAAATTACCAAGGACATTGAAATAAAAAGACCTACCACTTTTCAGGAGACAGTGCAAATTATGTAAAGTAACAATAAACGTTTTTTAGCTGGTTATATTCCATTTAATCCCAGGGTAACCGAGTTTGAGCAGACAGTCACACTTTCTGTTTCCATATAAACTTATTTTTTTTTTGCTAATCACATGCACAGATGTTTGCAGGCAGTTGACAGCAAGTTGCTGGAGTTTGGGTTGATGATGCTCTGTTTTCTTTGTTAAGAATTAGTACTAAGTAGCATTAGCGTATCAGTACTGAATAAATGACATGTATGTATTAAATACATCTAAGCAGATCAAATGTAAAATCAGAAAAAGAACCCAGGGATTCAGAAATAATACTAGCACTTGCATTAAGGGCTGAGGTAAAAAGGCCCTGTTCCTGTGATGTTGCATTCTCTGATTCAGAGACCCAGTAGCTGCAATGAGGAAAGGCCTTATTATTGGCTAATTTGCATGTCTCTTAATCACAGTAAGTTAGCACTTTCTGCAGTAGTTAACACTAATGGCCCATGTGTCATGTTGGCAAAGACAAACCCCACATTCACTTTGACACACACACACACACACACACACACACACACGCACACGCACACGCACACGCACACGCACACACACACACACCAGTCTTTGAATTGTCAGAAAGTCTCCCATGACTCCTTTAGTGTTTGTCGCTGTCCTCATAAATCACAGGAAATTACAGGCAGTCAGTAATGCCATACAGTAGAGTTTCTTTTTTAGCTTTTTTCCAAACACCTTTATTGAATTATCACTAATGACATAGGCAAATTTACATTTGTATAAAAGTAATCAAACTATATTAACATATATTTCTGTATATTATATAACCTAAGCAACATTACATAAATTTTTAAATTCCTGTCTTTTCTAAGCAAGGAACAGTTTTATTAAACCATCACTTACTACACAGGCAATCATACATTTATATCAATGAAAACAAACCACACCAAGACAATCCTGTTTGCAAGCATTGTACATCACAAACCATACTGATACACTCCCAGTTGCGAACATTATAGATCACTTATAATCTACCCAATCTTTTTCAGTGGTGTTTATATTGCGCAGAAACTGCATTATGATGCTAGACTTGCTGCTCTGTTGATTGACTCCAAGTCACATTTCAGACTTCTTCTTGGTGCTATCTAGTCTTCATCTCGACTTCTTGATGACTTCTCCACATGAACATACCTTTATCCCCCTCAACTGCCACTCATTTTACAGGACGTTTATAGGTGTAACTCTCAACTCTCCAGATTTTTGCAGAATGTTCATATTTTTACCACATGGCAGTGTTTTGTTCCTCATAAATTTTATTTTGACGAGTTTCGGACATTATGTCTTTCAGTAAATGCTTGCTAATGCAAAAGTTGTTGTTCTAATAAGTGCATAAGAGGAAGGTATAAAATCCATCCCTGATTGTTAATCTTTGTCCTGATTTCTTACACTACGAGGTTGAGAGGTATGCACATAGGTGCTCCCTGTCCCTCTACCTCATATCTCACAAACTGTTGTAGTCCTCGAATAATAACCAGTTATCATTAATATATTAAAAATACTCAAGCTATACTATCTTGTTGGTTAATGTAGTGGGTTAATGGTGACATTCCTTGTATCACTGGTGGAGGGTTTGACACCTTTTTGTTTTAATTCTTTTTTTTTAGCTTTAGTTGGTATTTCACACCTTGTATTTAGGGGTGGTGCAGAGGAATAATGCCCACTTTGTGAGGTGGAAGAGAGCAGGATTTGAATGCATTTTAGTCCTTTTAAAACACGCTATTATTTTTATAATATTCCCAGTGCTTAATGGTCCCTGCCTCCAATTCATATTATCTTATTTTTTGTTCTAAGTGCTTTTGGCACAATATGCAGTGTAATCCCTGATGTCTAGTGCCCCCTCCCCCGATCCACATTGTGTTTTAAGTGCCATTAAGGCATGAAGTTCTCTCTGGTGTCTGACCCACATTGTATTTAAGTACCATTAAGGCATGATATGCAGTGTAATTCCTGGTATTTAATGCTCACCTCCTGACTCTACATGCCAATAAGGCACAATTTTAGCATGTTAACTCTGGTGGCTAGTGTTCCCCCCAACCCTATATGCCATTAAGGCATGATATGCAGGGTAATCCCTGGTGGCTCCTGCCCCCCCCCAACCCTATATGCCATTAAGACACAGTTTGTAAAGTGTTAACTCAGGTAGCTAGTGTTCTCTCCAACCTTGTATGCTATTAAGGCATGATATTTATAGTCAGGGCCGATGTTAGCATTTTGGGGGTCCCCAGCAAGTTTCAAGTTGGGGGCCCTACCCAGGAGAATATAAAATATGACCACATTGCCGTCACACCCCCTTCCCTGCCAAGCTCATCCAGCGCCATTTAAATATCACTGTAGTGGTGATCATTAAAGGCCTTTAAGTGTTTATGCCTGCTTAATTCCCATGATTGCCTTCTTTTCCCTTTACCATAGTTAAAATGCTTACTTCTTCCTTACCCTTGTCCCAGGGTTCCCCTAAGTGTTGTTCTACTCCATCTATGGCACCAAGTTTATCAGTCATTATGCTCTAAAGCCATTGCTGGAATGCACCATGAAAGTGCCAGTGTTGTTCAGTAAATGTATTGTTTCATTTCATCATCAACATCAACCCCCTTTTTCACATTTTTTACATGTGGCCGGGTTGTCATGTTAACTGTTGCCATTCCTCTCGATTCAATGTCACACTCCTGCTCTCTTCAGCACTCATGCCAGGCTGTCATAGATCTTCAATCACACAATCCATCCACCTCTTTGCTGGATGCCTTTGTTTCCTCTTAACTACTTCCTGTCTGTCCCAAATCTTTTTCACCACACTGTCTTCTGCTTTTTTGCACATGTGCCCGTACCACAGTAATCTGTTCTCTTTGATATTTTCTGGAATAGGGGCTACTTTTGCTTCTGATCTTATGTTCACATTTCTTAATCTGTCCTATAGTGTGCATCCTACCACCCTTCTTCTTAGGGTGCTAGAGCCCTGAATAATTTCTTGAAATGTTGTACTTTCTCTCCAGTCAACTTCAAGGTCATCAGCCTGGTCTCTGTTGACGGTAGAGCCTTCTCTGACCACTGCTTGCAGCTGATTGTGGCAACCAGTGGTTTATGCTGAGAGTTGACTGTTTTACTGGGGATGACTTTGCAATCACTGATTCTACCCCAGTGCCTTCTTTTTATCAGGAGACATCTACCTGAGTTGCATGTTGGCCACTCTTGTATATGAACTTGTGACTGTCCCTCTTTCTGAACCATGTGTTGGGTACTACTGTCAAGCCATTTTCCATACAGAAGTCTAGAAAGGCCTCTCCTTTGTTATTCCTGTTGCCCCACTGTTACCCCACTGTTAGAAAAATATGTATTAACATATATGTGTAGTACTTATTATAAGCAGAAAAGGATTAACACGTTTTTATTCTATATGCAGCATTAGTTCTGTTTGAGACTGCAAACATGCTTTTCTGAAATTGTGCTTTCTGACACTGCAAGAGCACTCTGAACTAGTTTGCTAGCACAGCAAAGTACATGTTTATGCCTTTGGAAATGTACTGAGAAGCAGGTGATTATCTGCTAGGTCAGGAAATTAAATAAAGAATAATACTATTTTCTGTAGATCCATTCATTATGAACAATAAGCTCTGTTCGTGTTGATGAAAAAGTGCACAGTTGCAAGAAAGTTAGATCCTAAAACGATAGACTGCTTCAGAGATCTCTATTGCATTGTGCTAGAATTAGCCATAATACCTTGACTTGTAACATAACATATAAAGAAAGTTATAACTGACCGGTGGTCGTCAAGGCCATCCTGTTTACTGAAAAATCTTTTTTAAACTTTGTAGAGTCAGCTGAAAATGTGAGAAAACAACTGTAATAAGCAACATTATGAACTGGTGATCTGCTACGTCAGTCGTAGTGGGCAATGTCTTGAAAGAAAGGTTATTAATTGTGACACTTCCTGATTTTAGTTAGACAAACTCTGTATCTGCATTTTTTCTCTCCTTGCGCAAGAATAAAGGAACCTGAACTGAACCTTATGCTGATTGGTCTTTGAAGTATTTTCCTTTAACATTTTTTGGTCCTTTGGAACCGGAAGCCTCCATTTAGCCTTGGATCAGATGGACCAGGTGGCATGAAACTGCGCAGGGAAGATACCACATCGGTTCTTCTTGTTTGAAAGACCTCCGACTGACTTGTCGTGCAAAAGAGGCCAGCCACTTTTCTGATCTACGACTGAAGGCGGGTTTCGTTCGAACAGTGAGCGACTAATCACTGAGGCTCTGGTAGGGTGAAATCTACTTTTTTCTGTTTTAGATCAGGGACTTGTTTGTATTTGTTCTGTTGAGAATTTGTTAAAATTCAGGGACAGAAAGATTGCTATCTTGTCATAGATCAGGGAAGCAGAATAAGTAGGCAGGTAGTCTGAAGAGACTATAAGCACTCGTGGTACCACATTTTTTTTTTAAAAATAAGAAGGGTTACGTAACATTTAAAAAGTTAGAACAAAATGGGTAATACATGCACAAAAAGACCCCGAAACCCACTGTTAACCGAATACGCAAAATATATGCAATTACAACGTGCTGATAATGTTAAATACTATACAAAATGGGTTAATAAATATGAATTTGATGGGAAACTAGAGAAATCCTTGCTTATCAAACTTATTAGACAGCTAAAAACCGATTCCAAAGCTCGGGTTAAAAAAACAGCGCAAATTGGGAATTCCTCAGGCACACAGGTGGATTGAGGAAGTAAACCGAAGGGAACAAAAGAATAAAAATTCAAAAGCAATGTTTTTGGATAAAGAGGATAATAACTTAGTTATGGCATCGGCCCCTCCGCCCCCTCTATTTCCCTTACCAGTTCTTTTACCAGAATATGAAGCAAATGAACAAGCTGGCCCGCCTCCACAATACCCAACTATTTCTACGAAACCAAAACCGTTTGTTAGAGATCCTGTCGAGACTAGGTCTCGAACACGTAATTTGAGAGAGGATATTGAATTATATCAAATAAATGGAAATTCACGAGCTATGAGTGAGGAAGAGATATGCCAACTTATAGAAGTACCAAATCCTTAGGCATGACAAGAAGGGCAGGACCCAACTCTCCTAGTATACAGACTGTGGACACCGGAAGATATCCGGAAAGCCACAGAGGGAATTCCCCATCCAAAAGTTAATTTTAGAAAATTCTTAGAAGACTTACAAGGCATGAGATTAAGTTATCACTTAAATGGAGAGGAAGTAGAAAAAGTAGTCAGACAAATAGTTGGTCCAGATTGGCACATGATCAGTGGCAACTGGAATTCCCGTGACGCTGCACTTAAGCCCCTCCCACATAGCAGCGCAGAACTAGACAACAGAGTGAAGGGTCTAAAGGACCGAATCTCTGAAAAATGGAAGCCTAGGGCAGACTGGACTTGCATTAATCAATGCATCCAACAAGAAGGTGAAACTGTTGATAGATATTATGCCAGATTGTTAGAATGTTTTAATAACCATTGTGGAATGCAGGTTCCTGAAGACCAGACACAAGATTCCCCATATGAGCAGCAGTTAAAGAATGCATTTTTAAAAGGCAGTATTGCACCCATAAGCAGTTTTATTACAAAACATATGGTAGACCATCGTACAAGCAGACTACAATCACTGCTTGAATATGCTAGACATGCCGAAAGGCATTTTAATAACAAAAAGAAAAAGAAAGCCCAAGTATTTGCTGTGGAGGACGGAGAAGTTTATTTAGTACAGTCTGGAAAAAAGGGCAAAAAGAATGCCCAGGGAAACAAACAATCTGATCAGCGATCAGAGGACTCTGAAGGGAGAAAGAAGAGAGGTGAGTGCTTCAAATGCGGTAAAAAGGGACACCTGGCAAAGGATTGCAAGAAAAATAAGAAGGCAGCAATGGAGGATAAAAACGATGAGGGTGAGGACTGACTATATGAAAGTCAGGAATCACTAGATAGGAATAATAGAAAAGGGACAAATGAGAATGTGATAGGAGCAGAGAATGTGATAGAAGAAATAGAGGAAGTACAGGAAGCTACCGATAGTAAAGAAAATGAAATATTAGACCTAGCCTTATTGAGCTTAGAGCTCTATTTAGCTGACACAAAATCAGAAGTTACACACTTGGTAGAGGGGAGGGAAGTCAAATTTTTTTTGCGATTCAGGGGCATCATGAACCCTGGTACACCCCTCCAAACTACCAGAAAATTCTGAATCACATGATTTTATACTAGTGAAAGCAGCTAATGGACAGCTGTATCGGGAGCCTCTCTCCCATAACATTACAATAACAGATCCTGTTTCAGGATTGACCCAGAAAAGCAAAATTGTTGTTTCTGCAAAGTGCCCAGTGAACCTTTTGGGCAGAGATCTTATGCAACTATTTGGTATAGCAGTAGTTCCAACCATGCAGGGTATGGAAGCACAGCGACAAACTAATACTTTTGCAATGCAAACGGAAGGTGAAACATTTTATTGGTACAGCCAGGACTTGGTTACGACCGGCCCTGGAGCAATTACTGAAGAGTTAATGAATGTAGCTATCAGTAAGTTCCCCTCCCTTTGCATTGATATACAACACCTGTTGCACTGTACTCTGTATTATTGTAATACACCAGGACCTGACAAAGAATATGAACAAGAATTGTTTAAAAATCGTGCAAACAGATTGGCACTGTGTAATCTGTACTGGGATATGAAAGGGAACAGTGTAGTTAGCTGTTCATTACCCCAGGAGTTCTTTATAAATCAAATAATTTACCACATGTTAGTTTAACTAAAGAGAAAGATTTGAAATGGGTAAACCTAGGAGAAAAAGTTACAAAATGGGAAAAGCAGACAGAATCAGAACTATCAGAACAGGGAGTACAAAGACAAAAATTTAACTGGATAACACAAACACATCCAGCTGTACACTTGCAGTCCAGCGAGGACAGCTGAGAAACCCTCTTATTAGAAGAGGAAGAAAAAGCTTTATTAGACATACCAGAAACCCTCTGGTCAACAGGAAAATCAGACGTAGGACTTATTCGCACAGCAGGGCCAGTTACTATCACGCCAAAGTCAGCATTTAGACCACAAAAACGACAGTACCCCTTAAGAAAAGATGCAGAGGCAGGTATTAAACCTATCAAAGCAGCTTTACTTAAGGAGGGAATACTGGTGGAATCTCCTGATTCACCATGTAACACACCCTTATTCCCAGTTAAAAAAGCAAACGGAGAATGGCGTATGGTTCAAGATTTACAAGCTGTAAATGACGCAGTAATATCAAGAGCACCTACGGTGCCAGATCCACACACCTTGTTGAATGATTTAAAACCTCAATAGAAGTATTTTTCTGTGGTAGATATCAGCAATGCGTTCTTTTCAATACCAATACATCCTGACAGCCAGTATTGGTTTGCATTTACATTTCAGGGGAAGCGGTATACATATACGCGATTACCACAGGGATATTGTGAAAGCCCAACAATATTCTCGCAAGAGATGGCAAGTAATTTAGCGGGATTTATCCCACCGAAAGGTAGTCAAGTTTTACTTTATGTTGATGATATCCTGCTGGCCACCCCCACCCAGCAAGATTGTAAGGAAGATACTGTAGCATTATTGAAATTTGTAGCCACTGAAGGACACAAAGTAAGCAAAAATAAATTGCAGCTTTGGAGAAAACAAAAAGGAGAGATATCTATACCAAGCGATTGCAGCCCCCCAAACATCTCCAACGCCCAAGTGAGAACTGCTCTCTCCAAAGCAAAAAACACAGCATCCATGGGACCTGATGGTGTCCCCGGCTGTGTGCTCCACGAACTCAACGAGGAATTAAACCCACAGCTAGGACAGCTGTTTAATCATAGTCTTACCTCTGGATACGTACCCAGGGAGTGGCGCACTGCAACTGTGGTCCCACTTCACAAAGGCGGTGCCTCCACCGACCCTGGAAATTACCGGCCCATTAGCTTGACAAGCCTTATCTGCAAAGCCATGGAGAGGATCATAATGGACCTCATAAATAAAGACATAGGAATTTGCAGACTTTGGATCCATCCCAGTTTGGCTTTGTCAAAGGCAGATCATGCCTTCTAAACTTGGTTGACTTTTTCGAAACAGTCACCAAAGCCATTGATGAGGGAAAGGCAGTCCATACAGCCTACCTCGATCTGGCAAAGGCCTTCGATACAATACCCCACTCGGGTATCATTGAAAAACTCATCAGCTTAAATGTTAACCCATACATCACAAGATGGGTTGCAAACTGGCTGAGTGACAGAACCCACAGGGTCAGAGTTGCTGGCGCCATGTCAGACTCAAAGCCTGTCACAAGCGGTGTACCACAGGGCTCAGTCCTGGGCCCACTCTTGTTTGGCATCTACTTTTCCGAAGTACAAGCAAACACAGGAGGGTTATGGCTGACAAAGTTTGCAGATGACTGCAAACTGGGCCATAGTAGAAAACACATCTGACACAGATATCCTTCAGAAGGGTCTCACAGAAACGGATAACTGGTGCCAGAGCCATGGCCTAAAGTTAAATGCCAAAAAATGCATAGTCATACCCTTCAGGAAAAACAAGGTTACCCCTAGCTACCAAATAGGTGGCAATCCACTGAGCACAGAAGAAGTTATCAGGGACCTGGGGACCCAGGTTGATAGTAGTCTGTCATTCGACACCCATGTAGCTAAAGTAGTTAGGAAGACCTTCTACATTGCCCACCTTATCATGAAGGGATTCTCATCTAGATCAAGGGAGGTCATAGTCTCCCTATACTCATCACTCATCAGACCAATGATTGAGTACAATGCCCCATTCGGAATGTATCTGACCCGACACTTGCAGCAGCTGGAGAGGCCACAAAAGTTCCTCACCAAAAGGATAAAGGGTCTCAAACATCTGTCCTATACTGCCCGACTGAAAGAACTCCAGCTCTATTCAGTCGCCACGCTGCTCAGAGGTGACCTTTGCCTAACATACAAGGCCATGTCAAACCCAGATTTGATGAATATGCTTCACCTCAAAAATCTAGATCCGTCAGAGCCACAAGGGCGGGAGACTTAAACCTCAACACGGCTATTAATAGGACGTGCTGGAGGGATAGATTCATCACCCAAAGACTCCCTATGCTGTGGAATAAAATCCCGGTATATGTGAGGCAGAGCACCTCGCTGGCCTTGTTCAAGAGAAATCTTGACCAATGGATGGGAGATCGCAGATATACCCCAGGGATTACCTCAGTGTCACTGTTCAACAGAGGCACAGCAAAATAATGGGTATAGTTCCCCATACTAAAGGGGTGGCGTAAGCCACAAAACTATGGGCTAGGCTTGTAAATGCCCTCGGGCAGATAGCCTAGTATGAACCTATGAACCTATGAAGTTAAATACCTTGGATATGTAATATCCAAAGATGGCAGAACAGTAGACAAGGACAGAAAAATAGCGATCTTACAAGCACCAAAACCTACAACCAAGAAGAAAATTATGTCCTTCCTGGGTACAACTAATTTTTGTCGGAGCTGGATCCCAAACTATGCTTTGGAATCTGCACCATTAACCAACTTGACTTTTAAGAAGCATATGGCAGCACAAGATTTAATACAATGGACACCAGAAGCAGAATTAGCTTTCTGTAAACTGAAACAATTGATAGCATCATCATTAGTTTTAGGATTACCGAACTATCATAAACGTTTTTTCCAAACTGTAGATTGCAAGCAAGGTTATATGACATCAGTGTTGACTCAACAGTATGGGGACAAGCAACGCCCCATTGCTTATTATTTATCACAACTGGACCCAGTGGCGCGGTCTGTACCCCACTGTGTACAAGCAGTAGTTGCAGCTGCAATGGCAGTGCAGGCTTCAGCCTCAGTAGTGTTATTCCATCCTCTCACATTGAGAGTGCCTCATGCAGTCGCAATTATTTTACAGCAAGAAAAAGTAGCATATCTTTCCCCTGCTAGGCATCTTTCTTGTATGACTATATTGCTGAGCCAACCTCACATGACAATTGAACGATGTACAACTTTGAATCCGTCTACCTTGCTCCCAACTCCTGCGGATGGCACACCTCATAGCTGCCTGCAGGTAATTGAGCAAAAGACACTACCTAGAAAAGACCTCACGGATGTTCCCTTGGATGATGCCGAGGTGAAAGAGTCCTACAGGACAGAACCTAACAGGTTATGCAGTAGTTTCTGATACTGAGATTGTAGAAGCAAAACCCTTACCACATAGCTTATCTGCACAAGCAGCAGAGTTGATTGCCTTGACATGGGCATGTACCTTAGCAAAGGGTAAAAGAGTAAACAGTTTTACAGACAGCCAGTATGCTTTTTCTACTGTACATGTTTTTGCACAGCAGTGGAAAAATCGAGGAATGGTGACATCTACTGGCAAACTGATTAATCATGCACAGTTTATTTTAGATTTGTTAGAATCTATTCAGTTACCTCAGAAAGTAGCTATTTGTAAATGCATAGCTCACACTAAACAAGATAGGATTTCAAAAAGCAATGCGAGAGCTGACACAGCTGCAAAGCAAGCAGCATCAGAAGCATTTCTTTTGAACGAGGAATTACAACCTTCTGAGATTTTAGACTTAGAAATGTTGAAAACAATGGAGACACTTACTACATGAGCTGAGAAACAAAAGTGGGAAAGACGAGGAGCAATTCTCAAGAAAGGGCTGTGCATTCCCAAAGAGGGAAAACCGATATTACCATCTAATTTATTTAGATATGCAGCTTTGGTGAGGCATGGGCAGTGCCATGTCTCAACAGGGGGGATGGTACAGTTGGTAAATCGGGTATTCAGTATGTATGGATTTACAAACTACACTAAAAAATGTTGCCTGTCATGCCACACTTGTAATAAACATCATGCACAAGGGGCGTTAAAGCCCAAGCAAGGGAGTTTCCCTACACCACCGTATCCGTTTCATACTATCTATATAGATTTCATAGAATTGAGCAAATGTGAAATTAAAAAGTACTGCCTTGTCATTGTGGATATGTTCTCCAAATGGGTGGAGGCCTTTCCGACCAGTAAACCGGATGCAGCCACTGTTGCAAAGACCCTAGTTAAAGAAATTATTCCTAGAGTTGGCATACCGGAAAGGATCTACAGTGACAATGGTACACATTTCGTAAACCAAACTATACAACAATTGAGTCGGTATTTTGGGATTTCTTTAAAACATCACTGTGCGTATCACCCTCAATCTGCAGGGTTAGTAGAGAGGCACAATGGAGTTTTAAAAAATAAGCTTAAGAAACTTATGATTGATACACAAAAAAACTGGGTGTATTGTCTGCCCCTGGCACTGTTGAGCATGAGAACTGTTCCAAATGCAAAAGGATTGACACCTTTTGAAAAGATTTTTGGGAGAGCTTATTATATACCTCAGTGGAAACCTCTCATGCCTGCAGACCAGGAAGCAGATTGGACACTTGCAGAGTACATGAGGAGTATGCTAAATAACAAACATCTTTTACAGTTTAATTCTGTTTCAGATAAAGACCAAATCAAACCATCCAAAGTGGCAGTAACCCCAGGCACGTGGGTCTGGGTGAAGACGATCAAAAAGAAGAATTGGACGACACCAAAGTGGGAAAGTCCGTATCAAGTACTGCTGAGCACGCCCACAGCAGTCAAGATTGCGGAACGTTCATCTTGGCTTCATTTGACACACTGTAAATTAGTTAAAAACTTTGAACTTGATAAAAATCTTGGTAACACACAGCAGCAGTAGAATGACAAGACCCAGAGCAAATAGAAATGCTGAGCGACTTCAGCAGTGTTGCATAATCATTTTGATAACTGTATTAGTGACCATGTTCTTTTTGCTGTGGCTCTTGCTGTGGCCTTTCTTTTCTTCAGCCACACCAGCTAGACTGAACATACGTGATTCAACACTCCTAGACTGGCATCCGAACTTTAACACTTACCAAGCAATCAAACATGTGTATGCTGAGACTTTTAATATTTCGAATTGTTGGATTTGCACAGCTATACCAACAGCATACGGGGTATTATTAATGGCTGCTGTCCCCCTAGGGATCAATGAGACCTGGGAAAACTTGATTTTTGAGACTACAAATGTTAAATCAAAAGACAAAATTGCATTGTTCTTACCTGTTACACAAAAAGGAATTGTGTGTTTCTATAAAAACTATACCATTCAGGTGGGTTGGAGCAAATGCAATGTGACTGTTTCTTACAAATGTTATATTAAAGCCAATGATGCAGGAACAATTTGTGATGCAGATTATGACTCATACTTTGAGTCCTTGCATAAAACTGTTAGTGTAGTACAACATAATCCTGTTCTTTTAAAGCAACTGTCTATTATAGATAAGAAAATGTTTCATGCAGGGAAAGTGTATATCAATACTAAAGTAGAAAACTGTTATTTTGTGTGTGGGGAAAAAGGCATACAAATGGTTGCCTGAGAATTGGTCCCGCAGTTGTTTTTTGGGTTACCTGGTCCCGGCCATACGACACACTGCAGTTTTGCCTCATGGGAGAATTCGAAACGTCAGAGACGTCGAACAAAACCCTGAAAATCCAATCAAGAAACCTGAGAATCCAATGGGACAGATCGAAGCAGGCTGGAGAAACCATAACTCCGTGAAAGACAAGAATAAACTAACACACATGGACTTGAGTGACACCATTATATCCTGGGCTGGCATAGCCCCTGCATATGGCGCAGTTAAATCAATTTGGGAACTGAGAAAACTATCCAAACTTCTCGAGGTCATGAGCAATGCAACTTTTTCTGCTCTCGAATTAATGACTGATGAACTGAATGCAATGAGAACTGTGGTACTTCAAAACCGCATGGCTCCCGACTTCACCCTAGCGGCGAGAGGTGGTACGTGCGCTTTAATCAAAGACGAGTGCTGTTCTTACATTCCTGACAACCAACACGAGATTAACGACCACTTGGAGGTGATTCAGCAAGTGTCAGACATGACCAGGCCAGGCCCGAACCCACTGACGGACTTTTTCCAGAAATTGTTTGGGGGGTGGAGTTCCATCCTAATGAACATACTGATTGCCATTTGTGTGGGATTACTCCTATTAGGAGCATGTATTTGCTGTGGCATTCCCTGTATGAAAAGATTAATTAAAGATTTTATAGGCATATCAGTTTCTGAGACTTTGTATCAAAGTACTGAAATTGAAGGACTGTTGAAAAATGAAACACTTTCATAAGTTTAAACTGAATGACTCTCTTAGCTACAAATCCTCAAAGGAAGAGGTTATGAGAAGAAGCAAACTGTTTATGCTTTTGAAAATAGAATAAAAAGTATTAACAGGAGGGAAATGTTAGAAAAATATGTATTAACATATATGTGTAGTACTTATAAGCAGAAAAGGATTAACACGTTTTTATTCTATATGCAGCATTAGTTCTGTTTGAGACTGCAAACATGCTTTTCTGAAATTGTGCTTTCTGACACTGCAAGATGCACTCTGACCTAGTTTGCTAGCTCAGCAAAATACATGTTTATGCCTTAGGAAATGTACTGAGAAACAGGTGATTATCTGCTAGGTTAAGAAATTAAATAAAGAATAATACTATTTTCTGTAGATCCATTCATTATGAACAATAAGCTCTGTTCGTGTTGATGAAAAAGTGCACAGTTGCAAGAAAGTTAGATACTAGAAACAATAGACTGCTTCAGAGATCTGTACTTGCATTGTGCTTGAATTAGTCATAGTACCTTGACTTATAACATAACATAGAAAGAAAGTTATAACTGACCGATGGTCGTCAAAGCCATCCTGTTTACTGAAAAATCTTTTTTAAACTTTGTAGAGTCAGCTGAAAATGTGAGAAAACAACTGTAATAAAGCAACATTATGAACTGGTGATCTGCTACGTCAGTCGTAGTGGGCAATGTCTTGAAAGAAAGGTATATTAAATGTCACACTTCCTGATTTTAGTTAGACAAACTCTGTATTTGCATTTTTTGTCTCCTTGCACAAGAATAAAGGAACCTGAACTGAACCTTATGCTGATTGGTCTTTGAAGTATTTTCCTTTAACACCCACCCATGTGAACCCAGGCAGTCCTCATTTCCTGTTCTGTCTGTCCCCATATGTGCATTCAAGTCACCCATTCTCATCATCCATTCATGCTGGACTTCTTTATCTAGTAGGCCCTGAACCACTTGAGTTTGTCTTTCAAACTAAAATGCCTGATCAAAAATGCCCTTTGGCTTCAATAAGCAGGTTTGTTTCTAACTAATTTATAAAGCAATAAACTGTGATTCTTCCTCAGCCATATTTTACTTTTATTAAAAGTAGAATGAATTTAATTTATAGCTGCTTACTTGAAATTACTCTTTAAAGTTAATTAGTTAAGCAGCGAAGCATAATTTTCTGTTACAGGTGCATACTGTTTAGATAAAATAATATTTTGAGTCATTTAAATATAAATTATGTGGCATTTAAGTATGAAAAATCTTTACTGTCCTTCCCCAAATTTGTTATATTACATCCTAAGTGCTGCTCATGTGTGTGTTTTCTTCCACTATAATACAAACTGTTCATATATTTGATGAATGCGTTAAGAGCTTTTAATGTCACTGTCAAGTCCTAAAATGCAGAAAGTGTTAGCACAACATTAATATTAATCTCCTACGTACAGGAAATGCAGTATGAGCACAGCTTTGACAGAAATCCTTCAGTGCAAGCACTGAACCTTTGGGGATAAACTGTATCACTTTGGACAATATACAAGTAAATCAAACACAACAGACAGCAACAATCGTCCGGATGTAGAATGCTGTGGTTTACATAGTTACCAAACTTCAACATTTTGTTTCCTAATATTAATTTGTCGAGTGCATGTATGGTCAAGTGGCACATACTTCAAAGGAGGAAGTAATTGTAGGTCTGGAGAGATAATGCTTAAAGTTTCTTCCATACCAAATGTTTCAGCATGGGGTGGGGGGATGCAAGTGTCTGTGGTTTTTAATGTTAGGCATTACTGTTAGGCAGAAAAGTCCCAGCATCGCTCCAGTTTAAAAAAAAAATAAAAAAAATAAAAAAGCAACCTACTTCCTTGTCTGCTGAAGCCAATCAGGTCCCTTGCTTCACTGAAGCAGACCTGATTGAGGGCAGCTTACAGACAAGTTTAAAAAAAAAACGGACAAAGGTTTGCGATCGCGTGATGACATCATGTAGCCCTGTGGATATCTACAAAGTGCAGAGGAAGGAGGAATGAATGATGGAGAAGGAGAAACCCGTGGTTGCTGCATGGGGGCCCTCTTTCACGGGCAGATGATCAGGGGCTCCCTGTGGCCTTGGGTTCCGCGGGTGCCTAATGTCGGCTATGTTTATAGTGCTAACCCTGGTGTCCAAGTGCTCGTTAAGACATATAGACATATAGCTAAAGAGTTATCTCTGGTCACTAGTGGTTCACCTCATCCCAATATTGTGGGCTTTTGCTCATTAGTGTAAGGGATGTGTGGAAGTGTGACAGCCACCCCATCACACACACACACACACACACACAGCCCCCTCACTGATCAGTACAGAACTGTAACAGTAAGGAACGCAACTAAGGTATTAGAGGACACATTTTCTATCTGTTAGCAATTCAAACTTTAGCTGACAGGAAAAGGACAGCAGGGGTGAGCCATAATAGCAGAATAGGTACTACGGAAGATTAAGGAGAAATAGATGTGTGGAACAAGTAATGTAAAGAGAAGGAGCAGGTCATCAGGAAGTAGGTACAGAGACACCAGATTATATACAGAGGTATGAATTTCAGATGGCTGTCACCAGTTAGGACCTGATGCCTATATGAAAGAGGGACGTCTTAGGACTTTAAGGATGAAAATTCCTCATGTGGCTGAAGTCAGTCGAGTGTTGTGTTTTAAGACAAGAATCCCTGATGTGGCTGTCATCAGTGAAGTTTTGCAAGTAAGAAGACAAATGTAGTAATAAAGTAAGGAGTGTTTGTTTGTTTGCTTACAAAGGATGTTAGTGGTTGCAGCAAGAGATAACTAAACAGATCAGTTAAAGCTTTACCAGAGTACCCACTGGAACCAGATGTAAATTAGTCAAGGAAAACCTAGAGCACAATGACAAATTAGTCCTGGGGAAGATACAGCAAAGTGGCAGTTGTAGTAGCATGCCATGCCCAATTCACAGAGAGATGATTAGGAAACACTGAGAAATGATTTGACCCCATAAAGCTGCCATTTGGGGTAACAGGGTATCTGCATGAGAGTCATCAGAGAAGCAGTAAAACACATAGATGTGCATGGTGATTCTTTCTAACAGCAGCATGAAGGTCTAACGAGGCAGAAGGATCCAGAGATATACCTGAGAACTGGAAAGGTGTTCATGCAGTAAGAGTACCTTTGTGGTTTAAACCAAAAGTGTTTATAGGGAGACACGGCGGGGCTCATTCCCATATAATGTGAGCTGTGTTGCCTGTGTTTCAAAGACAGGACTGTTGAAAAATCATTCATTTCAGAAGAGTGAAACACTGAGGGCACTGGAGATCATCATCATCATCAGCCCCCTTTTTCCCATTTTCTACATGTGGACAGGGTGTCATGTTAACTGTTGCCATCTCTCTCAATTCAATGCTACACTCCCGCCTTCTTCAACACTCATATACCTGACTGTCGCAAATCTTTTCTCACACAATCCATCCACCTCTTTGCTGGATGTCTTCGTGTCCTCCTACTTTCTTCCTGTCTCTCCCAAATCTTCTTCACCAGATTGTCTTCTGCTTTTCTGCACATGTGCCTGAACCTATTCCCTTTGATCTTTTCTGCAATTGGAGCTACTTTGGCTTCTACTCTTTTGTCCTCAATTCTTCATCTGTCCCAGTGTGCATCCTACCACCCGTCTCAGGCAATTAATTTCCATCACCTCTAGCTTCCACCTTACTTTTCAGTTTCATTGGCTTTTTTCTGTCATACAATCCACCCGAGACTCTGCGCCAGTTGGCTGCAGCCCCTCTGATTCTTGCTTTGACCTCTTCATTCAGACTTCCCTTCTCTTCAACCACCCCTCCCAGATACTTGAAGCTATTAACCTGTCCCACAGTCTTCCCTTCTATATCACTTCTTATCTTCTTCTGATTTCCCAGTTTGCTGCCATTACCACTGTCTTTTCTGTACTCAGTTTCATCCCATGTGCCTTCAATTTTGCCTTCCATTCCCCTATCCTTTGCTAAAGTTCTTGCTCAGAGTCTGGCTGTAATGCCATGTCATCTGCATACAGTAACTTTGTCGATCTGTCCCCTCTGACCTGTTTGCAAATATAGCCCATCACCAGTATGAACAGCAGTGGGCTCAAAGCTGAACCCTGATGTAAACCCACTCCCACTGGGAACCTGTCTGTGAGACCGCATACTGTTCGTACTTGAGTCATTGGGTCTTTGTACATAGCCTGCACTAATTCTGTCAATGTTTCTGAGACTGAAACTGGAGATGTTGAAGAGGAATGGTCGCTGCTTTTGTATAAATATCTTGTTTGCACACTCTCATAAGAGAGACCAGAACTTGACTTAGACTAACTGGTAAAAAAAAGGGCACAGAGACTAGGCTGCAAGTTAGAGCCATGGTTGTACCTACAAAAGAAGAGACAATTTTGGCATTTTAAATTTCAACCTTTTAAACATTATTCTAAGAGGCCAATTTAAAGGAGCACTGAAGGCTATCTAGAAACATGCAACTGTAGACAAAACAACGGTGTAAAAATGATATGTTGTCATATCAACTAACCTTTGAGAGGAGCCAGTGCTGTGGCTTCTTAGCCATCTGAAGAGCTGGTGTTTTTCTTGATTTCTTGTTCTTTTGCTTAAGGCAAGCAAGCACACAGCCTTGGTGCGTGCCATAAAATCCTGTTTCAGCATATGGAAACCCACTTCCATGGTATATGCCATGGCATCCCCAGTATAGCATAAGAAAGCACACAGCCATGGTGCATGCAGTGAAAGTCCCACTTTGACATAAAGAAGCAGCCATGATACATGCTGTGACATGCCTGCTTCAGCATAAGAAAGCACGCAGCCATGGTGCATGCCGTGACACCCCCACTTTGACATAAGGAAGCACACAGCCATAGTGCATGCCATGACACCCCTGCTACAGCATAAGGAAACACACTTCCGTGGTATATGCAGTGACACCCCCACTTCAGCATAAGGGAGCACGCAGCCATAATGCATGCCATGACACCCACTTCAGAATAAGGAAACATATTTCCATGGTGCATGCCATGACTCCCCTGATATAGCATAAGGAAGCACACTGGAATCAGAAGTCCATTTTTTGACTGTCATCAAGTACACAGAATAAACCTGAAAGCTAAAGAAACAGTGCAGATCTAGAATTAGGAACTTGTAAATATTCACTGGCAAACTTCCTCCTACTTGTAGCCAAATAATCCTACCCAGAATAAAGGGAATGGAGGGTAGGGTAGGGTAAAAACAGATCACAGGGGTACATCTCAAAGGGGTTTTACTACTTTTAGGTAGTATATTACTAAATAAATACCTTCGGCGTGGGCCTGCTTTAATAGAAACCCAAGTAGTATGTATAATTTCTCAAAAAGAGGAAAGAGTCAGAGAAACTAAATCTGCAGAAGGACACTCCTAGAGTAGAGGTCTAAACCAGCATTCTTCATGACAATATAAATTGAATACCACATTACCATGACAAAAGTATTTACCATCGACACGTATTCCAGTAGCTAGCACATATAAGTACCCCAATGTAAAAAGACCCTTGGTAGCTTGATAGCATCCATTAATTCCTGGTAAAAATAAGCAATAGGTAAGCAATTTAAACATGAGCATTTTAACAAATATGCCTCTCTGCATCAGTAGATAAAACGAGGCTAACAGCTGGCCCATCTTCCTGACCTTTCACTTCTGATGGAAATAGACCTGCAAAATCTGTGGAAATGAGGATGTGGTACCCTCTGGATTCCGCCCTTAGGGGGTAAATGGAGAACAGGAAGTTAGGAATAAGCCTTATGTCTCTGAGAGACAAACATTTCTCAAGACATGAAAAGAAACCTGGGTAGCAGAAATATAACCAGTAGGAACATTTTTCCCAGAGACTTACTTAGCTGGCTGTTGAGGAAAATGGATTGGCTGGCAAACCGTAAAGTTCCAATCTTAAAAAGAAGGATTATTCACAGGAAAATGGAAATAGAGAACACCACTTCTGAAATTGTCTGATCAACTCAAGATGTTCACACTTTCTGCTATAAGGATGGAGCTTGATATGTTGAGATGGCAACATTATGCACATATCTTGTGGCACAAGTAATGCCCAAATATATGGTGCACCAGAGAGGAAACTAGTTGCATCCTAAAGATCACAAACTATGAGGAAGGGAGTATTTCTTCTCCCAAAATAGGGAATCAGTCCTTCCTCCTTACATAAACATGCCTAGTGGCCAGCTTCCTGTCAGCATTCAGCACCTTCCTTACCTCCACTGACATGTCCAGGAGAGCCACAGTAGTCACTAATGCCATACTGTGAAGGAGACAGAGTTATTCTTTCACAGGTTAAGAGTGGCCTGCACAGTAAACTAGAATGGTCTTGTAAAAGGTTAGCATTATAGAACTCACATGAGAGGTCTCCATGTCCACCAGAGAACAGTAATTACAATGTTTTATAGGTTCATAGGTTGGTACGAGGCAATCGGCCCTAGGGCCTATACAAGCCTAGCCATAACAATTCCCTGGATATTTCTTCCCACAATATTTACTTCTCTGGACCCCTGCCTAGCAGGGTGACTGACATGATCCCGGGGTGAATTTCCTATCTCCCATCCAATCATCAAGGTTCCTTTTGAAGAGGGCCAAGGAGGCGCTCTGCTTGACATGTATGGTGAGTCTATGGGTCAGGAACCTATCCCTCCAGCAGGTTTTGTTCATTGTGATGACAAGGTTTAGATCCCTGGAGTGTGTGGCTCTGAGGGATTGGGATTTCTTTAAGTGGAGCATGTCCAACAGCTCAGGGTTTGACATGGTCTTGTATGTTAAGCAGAGATTGCCTCTGAGTAGACGATATGCCACAGAGTATAGCTGGAGTTTTTTAGACGGTCAGCATATGGCATCTGCTTTAGGCCTGTGATTCTTTTAGTGAGGTATTTCTGTGGCCTTTCCAGCTGTTGCAGATGTCTTGTGAGGTACATACCAAACGGGGCATTATACTCTATAATGGGTCTAATGAGGGATGAGTATAATGGGACAATGACCTCCTTTTTTCTGGATGAAAAGCCCTTAGTGATGAGGTGTGCCACATAGAAGGATTTCCTGACTTTTGTGGCGATGTCATTATGGAAAGTGAGACCACTGTCCACCTGTGTCCCTAAATCTCTCATCACGCTTTCGATTTTTAGTGTACTGCCACCTATGTGTTTTTTTCCAAAGGGGATAACTATACATTTCTTGGCATTAAGCTTGAGCCCATGGCTCTGGCACCAGGCATCTGTTTCTGTAAGGCCCTTTTGTAGAATATCCACATAATTTGAGGATTCAGTAATGGCTCCCAGTTTGCAGTCATCTGCGAACTTTGTTAGTCAGAGTCCCTTAGTATTGGCCTGTACTTCAGAGAAGTAGATGCCAAACAAGAGTGGCTCCAGGACTGAACCCTGAGGTACTCCACTTTTCAGTTGTCTGGAGCTGGATTTGGAGTTGGCTACTTTTACAGTCTGGGTTCTGTCAGTAAGCCAGTTATCAACCCATCGAGTGACGTAGGGATTTATGCCCAGCTTAGTAAGTTTATCTATGATTCTAGAGTTGGGGATGGTGTTGAAGGCCTTGGCGAAGTCCAGATAGGCTGTGTGGACCTTCTTACCCTCGTCCACAGCTCTGGAGACTGATTCGAAGAAGTCAATCAGGTTCAGGAGACGAGATCGACCCTTCACAAACCCAAACTGGGTGGGGTCCAGTGTTTGAAGGTTGCCAGTGTCATTGTTTATAAGTTCCATGATAATGCATTCCATACCCTTGCAGATAAGGCTTGTCAGACTGATGGGACGGTAGTTCCCGGGATCCAAGGTGGATCCCCCCTTATGGAGTGGGATAACTGTAACTGTGCGCCACTCAGTGGGCATGAAGCCTGAGGTGAGGCTATGATTAAACATGACACTTTGGTGAGGTGCCAGTTCATTTTGTAGTTCATGTAGTGCATGGCCTGGGATGTCATCTGGTCCCATGGATGCTGTATTCTTAGCTTTGGAGTGTGCTGTTTCTACCTGTGTGGCCGTGATTACCGGAATTTGGCAATCTTTTGGTATTGAGATGGGTCCTTTAGGGGGTGAGAGGGGGGTGAAGTTTGCACTAAATCGATCTGCCAGGATATTGGCAATATCCTCGGGATCAGTATATTTAATGCCATTCTGTTGAAGCTCAGAGCAGATCTGAGCATTGCCATTTAGATTCTTGACATAACTATAGAATATCTTGTGGTTCTGTTTGGAATCTTTGGCAATTTTATTTTCGTAACTAGCTTTTGAGGATTTTATGAGGGATCTCAGCTTCTTACTGAGGCTGGTGAGGGGGTTTATTGCATCCTGGGATTTTCCTCTTTTCTGCAACAGTTTCTTCCTTCTGTTGTGTAGTTTGTTTATAGCAGGGGACCACCAGATTGGCTTCCTTTTTTTTGGAGGAAAGCATCTTGTTTCTATTTGGGATGGCACGATTCATGCACGGGTGGATGTGCTCATACAGTGCCTTAGTGTAAGATTCTGCAGTCGAAATTTCAGATCCCGTCTGCATGGGGTGTCATGAAGTTTGTCACTTATGACTTCAGTAGCATGAAGTTGGCTTTGGAGAAGTTTTTTTAAGGAGATTTCCTTACTGGGAAGGGGGGGGGGGATGTGGATGTCAAGGGTGCTTTGCTTATGGTCAGACCTGACCAATGAGGGGGTGACCACTGGTGTGGAGCATCTATCTCCCATGTTGGTAATGACCAGGTCTAGGATATTGGAGCCCCTGGTGGGACAATGGATTAGTTGATCCAGGGTGCCAGAGCCATGGTCTGAAGTTAAACGCCAAAAAATGTATAGTCATACCCTTCGGGAAAAACAAGGTAACCCCAAGCTACCATATAGGTGGCAATCCACTAAGCACAGAAGAGGTTATCAGGGACCTGGGGACCCAGGTTGACAGTGGCCTTTCTTTTGACACTCACATTGCTAAAGTGGTTAGAAAGACCTTCTACATTGCCCACCTGATCATGAAGGGATTCACATCCAGATCTAGTGAGGTCATTGTTCCCCTGTACTCTTCACTTATCAGACCAATGATCGAGTACAATGCCCCATTCGGGATGTATCTCACCCGACATCTGCAGCAATTGGAGAGACCCCAAAAGTTCCTCACCAAAAGGATAAAGGACTCCAAAATCTGTCATATGCTGCCAGATTGAAGAAACTCCAGCTCTATTCAGTCGCATACCGTCTGCTCAGAGGTGACATGTGCCTGACATACAAGGCCATGTCCAACCCGGAATTAATGGACATGCTCCACCTCAAAAAATCCAAATCCACCAAAAACACTAGAGCAAGCGACTTAAACCTTAGCACGGATATAAATAGGACGTGCTGGAGGGATAGATTTATCACTCAGAGACTCCCTATGCTGTGGAATAAAATCCCGGTCCATGTGAGGCAGAGCACCTCGCTGACTCTGTTCAAGAGAAATCTAGACCTGTGGATGGGAGATCGTAGGTTTACCCCGGGAATCATCTCTGGGTCACTGCTGGACAGAGGCACAACAAACTAATGGGCACAGTATTTTTTCATATAAGGGGTGGCGTAAGCCACAATAATTTGGGCTAGGCTTATAAATGCCTTAGGGCAGATAGCCTAGTATAAACCTATGAACCTATGAACCTATGAATAACAAGAACCGTTGGGAAAAGGAGTTGGTACCCGAGTAGTTTTCCCAGTTTATGGCAGGGTAGTTGAAATCACCCAGTATTAGGGTGTTTGGCTGCATCTTAATATTTTCCAGTATGTTTAGAAAGGTGTAGTGAGAATCTTGGGGCATGGCGGGGGATCTGTAGGAAGCTGCAATTTGGATTGCAGTCTTACCTAGTTTTAGTTGCACCTGGAGAATTTCAGATGCATTGTGTTGGGCAACTAGCCTGGAGGTGTGAATATCCTTGGTGAATATGGACATTCCTTCACCTTTAGTGTTTTGGTCTTGGTTTTGTGGTCAAAAGGTGTTGTAAGAGTTGTAGCCTGGTATTGCAGGGGTGCTCTCTGGAACCTTGAACCAGGTCTCAGTTACTGCACAGATATCGATGTTCTCCATTTTTAGGAGTGCGTTGAGAGAGTGCATTTTGAGGTTTAGACTTCTAGCATTGAGTAGCGTTACCTTCAGATTTTGCATGCTTGTTTCTGTTATGGTGGTGGTTTTGTCCTTTGAACCTTGCCTAAAAAAGGCACTATAGGGGTGGCAAGAGCTTTAGCCAGTAACCTGAATCCCATAGGTGACAGGTGCAGACCATCTCTGGCAAAGCCTCGTGGTTTGTCGATCATGTCTTCCCAGGCAGACAGATACTGGATCCTCTTTGAATGACACCAGAAGCTTAGCCAATTGTTGAAGTCAGTTATTTTGTCCTTATAATATGGTATGATGTTTGCAGATGACATTGTGATCTGTAGTGAGAGTAGGGAACAGGTGGAGGAGACCCTGGAGAGATGGAGATATGCTCTAGAGAGAAGAGGAATGAGGGTCAGCAGGACTAAGACAGAATATATGTGTGTGAATGAGAGGGAGGACAGAAGAATGGTGAGGATGCAAGGAGTAGAAGTGGCGAAGGTGGATGAGTTTAAATACTTGGGGTCAATAGTTCAGGGTAATGGTGAGTGTGGAAGAGAGGTGAATAACAGAGTACAGGCAGGATGGAGTGGGTGGAGAAGATTGTCAGGAGTGATTTGTGACAGACGAGTACCTGTAAGAGTGAAAGGGAAGGTCTACAAGATGGTAGTGAGACAAGCTATGTTATATGGGTTGGAGACAGTGGCATTGACAAAAAGGCAGGAGTTTGAGCTGGATGTGGCAGAGTTAAAGATGTTAAGATTTGCACTGGGTGTAACGAGGGTGGACAGGATTAGGAATAAGTATATTAGAGGGTCAGCCCAGGTTGGAAGGTTTGGAGACAAAGCCAGAGTGGCAAGATTACATTGGTTTGGACATGTGCTGAGGAGGGATGCGGAGTATATTGGGAAAAAGATGCTAAGGAGGAAACTACCAGGTAACAGGAAAAGAGGAAGGCCTAAGATTAGGTTTATGGATGTGGTGAGAGAGGACATGCAGGTGGTTGGTGTGACAGAGCAAGATGCAGAGGACAGGAAGAAATGGAAACAGGTGATCCGCTGTGGTGACCCCTAACGGGAACAGCTGAAGGAAGATGATGATGAATATGGTATAATTCTGGGCGAAGGCAGGATGCTACTCAGTGCTAGGGTCATACCTGTCTGAGCCACATGATCTGACAGCTCTTTCATGTCTCTTTTCATGTAGTCCAGGGAGGTGCGTCTCAAGTCATTCACTCCAGCATGGACAATGACAGAGTCGTATTTGTACTTGTTGTGGAGTGACTTGAGTGCATGCATTATGTGGCGGATCCTGGCACCCGACAGGCAGCTGACTGTAATTTTCTCCTTGTTCAGCCTGGTGAATTGGACATCAGTGTGCCTGACTATAGAGTCACCTATGACTAAAGTGTTAGGTACATTGTCTTGCCTTAGGGGCTGTTGTTGGGTGGCACACTGGGGTTGTGAGCTATGTGTTACTTTGGTTGCGACTGGTGTTTGTTTGCATTTCATCTTCTGAGATCCTTGTTGCTTGGGCAGGTTAATGTTAAGGGCCTCTGCATATGTGGGTTTAGTGTTGCCATGTGTGGGTGTTGATGGTGTGGGTTTTCAAGGGTGATGAGTTGATTGAGATGTAGTGCAGGTATTAACCTTCTCCTCTTGACTGTCTAGCACAGTCTTGGCCGGAGAGAGCTTTGCTTCCAGTTTGGCTATGTAAGTGCATCTCTCGCAGGTTGTAGTGTTGGGTGGTAGGAGGAGAGGGTTGTCTGTGTACATGAAGCAGTAACTACTTTGAACTTGATGAGTAGACATGTTGTCAGTAGTATTGTGGGAAGGCATAATGTAATGTTCTCATATCAACAGAGAACACACCTACAGCAGTGTAGAAATGTGTCCATATCCTGATAAGATTCTCCTGGTGGTGTGTACCATGAATTCCAGAAAGCCTCATTTTCAATAGAAAAAAGGATTGTGGCTTAAAAGGTTTGAGGTGACAGTCAGTTTCCCCTAGAATGTAAGCCACTACCAGAAAGATGTTTCAGTCAGCAGCCTTCTGTAAAACCTGCATAACTTAACAGATATAGTGAGCACTTTGCCTCCCTTTGTTCATTCAGATATGCCTAGAACATCTGTATGCCCACTTTCAACAAGAGATCCTTTGAAGTGTCACAGTCCCATGAAGCCCAAGGAGTAAAAAGCAGAAAAACACTAACACTGACTATAACTTCAGAATGTTAACAGGAAAATTGTGTTACAGCTTGTCTGTGTACACTGGACCATAACCTTCTTGAGATGGGTTCCCTCCCCACTATTAATTGCTTCATTGAGGACAACTGTGTTAGATCTGACCGAACAAACAACACAGCCATTTATGGAGAGGTGATAACTGCTGCAGACAGCCTGGACGACTGGAGTATGTATACAAGATTCTAAGAGGAAAGATGGTTATATAGTGCAAGGTGAAAAGTATGGGAGGGAGAAGGAGGGGTCATGAATGGCAAGTGAAGAGATTTAAGTTTAAGGTTTACATGAGGAATTATTTCACAGGTAGAATGGTGGAGGAGTTTTCCTGAAGAGATACTACAACATAAGGCAATAGAGGGGTTTCAGATTGCATGGGATAATAGGAAACTTGGCTGAAGGGGTAGTAGATGTTTTGTGCTAACCATCATTCAGAGAAACAATCTCTTTCTCTCTCAATTTCTCTCTCTCTCCACATGTTTGTGTGTGTGTGCATGTGTGTGTATATATATATATATATATATATGTGTGTGTGTATGTATATAAAATGTGTCTTTGTTTGTCTGTGTGCATGGGTCTCCTGTCAACAGGTTATGTATTCATATGTCTGACTTTTTTTGAGCTGTGAAGGTAGACACAGAGTGGAAACAATGACAGTTGCACTGAGCTGTTCCAGAGAGAACATTCCAGACCACTAAAATAATTCATGTGTGGGGAGGGGTATGCTAACCAGCGCAGCCAGGTTCTGCTAGTGTAACAGTTGGGCTTCATTATTCTAAGGCTTTTAACAGGGTCACACACCCACAGAATGCCTTTTGGTTTCCAATGTCTCATAGTCTTGCTATGTAACTGATGATCTCAAACAGTGAACAAGGAAGTAATGTAATCCAGGCATGTGTATCTGATATTCCCAGGTTGTATACAGAGTATTTCTCGGTACTGTTATCTGATCCTTTGTAACTGCTGATCCTCGGCTGTGCACAGGTTATTCCTGGATATTGTGATCTGATATTCCCAGGTTGTATACTGGGTGTTCCTTGGTACTGTTATCTGATCCTTTGTAACTGCTGATCCTCGGCTGTGCTCAGGTTATTCCTGGATATTGTGATCTGATATTCCCATGTTGTATACAGGGTATTCCTTGGTACTGTTATCTGATCCTTTGTAACTGCTGATCCTCGGCTTTGCTCAGGTTATTCCTGGATATTGTGATCTGATATTCCCAGGTTACACACAGGGTATTCATTGGTACTGTTACCTGATCCTTTGTAACTAATAATCCTTGGCTGTGCACAGGGTATTCCTGGACATTGTGTTCTGATTCTGTACATCTGATATTCTGGGGTTGTACACAGGGTATTTCTTGATACTGTTATCCAATCCTTTGTAATGTATAATCCCTGTCAGTGTACAGGTTATTCCTAGATATTGTAATCTGATTCTGTGTGTCTGATAATTGCAGGTTGTATACAATGTATTCCTCAGTATTGTAGTCTGATCCCATATAGCTAATAATCCCTGGTTATGAACAAAGTATTCCTGGATATCGTAATCTGGTTTTGTGTATCTGATAATCCCATGGTGTGTGCAGGATATTCCTGGGTACTGAATCTGATCTTGTATAGCTGATAACCACAGTCTCTGCGGAGGATATTCCTTGGTATATAATCTGATTGCATACAGCCTGGGATTATCAGATACATACAGGGTATTCCATAGTGCTGTAATCCAGTGCTGTGTAGGGGATAATCCCAGTATGTGTGCAAAGTATTCCTAAGTATTGTAATATGAATAATCATATGATAACAGGACCCCAGTTGTATGAATAGACTGCATGTATGGGCGAGGGGGAGTAGAAAGAAGGCATCATTACAAATGAAAGCCAAAGTGCTTCCTGTTGTAACATTTCATGTACTTTGGGGTCCTCCATATCTCTATATAGTGGATAATTTCATGCAAACATACTCTGTAATTCGAGGAGATACAGTCCAAGCCTACACGCACCGATCAGTGGGTATGTATGCATGTGAGGATGGCTGTGGCAGTTTCTGTATTGATGCAGTAGCCACATATAAAAACTATATCCGTTGTTTGCAGATTTAGAACATTCATCATTCACTCAGGACCAAATAGTGACAGCCCTGTCTGAATAACCCCCCCCCCCCCGCTCCATGAGTCAGGACAGTATCTCTGGCTGCTTTCTGACTTTTACTAAGCAAAGCCTCCTAGACCACTTATAGATTTTAAAGAACAAAAGTCTCACCTCTGACTTGTTTTTCTTAAAACCTAGCAGCTGGACCACATTAGTTCTTATCTGTGATGATAGATCCACAGCTGATGTAGGACGATACAAGACCTGTCAGCATTATCAGTATAGTCTGTAAGGTTTTCTAGAAGATATTCATGAAAGTAATTCAGAAGTTTTTGGTAATTTACTGTTCTAAGGCATGTATCATTGTGGTTTTAAGGTTAGATGATGCTTACGAAACCTGGTCACGTTCTTCAAGGAAGTCACAGTTGCTGGTTGTTGAGAGATTATTGGTGCATACAGCCAACTTGTATCTTGCAGAGCATACAACACCATCCTACAGGAAAGGAGTATTAATAAACTTAAAGAAGTCAGAGTTAATATTTACATAATCTGTTGGACAGCTATATGGTTGTCAGAACCCAAAGAATTAGGGTTGGTGGTCAGTCGTCACCACCATTGGAAATTACCAGCAGAATGCAGGGGAGGTTAATGCTAGTTCCTCCACTTTTTATTATTTTTTCTTGGATGCCCTTGTTCAGAAATAGATCCTTTGGCTTACCAAGTCTGCTGATGATAGTAAATTTGGTACAATTGTCCTTTCCTCTACAGATGTGTAAGAACTGCAACAGGGGTTGCATGTAACCCACTCGTGGTATACAAATGTGGTCTGACTCTCCATACAAATAAGTGCAGGATAATCACATAGAGAAAGCAGATAATTGCTGTGGCCTACTGTATTATAGAAAAACAACTCAGAGTAGCTGTCATCATAAAGGACCATGGTACTCTCATCATAGATTCATAGCTTGGTATCAGCCTATGAATCACTGCTTGTGCAGTGTGCACTGATGAATCACTGCTTGTGCAATGTGCACTGATGAATCACTGCTTGTATAGTGTGTATTGCCATCTCATTTAGTCATTGTATATATGTCTGTCTAGGTCTAGTGTGAAAGTTTCAGAAGGTTGCATTTTGGAAATGAACACATTGCCACAATATTGCACTGCAGATTTACAAAGGAGAAAAGCAGGCCTGTTTGGTTCTTATTTTTTCACTAGTCTTGAAAATCTGTTTTTCCCCACTCTTGTTTACCATGTAGGAGTTCAAGAAGAATAAACTGCTTTTTGCTCCCTTCTTCTCTGTAGGCACTATATTTGCCCCTTCTCACAGCCACCCATGCCTAGTATAAGGTGGTAGTTGTAACAGTTTTGTTTTGTGACTATTTTATTGTATGTCTTCTCTCCTGCTTATTTTGTGCTCTTTCTTTACCTTACTCAGCTGAAAAATAGTTGCATGTTATGTAAATGTCATAGTACAACAGTTTAGAATGTTGGAGGATCATCAAAGGTTACCCCACTCTTCACGAGTAAGAGATCATTTCCTGGAGGTGGCCATCCATCCATCCATCCATTCATTCTCAGCTCCTTTTCCCCATTTCTGCACATGGGATCAGGGTGTCACTTCACTGGTGACAGTCATCTAAAGCCAAGGTTTACACCGCCTAGTGGCTAGCCATGCCGTAGTAGTTCTTCCACGCCTCCCACTCACACCTATGGTCAGTTTAGAGAGTCCAATCCACCCATTCCTTGTGTTTGGAATGTGGAGGGGAAAAAAGAGCACCAGTGCAACAAAGGTAATTTGTAATTATATGACTAAAATCAGATTCTGTGATTCTTTGAGGCTCCTTCATGAAATCCATCTTCTAATTTAAACACGTTTAAATCCTCCTGTGACCGAACAGAATATGAAATTGAGTTAAACTGTAACATACTGAAAAAGCAGAAACTCAGTTTTGAATGTTTGCAGGGTTTTTTTTCTGCTTCTTTCAGACATGAAGCACTCTGCATATTTTCACGCCCTCATATCCTAAGTGGGCCACAGATGTGCAGCAGTGCCAGTGTCCATACTTGTAATCTGAAATTTTGGCCAACCATGAAATGAATACACTGAAAAAAATAGCTGCTTGGTAGCAATCGGTGAGGTCACTGGTGACCAGGGGTTGTGAAGATGGGTAATTAATTGCGTTTAAAGTCTAATTACTTCCTGATTCTCTAGCTGGATCCTCAGAAGAAGGTGCTTTGTGTCAGAGGAAATTGAAATATCTTCTTAGTAGTCAGAGAGACCTGCTTACATTCTGTACTGTGGTACTAGAGCATTTAAAAAACCTTATGTAGTAAGTAGGCAGCTAGACTGAATAGTGTTGCCAAAGATTGCTTGCAAGGCCTTTACCCTTGGTAGAAAACATGTCTCAGTGGCCAGGCAGCAAGTCTATTAACTCTGCTAAAGAATTATTTTATTATTGGTTCTGTTTATTTGGATTTTGTATTAACAAAACGCATTTGAACAACCATTGCAGATCTTATGGCTGTGACTTCACTGGATATTGCGATCCATTTTGGAGGATTTAGGGCTATATTGCCATTATAGCCTGCTTATGCTGAAGAGAACCAGAATCCCAAGGAATAAATGGTTTCTTAACTGACATGTACATATATTAGCCAAGGGAGGATATATTTAAATGCAACAAAGAAATTAGATGTGTAAAGATAGGAGAGGCATATAGCAGACAAGGAAGGAGGAAAGTCTGAGCTAGAGTTTGTTTTGAGTCAGGGGCTAGGTATTTATGTTTGTGGAGTAGGCTGAGTTTTTGATTTGTCTTTTTGATACAGTGCTGGATATGGGTATCAAATTTTAATTGGGCATCAGTGATAACACGAAGGAGCATAGTATGTGGGTCAGCTGGTATAATGGTGTTATCAAGAGAAGAAATGGTGAAGGTAGTTTTGAGGTGGGAGAGGGATTTGGGAAGGAAGAGTAGCAGTTTTTTTTTGGGATTACGTATTAGTTGGTTGTTGGTTAGCCATTTTTCTACACATAGCTATGTCGACTAGAAGATAAGAGGTTAGAAAAGTTGTCAGAACAGGTGATAAGGGTGGCGTCATCTGCATATTGTATCAGGGAGGATGTTGTACAGGAAGTGTGCAGTTGGATTGTAAAAACATTAAAGAGTAGAGGGCCAAGAATAGAGCCTTGAGGAACTCCTGTATGAATGGGTAAGTAAGGGTAGCAGGTGGACTCTTATCCTACCGACTGTTGTCTAATAGTGAGATAGCTAGAGAACCATTTAATAATAGAGGGGGAAAGGTTAAGTTCAGATAGTTTATCAAGATGTTTAGAGTGAGAGATGGTATTGAATGCTTTTGAGAGGTCAAGAAAGAGGCAAGAAACAAGTAGATTTTTGTCTCTGGCTTAGGCAACAGTCTAAGTAAAGGACAGAAGGGCAGTGGATGTGCTATGGTGGAGTCTGAAACCACGTTGAGTTAGGGGTTAGGAGGTTTTATCTATTAGGTATTTAAGTAGCTGTTTGTGACTGCATTTTTCAAGGAGTTTAGATAGTGGAGAGAGGATTGCAGTAGGTCTGTATTTGGATGGTTCATTACTATTGCCTCCTTTATTAAGCAGGATGGTAAAGAAAGATTTCCATATGTCTGGGACAATGGATTCTTGAATAGATCTATTGATCAGGATAGAAATAGGGTAAGCTACTGAGTGGCTAGTTTAAGAAAGAGAGAGGAAGGTTGTCAGAGGAGGGGGAGAATGGCTTCAATTTAAGCAGAAGGGATTTTGTGTAGGAGTTTGGGATGGGGTCTAATGTGAAAGAGATGCTATTGTTAGAGGTGGGAGTGGCATGTGTGAGATTTTTGTTCTGACCGTTTTGGGTTAATTTGAGAATAGATTGTATGAAATAGGTGTGAAGAAGAGTAGCAGTTTTGAGATGAGGTTTGTCAAGGTAGGGGTTGGGAGTAGAAGGGTTAGCTGGGTGCAGGAATTTATTAATAGAGTGCCAGAATTTTTGGGGGTTAAAGTTACATGCGAGTTGGGCATTAGAATAGAATAGAATTGATGTTCTTCGTGTTTCACTGCTGCAGTCATTACATTTGGGTAATCTGCTGGCAGGTTGCCCTCAGTCAGCCTGAATAACAAAGTCTTGGGTCCTGCGTCGGTTGCTGTCTCCTCTTCCATGACGTCAGGTTGTCAGGGGTATAAAACATGCAGCCGACGCCATTTTATTCAGTCTTTCTTGCCGCACGGTGCCCGAAGCAGAAGCGGTTCGCAAGTGTCAGTCGGCCGACTCTTGAAATTTTTGCATTTGAGTTTCAGAACCGAAGTCTTCAAACTAAAGCTAAGTACCCCATTGGGGAAACTTTTTCTTTGCCTCTAAATATTTTGGGTCTAGATTTAATTATCCTGAAATGTCATCGGTTAGCAATCCGACTACCGGAGTTCACAAAAAATGCAAAGAAAAAGACAGAGACAGACCGTCGAGGTCCAAAACCGACGACGAAGCTTCTCCTAAGCCAGTTGCCGGGACTCAGTGAGACGCTTTCGCAGCCCCTGATACCCACTACTTTTGAGTCGCAGGCCTCTATCGAGACTCATTCAGAGTCCGGTATGTCGCGAGATTCTCAGAGTATTGAACTCGCGGATGTCTCTCCCTTGGATGGGTCCGGAGCCGCTGAGCAGGCACCAGCTTCTGAGGGTGTTTTCAGGCCTCAACGTTTTTATATTAATGCCAGCCTCAAAAAGAAGGTCAAAAACATCTTCTGTGTCTAAAAAAAACGATGCATGAGCCACGTGCTCAGGCCCCTATGCCTAAAAAACAGATGATCAAAATGGCTGAGGACTTAATTACCTTGATAAGGGGTCCCCCCCCCCCTGCAAAGAGGCCTAGGCAAGGCACTGATTATGAATCTTCAGATCAGGTTTCCATTTCTTCTGATTCCTCTTCTGATTAGGAATTTTCTGTTCCACCCTATGAGGATTCTGATCAAGAGGAATCCATCCCATCTGCATCTCCTCCTGAGGATTACTCTTTTGGAGAGACTTTGCATACTTTAAGGGAACATTTTCACTGGGAGAGTTAGACTTCTCTGAATCAAAAAAGAGGCTTAGGGATTTTCTTCTTCTTCCTCAGCATAGGCCTTTGGCAATACCTCCTGTATTAGACATTGTTGATGATGTGTTTTCGGAATCAAGCATGGCTCCTGATTCCCTACCTCCGGCTCCTAGTAAGTCAGACAGATATTACAGGGTTCCTGACTCCCACAAATTTCTATTCAAAAATGATGCTGCTGATCCTGAGACTATTTCACAGGGTCCCAAGGGTGTAAAGGCCTCTACAGCCAAAAATCCTACCCCCTCTGATAGAAATTCCAGGGCGCTGGATAGATGGGGAAAGAAGGTTTATATGTTTGCTACCTTGGCAGTCTGGGCCTTAAACTACCAGTTTCATATGCTTAAATATCAACAGCATGTTATGGGCTTACTGAAACAGAAAATGATGTTGATTTCTGATTGTGTGAAAAATAGAGTTACAGGAATTATTGCATTCAGCGGAACAGGTTGGAAAGCATACTTTGCAATGTGGTTTTGATTCCTTGGAGGCCTCTTGCAGGGCCACAGTTACTGGATCTGTGATTAGAAAGCTTGCCTGTCTCAAGGAGCAAAATCTGCCTGATCATGTTAAAGCTAAATTGTTGGATGCCCCCTTGCAGCATGATACTCTGTTTGGTAATAAGGCAGAAGTGGTTTTAAAGAAAATGGAAGACAAAGCTAAATCTATGCAAACTGTAAAAGATTTCTTGCAAGTGCAGCCACCCAGGTTCAGTAGGCACTGGCCCACTAAAAATTGGTCCTTTCCTGTGTCCAACAGAGCCACTCAAGGCAAATCCAGGTGCTCAAAAGGCTCCAGATACCAATCATAGGGTTCTTACAGGTCAAAGGAATGGGGTGCCTCCACCTCCAAATCTGGAGGAAACAAAGCACAACCCTACAGTAAGCAGTCTCAATAACTTTCCTCTACTAACACCAAGCATTTATCTTTTGGCAGCCCCCTTGGCGGGGGAAAACTAGCACTTCATGCTCAAAATTGGCAGTTAATTACCCAGGACAAGTGGGTATTAAACATAGTATCCCAGGGGTACAGATTTAATTTCTATACTTTGCCAATTCTAAACGGATGGCCAGATCTGCCATAAAATCAGTGGGCAGAGGCTCAGAAACAAGTTATGTCCCTCATGGATATAGGGGCTATTCAGCCAGTACCAGAAAAGGAAAAAGGACAATGTTTTTATTCAAGACTTTTCCTGGTACCCAGAAAAGACAATTCTTGGTGTCCAATACTGGACTTATCGATTTTGAACATGTTCCTGGACATTCCAAAATTTAAAATGCTGACTTTACAACAGCTACTGCCTTTGCTGGACAGGAACGCTTGGTTACTGACTCTAGACTTAAAAGAGGCATACCTGCATATCCCAATAACGGAATCATGCAGAAGATACGTCCGCTTCAAAGCAGGTTTTTTGCATTACCAATTATCTGCACTGCCCTTTGGCTTATCTACTGCACCCAGGGTCTTTACAAAGTGCCTGGCACCAGTAATTGCATTCTGCAGACAAAGAAGCATACAAATTTATCCTTATCTGGATGACCGTCTCATTCAAACAGAGAACAAGGACACTCTTCTTCAACATCTGGCATTTGTAAAAAGGCTTCTAACATGCCTATGGTACACAATAAGCAAAAAGAAAATCCCAGCTGGTACCCTCTCAAATAATTACATTCCTGGGTGCAAGCTTGAATACAACTGCCCAGATGGCTTACCTTACACCAGACGAACAAAGGCAACTGACAACATACTTCAAACAAATGGCAACAAAAATCCAGTTATCTGCAAGACAAACTCTGCAGGCTTTGGGGTTCATGGCATCTGACATTCTACTAATTCCATATGCGAGACTGCATATGAGGAAACTTCAGTGGTACCTAAAAAGTTTATGGAGTCAACATTGTCACTGTCTGGAAACAATGATTCCTCTCATTCCCTACCTACAATAGGAGTTTCTTTGGTGGGCAGAGACATGTCACCAAAACAAGGGACTGTCATTCACTCTACCCCCTGCCACCCAAACCCTAACTACAGACTCATCAGACTATGCTTGGGGGGCCCACCTGGCAGGGAGATGCATTCAGGGCAAATGGAGCCCAAAACAAATGGATCTGCATATCAACCAGAAAGAGATGCTAGCTGTTCAGAATGATCTGACAGCCTTCAAGGACTTACTTCATCCAACTACTGATAAAGACGGACAACACCACGGTTACGTGGTACATAAACAAGCAGGGGGTACACATTCCTACCCCCTTTGCAGACTAGCCATGGCATTGTGGAACACAGCTTTGACTTACCACATACATCTTCAAGCTCAATTCCTGCCAGGAAAACAAAATACTCTGGCAGACGACCTAAGCAGAAATCTTATGGACCCACATGAGTGGAAACTGGACCCAGAAATCTTCAGCATGTTAACACAGAAATGGGGGAGCCCAGACATAGATCTATTTGCCTCTCCACAAAATTATCAGTTGGACAAATTCTGCACAAGAACTCCTCACAAAAAGGCATGGAAAGTGGATGCCCTATCCTTCAGTTGGAAAAACCCATCAGTCTATGCCTTTTCCCCTCTGCCTCTTCTCTCCAAGGTCTTACTAAAAGTCAGACAGGAAAAAAAAAAATGATCCTAGTTGCTCCGGACTGGCCTCGCCAGCACTGGTACCCACTTCTAAGGAATATGTCTCAACGTCCTCCTTGGTACTTGCCTCAAATACCTCATCTACTGTCTCAGCAGAACACTCAGCTCCAACCTCTGAATCTTGCAGCATGGCTGATCATTTAATTATTCAAATAACACCTCTTAGTAAATCTGTGATGGATGTCATTTTGGAAGCCAGAAGGCCTAGTACTAGAAAATCTTATGCTGATAAATGGAAGAGATTCTGTGCTTGGAACCAAGCACAAGGAACAGACACAGCAAAGCCCAATATGCCTCAGATTTTACAATATTTGACTGAGATGCTTGACAAGGGCCTATCTTTTTCTTCAATAAAAATCCATGCCTCTGCCATCTCGGCTCATTACAACACAGAACCTCCCCTCTTTTCTCATCCTCTGCTTAAACAGTATCTTAGAGTGGCCAAAATTTAAGGCCTCCCAGAAGATCACCAACTCCTGCATGGGACCTCAATTTTGTGCTGGAAAAACTCACCCTGCCTCCTTTTGAACCAGCAGCTACTGCGGATATAAAATTTCTATCTTGGAAAACAGCTTTTCTCTTGGCAGTCACTTCAGCAAGAAGGGTTTCAGAACTACAGGCTCCCATGGCTGTGGAGCCTTTTATTACATTTTACCGAGACAGGGTGTCCCTCAGGACCAATCCTTCTTTTATGCCTAAGGTGGTATCCAGTGTGGCTCTTAACCAGACAATTCACCTGCCAACATTTTACCCAAATCCGCAGAACAAGGGGGAGTGGATTCTGCATTCATTGGACGTACACAGACAACTAAGATTCTACTTAAACAGGACCAAATCTCTAAGAAAGTCTGAGCAACTACTGGTAGCATTTGCTGCAGGGTCAGAGGGGAAGGCTATATCAAAGCAGACTATTTCAAAGTGGATAAGCCACTGCATTCATTTCTGCTACTTGCATCATGGTAAACTGTGCCCAAGAGGATCAGGTCACATTCCACCAGGGCTGAGTCTACCTCAGCAGCTTTTCTCAGAGGGGTTGCAACCAAAGACATTCTAGAGGCTGCTACTTGGAGCTCTGTTCATACCTTCACAAAGCATTATCATTTGCCTCTCTTCTCCAAATCCAGGGCAGGCTTTGCCACTGCAGTTCTGCAGGGCCTTATAACCGCTCCTAATGCTGTTTAGTTCCATCCTCCGATCCATAATTTTGGGATTCTACCCAAATATAATGACTGCAACAGTGAAGCACGAAGAACATAGTACAGTTGTGTACACTTACCATAAATGTAGATGTTTGAGTGTATTCACTGTTGCAGTCTGGGTTATCCACCCACCATCCCCCTTTTCTATACCTTTTCTTTCCTTCACTATATAGTAATTCCTTTGTGGTGTATTTGCTTTTAGATGAAGGTAAAGTTTATGTTGCTAAAAGTGTGTTTACATATATTTCTGTTTATTTATATATATATATATATATATATATATCTATATATATATTTTTTTTTTTTTTTTTTGCTCCCCATTTGGGGGGCACCTGACATATGGGACAAGAAAAACTGAATAAAATGGCGTCGGCTGCATGTTTTATACCCCTGACGACCTAACGTCATGGAAGAGGAGACAGCAACCGACGCAGGACCCAAGACTTTGTTATTCAGGCCGACTGAGGGCAACCTGCCAGCAGATTACCCAAATGTAATGACTGCAACAGTGAATACACTCGAACATCTACATTTATGGTAAGTGTACACGACTGTACTTTTCTTATGCTTGTTACTGTGCTTCTTTGTAAAGTTACAGAGTTCTTTATATTTTTGATGAAGGGACGTGGATTTAGTTTTAGTCCATTGTTTCCAGGTGGTGCTTCTTTTTTTCATAAAGGTGAAGATGTCTTTTTAGTGCCAGGGGTTGAGGGTTGATTTGATCCTAACTTTTCTAAGAGGTGCTTAGGGGTTAAGAGCAATGAGGAAAGTATGGTTGAAGTAACGGACTTCATCATTCAGGGGGATGTATTTCAGAATCCACCAGTTTATGGAGTTTAGCATGTTGAAGGTTTCATTGTTAAAAAAGGAGAGATTGCAACATTCCTTGTAGAGATGGAATTTCAGCATCTGAACAGAGTACCTATGAACTCTGATAGGAAGTTGGTCACTTAAGGAGTTTGGTAGGGTAGTAGGGTTTTGATAGGGATTAGGATCAGAAGTTAAGATCCAGCCAAAGGTAGAGCTTTTGTTATTATTTTTGTGGAAATGAGTAGGTGTGGTAAGTAGCTGATGGAAGCCATGAAGATTGATGTTGAGGGAAGAGCTGGTTATTGATAATTTTTGCCAGTCAATATTGACGGCCCTAACAGAATGGTTTCATAGGATATATGGAGTGACATTTATGAGAGAATGGATTTGAGGATGTGAATGTTGTTGCCTGGTGGAATATAGATAGTAGCTATGGCAAATTTATTTTGGGGGTTAAGGTGGCAGTTTAAGATAGGAAGTTTGGCTGGGTGAAATTATGGCTGGGTTATGGGTAGGAGGAATAAACTGAGGTGTTTGGAGTACATAATAGCGATGCCATCACCTTTCCTGGCGATTCTGTCTTGATGGTAGATATTATAGTGGGGGTAGGGTTTCTGAGTTGGAGATATGGGGCTTTAACCTTTAAGCAAGTTTTGGATAGGGTTAGGATGTATGGGGAGTGGAGGGGACTCCAGGAGTGTAGTTTTGAGGTTTTGTTAGGTAGGCTGTGCATGTTAATTGAATATATGGCAAGGTGTTTGGTACTGGTGGCCAGGGGGAAATGTGGCTGGTGGCAGATGGGTTGGTGGAGGCATTTGTTGGTGAGACAAGACCTAGATTGGAATGGATATCTCCATCATGTAGAAGTATGTTTGAGAGTGGGGGTCGTTTAGAGAGATAGAAGTAGTAATATAACAATTTGAGCTTTGGTTTGGGGGGTAAGGGAGTGTGTGTAAGGACTTTATGGTTGTGACGTAGGGTATAGGAGATGTTGAAGCGAGATGGGGAAGTAGTGAAGGTGTAGGAGGTTTCTTTTTGTTGTGAAGAGAGTATAATGGTAGTTGGAGGTTGGCAGTGATAGAGCTGTCTATGATTGGAAGTAAGGCATGTGAAGAAGCAGAGTAACATGGTTAAGGGGTAGACCTGAGCCATGGTATGAGACCGAGTTTTATATGTAGCATGAGTTTGGTAAGAGGTTGAGTAAGGGTTACTTAAATTAGTTATATTTGCTGGAGTAGTACTATGAAAGATGGTTTAGGGCTAGTTAATTATGATGGTCTGCTTAGCTCAAGTCTTGAGTAGAGTGGTGAAGAGAAGGGGGTTAAGTGAGGCTAGGGTGTTTGTGTTGGATAATTGGTGATAGCAAGTTGGACTGTAGCCGAGACTAGAAAGTATAACCTAAATGAATGTGGAGTGGGTGGGAATGGGGGGGGGGGTTAGGGGAGGGAAGTGACCCGGAGTGTAGCGAGCCCTGTTCAAGGATTGGAAAGTTTCTACAAGAAAAAGAATCATAAAGAGTTCACCACAGGTAGAAACTTTGTTCTGCATAATTATCCATAGAATACAAGAGCAGAGAATGGCATTTTTTATTGTTCGTTTTTGCTCTGTTACCTACATACTACTTAGCCCAAGAAAGTAAGCCTGAGACTTTGTTCCTCTGTTTGCCACTTAAACGTTTTAGTTACTTTTTTAAGCAGGACCCTGCTGTACAAACAGCAGGGTCCTGGAGTTGAGTCTGGGGCTGGAGTTTCCTATTTCTGTTGCCTTAGATTGAGTGAATGGAGACTGCTCACAGAAAATAGAGGGGGGGACCCGAGTTGACCAGGTGCACAGTACCACTGGAGTGAGTAAGGAAGATAAAAGATCATGTTAGGAAAAGAGGGTAAAGTCACAGCACAAGCAGTGTATGCGTAAAATAATGTTAACATAACCTATCCATTTCAGCAATAAATGATTGTGACTCTTAAACAACAACATATCCTATCAGCATACAGCAGCAGCATACGTTGTAATATTTCACCAAAAACAAAGCATAAATTCTATAGCACTAGTAGTGTCCGGAGACTGGCATTAGAAAAATAGGTCAGCATGTATTACTATATGCAGACATTAAACATTACTCAGTTAAAACTGCCTTACAGCACTTTACTCAAACGCCGTTTGTAGAAAAAATACAAATAAAAAGTGTGGCATAAAACATTAAGTAATGCAGAGCACAGTGGAGCATGTATTACTATATGCAGACAATAAACATTGCTCAGGTAACACTGCCATACAGCACGTAACTCAAACGCCGTTTGTAGATTTAGTACAATTAAAAAGTGTGGCATAAAACATTAAGTGATGTAGACATTAATCACTGAACATTTTCAACATGGAAAACCTGACTTACAGCACGTTATTCTAACGCTGTTTGTAGAGACAATACAGGTAAAAGTGTGGCACAAAGCATGAAGTAAAACAGGATCACTTACAAGAGATGCACACCAGGGATGCAATCAGCTGCAGATGTGGAACAAATATGGTGCCCATGATTTTTAAAACATTTGGTGTGTTGCACCTGAGCAATGTAAAGGGCAAGGTTGGGTATAGCATCCAGTTGGAAAGTAGAGAGGCAAGAGAGTTCCTAGCACCGGCAAATACCTTACAGAGTTACATGGGACAATTTAAGTTACTGTAGATGTCATAGCAGTGCAGGGTATGCACACAGACACCCAAGGATTGAAATGTTTCTACAACAAAAGCAATCAGAAAGAGCTCCTCACAGGTAGAAACTGTGTTCTGCTTAATTATCCACACAATACAAGAGCAGTGAATGGTGTTGTTTTTATTTTTTGTCTTTGCTCTTTGTTAGTTGCATACTACTTAGCCCAAGAAAGTAAGCCTGAGACTGTGTTCCTCTGTTTGCCACTTAAACGTTTTAGTTACTGTTTTAAGGGTGTGGGACTGGTGGCTACAACTGATGGGTCTATAGAGAGGGGCTCAGTACAGTACTTTTACTGACCTTTCTCTGTTCCAGTGAGCAGAGAGGCTAAGGAAAAAAAGTTGAGATGAGTGAGAAGGGTGGGGGGCTCTGAGGGAGAAGGTTTGCAGCTGCTGCCCCTGGAAGTATACACTCCAACTTAATTTAACTTAATTGAACAAGATATGAGTTGTTCACAAAAAAGGCACCTACACTGTCCTAAAGTACAAATAGCAGGGTCCCAGAGTTGAGTCTGGGCCTGAAGTTTTCTGTTTCTGTTGCCTTAGATTGAGTGAGTGGAGTCTGCGCTTGCAGGAAGTAGATGAGGAATGATCCGAGTTGACCAGGCGCACAGTACCACTGAAATGAGTAAGAAAGATAAAAGGCTATGTTAGGAAAAGGGAGTAAGGTCATAGCACACGCAGTGTATTGAAAAAAGAACAAGTTAACATAACCTATGCATTTCAACAGTAAACCATTGTAACTCTTAAAAACTCACCAAAAACAAAGCAGAACTTATAGCACTAGCGGTATCCTAAGACTGGCATCAGAAAAATAGCTCAGGATGTATTACTGTATGCAGACATTAAACATTACTCAGTTAAAACTACCATGCAGCGCTTTACTCAAATGCTGTTTGTAGATTCAGTACAGTTAAATAGTGTTGCATAAAACATTTGGTGATGCAGAGCACAGCTGAGCATGTATTACTATATGCAAACAATAAACATTGCTCAGTTAAAACTGCCGTACAGTGCTTTACTCAAACACTGTTTGTAGATGGAATACAATTAAAATGTGTGGCATAAAACATTACGTGATGCAGAGTGCATCTCAGCATGTATTACTATATGCAGACCATAGACATTGCTCAGTTAAAACTGTCGTACAGTACATAACTCAAATGCCATTTGTAGTTTCAGCACAACTGAAAAGTGTGGCATAAAACGTTAAGTGATGCAGACATGAATCACTAAACAGTTTCAACATGGAAAACCTGCCTTACAGTGCGTTATTCTAATGCCGTTTGTAGAGACAATACAGGTAAAAGTGTGGCACAAAGCATGTAGTAAAACAGTATCACGTACAAGAGACGCACACCAAGGATGTGATGAGCTACAAATGTGGGACAAATATGGTGCCCTGGGTTTTTAAAACATTTGGTGTATTGTACCTGAGGAACATAAGGGGGGTGGGTATATCATCCAACTGGAAAGTAGAGAGGGAAGAGAGTCCCTAGGCACTGACAAATACCTTACAAAGTTACGTGGGGCAATTTAAGTTTAGATGTCGTAGCAGTGCAGGGTATGCACACAGACACCCTGTTCAAGGATTGCAAAGTTTCTGCAAGAAAAACAATCAGAGTTCCCCACAAGTAGAAGCTCTGCTCTGCTTAATTATCCACTCAGTACAACAGCAGTAAATCGCGGCATTTTATTTTTGCTCTTTGTTAGTTACATACTACTTAGCCCAAGAAAGTAACCTGATACTTTGTTCCTCTGTTTGCCACTTATTTCTACATGATTTGCTGTTTGCTTGACATTCAGTGCACATTCTTACTCCTTTTCACATCTCTATCCTCAACAGCTCACTTTACAAATGATCTTTCAAAGTCTTTAATTTTGGGAAGTCCAGCTTAAGCTTGATGCAACATGTTACACCCCTACAATACACAAACAAGATCAACATTTAGTTTTCTTGAATAGTAAGATATAAATCTTGGCTGAGTTATTCTAGGCCAGCTTTTCAAGACATATTCATGAACCAGTGACAGAACTATATCTTTGACCGTCCAGTATTTTATTTGCCTGTTATGCAGCAGTGTATTATCCGTGGCATCTAACATCAGAAGCTGATAGTTCTGCATGCTTTACTGTAGTAGGTACATACTGTGTCACCAGTAACATGCAGAACTGATTTTATCTACAAAATCTTTGACATCTACTGGAATATGAAACTAGCCATGGTTCCTTTGGTATACCTATTTCCTCTTTAAATACAGTTTCATGCTTGATAGCTGTAAGGCAGGTTTTCCATGTTGAAACTGTTTAGTGATTAATGTCTGCATCACTAATGTTTTATGCCACACTTTTTAATTGTATTGTATGTACTGGGAAGGCCGCCAGCCTAGCCAGATAGAATTGTGCAGATAATTCTGTCATTTGTAAATATAAATGTAAACTATAGGCTTGTTGTCTTAAATGTAAAGAAATACTGTTACATGTGGAACTGGAAATAAATGTGACAACAGTGCACTCTACTGACCGAAGTAAAGCATGTGGTGACCCTTTGAAGTAGACAGTAGTGCCGAGGGGTCTAGCTGAAGAAATTATTTTTATTGTTTTAACCAAGAGTTAAATTGCTAGATTTAAACATGCAAATGTATTTTTATTGCTCTGCTCCTAACCAGCTGCAAGATAACAAAAGGGAGATGTTAAAATGTAAATGTGTAACCTGGGAACTCCAGGAAGGGTGAAGAATGATGTAATGTTTAGCAGAACTGCAGTTTCAATTTAAACAATGAGAACCAGAGATTATTGAGCATTTTTGTCTTGACCATCTAACTCACATCACTCCGCCTGTTGTCTTATGTAAGTTATCCTAGACTTGTGTTTTCTTTTAGAAATAGTCAAATCTTTCTAGCTCCCAGCTAAGTGTTTTCCTGTGATGTCAGAACTGTACTACTGAAGTATTTTAAGTATTTCTGTGTGATCTCTGAATTCTTGACTAGCACTGTATAGTAGATCGTATTGTCTTGTGGTTTTAATTATTTATTATTAAATATTTTAAGACCTTTTAACTGTGGCTGGTTTGTGTAAAGGTAACCCCAAGCTACCATATAGGTGGCAATCCACTAAGCACAGAAGAGGTTATCAGGGACCTGGGGACCCAGGTTGACAGTGGCCTTTCTTTTGACACTCACGTTGCTAAAGTGGTTAGAAAGACCTTCTACATTGCCCACCTGATCATGAAGGGATTCACATCCAGATCTAGTGAGGTCATTGTTCCCCTGTACTCTTCACTTATCAGACCAATGATCGAGTACAATGCCCCATTCGGGATGTATCTCACCCGACATCTGCAGCAATTGGAGAGACCCCAAAAGTTCCTCACCAAAAGGATAAAGGGACTCCAAAATCTGTCATATGCTGCCAGATTGAAGAAACTCCAGCTCTATTCAGTCACATACCGTCTGCTCAGAGGTGACATGTGCCTGACATACAAGGCCATGTCCAACCCGGAATTAATGGACATGCTCCACCTCAAAAAATCCAAATCCACCAAAACCACTAGAGCAAGCGACTTAAACCTTAGCACGGATATAAATAGGACGTGCTGGAGGGATAGATTTATCACTCAGAGACTCCCTATGCTGTGGAATAAAATCCCGGTCCATGTGAGGCAGAGCACCTCGCTGGCTCTGTTCAAAAGAAATCTTGACCTGTGGATGGGAGATCGTAGGTTTACCCCGGGAATCATCTCTGTGCCACTGCTGGACAGAGGCACAACAAACTAATGGGTACAGTATTTTTTCATATAAGGGGTGGCGTAAGCCACAAAACTTTGGGCTAGGCTTATAAATGCCTTAGGGCAGATAGCCTAGTATGAACCTATGAACCTATAGGTTAAGCTCTAAAAGTACATTGCATGTATATAAGGATCCTGTACCAAGTCACTCTAATAAAGCCTTGAGACTGTTTAGTCATACTACCAGTTGGATAATACTATTGCACAGTAATAATTGGACACCCTTTTAAGGGCCTTTGGGTAGCTGATAATATTAGCTGGGTGGTGGCAAGTGATTACTACCGTATAGTCTGGGTAAAAGGGGCACAGCTGGAGAACCTGTGCCAGCCTTCCCCAGAAGACTCTGTGTGGTTGTAGAAACTCTTATCTCAAAGTGTGTGTGTGTCAGCTACTTGGGCAGGGACACAAAGCACTGGTTGGACAGAGAGGGTGCTGGAGATTTTAGCTTGCTCAGCTGGCTGAGATCTGGACCCTATAGCTGTGCCAGTGGGGAGTCTTATTGGGGATCTGGAGAGCAAGGGAGCGACCAGCCCCAGACTGACTGTGATCTCTGTGTGCTCTTAGGGGAAATTGCTCTTTATTATGTGTATTTGTTATCCTTTCCTCTCATGTGAGATGTCCTCTCTGGTGTTATTGTTGAGGATTGAGGCTCCTTGATTGCTGGGCCAGGGCACGGGTATCACATTTGTGGTGGCAATGGTGGGATTGAGGCTCCTTAATTGCTGGGCCGGGGCATGGGTGTCACATTTGGCAGCGGTGGAATATCCACACCATATATTAATTAGTTGGCAAATACTAACTGGCTTGTAGTGGTGTGGGTAGAGTGAATCCTGTAGCTTGTGTGCAGTGAGCTTTGAAGGTGTTTTGTACTCTAAAACAGCCATTCAGTGAATACTCAGAGTTCATATCACAATTGTTTTATTTCTTTTGTTAGATTAGTTAGTCAGGGTGAGCAGGCAGCATGTCAGCAGAGGAGTATGGAAAGCTGACAAGGAGCCAGCTGGCAGAGATGTGCCAGGGTTTGGTTACAGCTACATTAGAAAACAGCATCCAGGAGGACAATCAGACTGGCAGTGGAGATGTAATACCCTTGGAGAATGGACAGCTCAACCTTTCTGCAGTAGACTTAAAAATCCAGCTGGAGCTAAAGAGACTTGAGTTGAAGGCCAGGCATGTGGAATTAGAAGCAGCTGAGAGACTGAGGCGTCTAGAGAGAGGAGAATGAGAAACTGTTATGTCTGCAAGCTGAGGAACAAGAGAGGCAGAGGCAGCATGAGAAGGAGATGCTGACTCTTTGCCAGAGTCATGGAGGTAATGGGGAAGGGAGTAACTGGACCCCAGAAGCACAAAAGGTCATTAAATTTCTTCCGCAGTTTAAAGAGGGGGATAATTTTGATAGTTTCATTCATATGTTTGAGAGGGTATGTAAACAGTATGAAGTTGACCAAGGGCTCTGTGTATCGTTCCTGACCCTCTGACTCCATGGTAAAGCTGTAACTATTCTGTCGAAAATGTCTGACGTTGCATGTTTTGATTATACTGCTGTTAAGAAATGTCTTTTAGAACTGTTTAAGCCAACACCTGAAACATATAGGAAAGCGTTTCGTGAGCATAGACGCAAGGCAGATGAAAGTGTGTGTGAATATGTTGCTGAACTGAGCACTTATTTCTATAGGTGGGTGAGTGGATGTCAGGTCACCACTTTTGAAGGGCTGGCAGAACTTTTGGTGAGGGAACAAGCCCTTAGCACTTTGCCTGAGGACATGAGGATCTGGTTAGCTGATAGACAATGTGCTACTTCAGATGAGTTGGGGAAGAAGGGAGACCTATACCTAGCAAGCAGGGCAGCCCTGCACAGGAAAGGGACCCCCCAGTACTGCTCATGGGTCTAAAGGAACCCATGGTGGGCAGCACAGACTGCCACAACAGAATATGCCAGTAGCAGTGGAAGACACTAGTCCAGGTACATGTCCAGGAGTGAGGGTTAAATGTTTTGAATACAACCAGTGGAGCCATGTGACATACAGGTGTCCATGGAGGCAAGGTGGGGAACCAAAGATGAAGGAACCAGTAAGTGGGGAAAGACAAACTGACAATAGTAGGTAGTCTTGAGACAACAGGGGTACTAAACTACCATCCTGCAGATGTCCTGAGAAGGAAGGATTTGGATGAAGCCGCACCATTTGCTTATGCAGTTACACGCAGTAAGGCTAGGAGACAAGCATGTGGGTCTGGTAGCCTGGGGAAGACCCAGACAGACTGCATACTTGCAGCCAGGACTGCTGAGGTGGTTTACTTCAGGGAGGGAACTACCCTGTAGCAGTGAGACTGAAGGTGAGCCACAGCTGCTGGTGGGTACTGATGGTCTCTTGGACAGAGTGACTGCAAAGATAGAGGTGAGTAGTAGTACCCAGGCTGACAGTGAGGCACCACTGTCAGAGGATGCCAGACCTCCTGTGTAAGGGGAGCTGGGAAGGGTTACAAGGAGAGAGTTGAGACAGGCTCAGCTCTCAGACCCTACATTTCAAGGCCTGAGGCAGGTAGCTAAGGAGGCACCTGATTCTCAAGGGAAGGGGAATCTGTATACTAGGAATAAGGGTTATATACAGAGAGTGGACCCCTGAAGGAGGGCTAGAATGTGAGAGAGTGCAGAAGTTGGTAGTGCCTAGAGCCTACCATCTGGCGCTTCTAGCCATAGCCCATGATATTCCCTGTGCAGGTTATATGGGCATAAAATGTACAAAGAGGCGTATTATGCAGAACTACTATTTGCCTGGAATTTCCAGAGATGTAACAGGGTACTGCAGGACCTGTGAGCAGTGCCAAAAGGTAGGCAAGGCAGAAGACAAGGTGAGAGCTCCTTTGATGCCTTTGCCTGTGATTGAGGAGCCATTTCAGAGGGTAGCTATAGATACTGTGAGTCCTCTGAGTACCCCAAGTTCCACAGGGAAAAAGTATATCCTAGTGGTAGTGGATTATGCTACACAATACCCTGAGGCAGTGGCTTTGTCCTCCACTGAGGCAGAGAAGGTGGCAGATGCTTTGTTAGAGACTTTCAGCAGGGTAGGTTTCTCAAAAAAAAAATGCTGTCTGACAAAGGTTGCAATTTCATGTCAGACCTGCTGGCTTGTCTGTGGAAGTCCTGTGGGGTGAAGCACATAAAGACCACCCCCTGCCATCCCCAGACTAATGGTCTTGTTGAGAGGTTAAACTCTACAATCAAGTCCATACTACTGGCATTTGCAGATCAGTTTAAGAGGGAGTGGGACAAATATTTGCCCCATCTGTTGTTTGCTTACAGAGAAGTTCCACAGGAATCCCCAGGTTTTTCACCCTTTGAGTTGAAGTATGGGCATATGGTGATGGGACCTCTAGATTTAATTCGAGTTGAGTGGGAAGGTGAGTGTGAGTCTCACAAGGAGTCTGTTGTAGCATATGTCCTAAACCTCAGGGCAAGGCTCAGGGAACTCATGGGCTTGGCCCAGGAGAACCTGGCAGAAGCCCAACAACAGAAAAAGGTGTGGTATGACAGGAATGCTCGAGCTAGAGAGTATGCTGTGGGGCAGCAGGTAATGGTTCTCATTCCTGTCAGACACAACAAGCTGCAAGCAGCTTGGAAGGGACCCTACAAGGTGGTAAGAAAGGTAAGTGATGTTAACTACATGGTGGAACTGCTAGGCAGATGGCAGGGGCACAAATTGTACCATGTTAACATGATGAAACCTTACCATGAAAGGGAAGCCATTGTGCTGAGCATTTGCAGTGGATTGCAGGAGGAGTCTGAGGGAGATCTGGGGACTGATCTCTTCAGTGAGACTCGGTCTGACACCTCAGTGAAAGGAGTAGCAGCATCCCAGCAGCTATCTCCTACCCAGGTTCGAGAAGTCCGAGCAGTGTTGCAGGAATTTGAGGACATGTTCACTGGGAAACCAGGGTGCACCCACCTGATGCAGCACCAGGTGGATACAGGATCCCAAAGGCCTATTGGGCAGGGCCCTTATAAGGTGCCTGAGAGAGTCAGACATACCCTGAGGGAAGAGGTACAGTAGATGTTGGAACTGGGAATGATTCAAAAGTCCAACAGTCCCTGGGCCTCCCCAGTGGTGCTGGTGCCAAAGAAGGATGGCAGCACCAGGTTCTGTGTGGACAACAGGAAATTAAATAGTCACACAGAGTCGGATGCTTACCCCATGCCTAGGACAGATGAGTCCCTAGAGCAGCTGGGTGGGGCTAAGTATCTTACAACCATTGATCTTACCAAGGGTTACTGGCAGGTGCCCTTGACTCCCACTGCTAGAGAGAAGTCAGCCTTTGTGACTCTTTTTGGCTTGTATGAGTTCACCAAGATGCCCTTTGGGATGAAGAATGCCCCAGCGACTTTCCAGAGGCTGGTAGATAATATCCTAGTAGGAGCAGGAGGGTTTGCCCTTGCTTACCTAAATGATATTGCCATCTAAAGCCATTCTTGGACAGCGCACCTTCAGCATGTCAGGGAGGTGCTGGGTAGACTGCAGAGGGCAGGGTTGACCATTAAGCTGAGCAAATGTCAGGTGGGTATGGCAGAGGTCTCCTACCTAGGACATAGTGTGGGGAGTGGCAAGATAAGGCCAGAACCTGCCAAAGTGGAAGCCATTCAGGCATGGCCTGCACCTGTTACTAAAAAGCAGGTGAGGTCATTTTTAGGGACAGCATGGTACTGCAGAAAGTTCATCCCCAGTTATAGTACCATAGCTGCTCCCCTCACAGACCTGATAAGGAATAACAGGCCAGATAAGGTAGAGTGGACCCCAGCATGTGAGCAGGCATTCCAGAAGCGTAAAGAAGCTTTGGGAGGACCCCCTGTGTTAGCCAGTCCAGATTACAGCAAATCATTTATTGTGCAGGTGGATGCTTCGAACCATGGGGTGGGGGCTGTACTTAGCCAGATTTCTTCAGAGGGGGAAGAGCACCCAGTGGTTTATGTCAGTCATAGGCTCCAACCCAGGGAGTAATGCTATGCAGCTGTAGAAAAGGAATGTCTAGCCATAGTGTGGGCATTGCAGAAACGTCAGCCATATCTGTATGGAAGGAAATTCACTGTTATGACAGATCACAACCCCCTAACATGGTTAAACAGAGCCAGCCAGCAAAATGCCAAGTTTCTAAGATGAAGCCTGGGATTGCAAGCATATGATACGTCAGTGCAGCACCGCACTGGGGTTAACAGTGCCAATGCAGATGGGCTCTCAAGACAGGGAATGGGGTGAGGTACACTCAGATAGACCTAACCCTCTCAGACGGCGTTTCTCAAGGGTTACTTGAAAAACTAGCTTGAGTTCTTCCGGGAGTGGGGGGGGGGGGATGTGAAGGCTGCCAGCCTAGCCAGATAGAATTGTGCAGATAATGCTGTCATTTGTAAATATGAATGTAAACTATAGGCTTGTTGTCTTAAATGTAAAGAAATACTGTTACATGTGGAACTGGAAATAAATGTGACAACAGTGCACCCTACTGAGCAAAGTAAAGCATGTGGTGACTCTTTGAAGTAGACAGTGGTGCAGAGGGGTCTAGATGAATACATTTTTTTTCTATTGTTTTAACCAGAAGTTAAATTGCTAGATTTAAACATGCAAATGTAGTTTTATTGCTCTGCTCCTGACCAGCTGGAAGATAACAAAAGGGAGATGTTAAAAATGTAAATGTAGTTAATGTGTAGCCTGGGAACTCCAGGAAGGGTGAAGAATGATGTAATGTTTAGCAGACTGCAATTTTAATTTAAACAGTGAGAACCAGAGATTATTGAGCATTTTTGTCTTGACCATCAAACTCACAGCACTCTGCCTGTTGTCTTATGTATGTTTTCTTAGACTTGTGTTTTCTTTTAGAAATAGCTAGGAGCTAGGAAGATTAGACTGTGTTTTTCTCTGATGTCAGAACTGTACTCTGAATTATTTTAAGTATTTTATGTGATCTCTGAACTCTCTTGACTAGCACTGTATAGTAGAAAGTATTGTCTTGTGGTTTTAATTATTTATTATTAAATATTTTAAAATCTTTTAACTGTGGCTAATTTGTGTAGAGGTAAGTTAAGCTCTAAGAGTACATTGCATGTATATAAGGATCCTGTACCAAGTCACTCTAATAAGCCTTGAGACTGTTTAGTCATACTACCAATTGGATAATAATATCGAACAGTAATAATTGGACACCCTTTTAAGGGCCTTTGGGTAGCTGATAATATTAGCTGGGTGGTGGCAAGTGATTACTACTGTATAGTCTGGGTTACAGGGGCACAGCCGGAGAACTTGTGCCAGCCTTTCCCAGGAGTGTCTGTGTGGTTGAAGAAACTCTTATCTCAAGTGTGTCAGCTACTTGGGCAGGGACACGAAGCACTGGTTGGACAGAGAGGGTGCTGAAGATTTTAGCTTGCCCAGCTGGCTGAGATCTGGACCCTATAGCTGTGCCAGTGGGGAGTCTTATTGGGGATCTGGAGAGCAAGGGAGCGACCAGCCCCAGACTGACTGTGATCTCTGTGTGCTCTTAAGGGAAATTGCACTTTACTGTGTGTATTTGTTATCCTTTCCTCTCATATGAGACGCCCTCTCTGGTGTTAGTGGTGATGATTGAGGCTCCTTGATTGCTGCGCCAGGGCACAGGCATCACTTGTACTATGCCTAATGTGCAGAAAAAACAAGGAGACTTATATGCATAATTCACTACATGCATCTAGCGTAACACAATATTTTCAGTATAAGCAAATATGACAATGCATATGTACTATTTAAATACAAGTTTGTTATTTCTGTAAAATTATATTTTTTGATATCATTTCAACTTGAGGTGAATAATGATGTTTCTAACAGATAATATGTAACTATCATTTTTTTGCAGAAGTATAACATCTGAAAGTTCAGTCTGTTGTCACATTTTGTTATATATTTCTAAGCAATAATTAAGATGCCTTAAAATAGAGGACCTTGTAACATTGGAATTGAAATTGTGTTTGGCAAAGGAGAGTACAGTCAATTTTATATCTGCATCCTAGACACCCTGGCATACTTTTTTCATCTTCAGTCTGTTTCAAACAATTGACAGAAGTATGTATACAGTTACACAGAATGCCAGCTGTGCAGGGCCAACACTGCCTGTAGTGATCAGGAAACATTTTGACTAAGGAAGAATGTAACTTTCTCCATAAAACCAGTCTTAAAGTTAGTAATTTGCTAACATTCCTACCTGCGTTGTGGCATCTGGTGACTTAACAGCTGTGATATGTTCCCTTCATGTCATTTCTTATTTAGATGGGCCATTTACTTCAAAGCTTTTGTACATGAACACCTGTCTTTCTTCTGGAACTGTACCTGTACTCTGCCTCCGTAGAATTCCTTTAGGCTCTAACTACCTCAAATATGTTGCAATTGTCATTGCTATTTGTCTTCTGTCTAAATTTCTAGCTGTGCTTTTCACATTGTAAATTAATTATTTGCTAGTTTTATATTACCAATGTATAAAATTACACTTTTATTATTGTGCTGAGGAGCTTTTCTCCCTGGGCCTCCACTGAAAATGGGCTCTTAATGGCCCAGTGTATTTCCCAGTTAACAAATTGCAGGTAAATAGATAAATAAAATAAACAAAGTTTTAAATATAAAGCTTTGAAAACTTTATCAAGCCATGGTCCAAATAAATCTACAGTATCCAATTATGACATCACTTATGGGATAATACTGAGATGCATCAACAGACGTTGGACTTTAATGGCTGAACTGTGCATGTGTGAAGTGCAGCCATTAAAGTCTGTAGATGCATCCTCACACCACCGCTGTGCAGATGTCATGAGAATAAGGGTCATCGGAATCCCTCAGGACATTAGCATACAAACGTTGCAATTTTACAAAGAATATAATTAACACAGGATATATGCAATGTGAATGACTGGAGGGAGAATGTATCATGATGCAATAATCATCACATATTGGCAAATCACTTTAATTAGATGAATGATGTAAACAGGGCAAGTAAAGTAGCTAACAAACTACTGTAAGCGTGTGGTAACTTATCATATCCAAAAATAAATCAAGATGAGACAGACCGACATTCCTTACACTCCTACATATTGCTTGTAATACGCTTTTGTTTTATACAGATCCCCACGGCAGTGGATCTCTGAGAGCTGCTGAAGGTGCTGTTACTGACTCTTAACTTCTCCAGTTTATAGCTGTAGTCTTTAAGTGATGCTGGTTCATTGCTGCAGTTATTTTTCACAGTGAATTCCAGAGTCATTGTCTTGTACCTGGGCAAAGCTAGAAGATTTCCTTGTGCTTGGGAGACATTAGTTTTGGAGATCAGCATCCGTTTTTGTGAAACCAGTTGTGGTGGGTGGGAGGTTAAGGGGCCAGCATCCTCCCTTATAAATGCAGAAAAGTAAATCTTGTATCCTTGTGCCTGGGTGAAGTCAGCTGTGAGAAGTAGGTGGTTAAGTGGGCAATTGATAAGATTAGGACACACAGAAGTACCAATTTACCTATGGCCTAACTGAAGTAAGCAGACATTTGCAACATATTTCCTTTCACTTAATTCATTCCTTGTGAAATACCTATAATTGGCAAACATGTATTTCCCCTTTAACAAGTCAGTGCTGTTTCAGTGGGCTGTAACAGATAAGGATCCTGTATGATCAGTTTGTCTGATTAGATTGTTGGGGTATCGTAACACTTGTCAGATATGATCCAGCTCTTAGCCAGTACTCCTGTGCCACAAGCTGCTTCATAACTTTCCATAATCCCCGTCTCTTCAGATGTTATTTGTCTCCATCATGAACAGGAATATCTGTGCTTTACAGTTAAGTGCTTCACCACTTTTATTACTTTTATTCAAGTTTGAATTCTTAAAGACAATTTTGATATAGTTGTATGGTTTGACTTTTCTTCATCATTATTAATTCTTTTTTCTATATTTAGTGCCTCAGCTTCTTCATGAAGATGCAATTCTCCAGGTGCACCTAACACTATGTAAGACTGCAATCCAAATTGTAGCTTACTAAAGATCCCCCACCATGCCCAAAGATTCTCACTACACCTTTCTAAACATACTGGAAAATATTAAGATACAACCAAACACCCTAATACTGGGTGATTTAAACTACCCTGCCATTAACTGGGAAAACTACTCGGGTACCAACATCTTTTCACAACCGTTCTTGGAATTCATAAATTCCAACGCCCTGGATCAACTAATCCATTGTCCCACCAGGGGCTCCAATATCCTAGACCTGGTCATTACCAACATGGGAGATAGATGCTCCACACCAGTGGTCACCCCCTCATTGGTCAGGTCTGACCATAAGCTAATCACCCTTGACATTCACATCCCATCCCCATCCCCCAGTAAGGAAACCTCCGTAAAAAACTTCTCCAAAGCCAACGTCATGCTACTCAAGTCAGAAGTGACAAACTTCATGACACCCATGCAGATGGGAGCTGAAAGTTTGACTGCTGAATCATACACTAAGGCACTGTACGAGCACATCCACTCATGCATGAATCGTGCCATCCCAAATAGAACCAAGATGCTCTCCTCCAAACAAAGGAAGCCAATCTGGTGGTCCTCTGCCATAAACAAACTATACAACAGAAGGAAGAAACTGTTGTAGAAAAGAGGAGAATCCCAGGATGCAAAATACTCCCTTACCAGCCTCAGTAAGAAGCTGAGATCCCTCATAAAATCCTCCAAAGTTAGTTACGAAAATAAAATTGCCAAAGATTCCAAAGACAACCACAAGGCATTCTATAGTTATGTCAAGAATCTAAATGGCAATGCTCAGATCTGCTCTGAGCTACAACATAATGGCATTAAATATTACTGATCCCAAGGATATTGCCAATATCCTGGCAGATCGATTTAGTGCCAACTTTACCCCCCTCTCACCCCCTAAAGGCCCCATCTCAATACCAAAAGATTGCCAAATTCCAGTAATCATGGCCACACAGATAGAAATGCACTCTCCAAAACTAAGAATACAGCATCCATGGGACCAGATGACATCCCGGGCTGTGTGCTACATGAACTACAAAATTAACTGGCACCTCACCCAAGTGTCATGTTTAATCATAGCCTCACCTCAGGCTTCATGCCCACTGAGTGGCACACAACTACAGTTATCCCACTCCACAAGGGGGGATCCACCTTGGATCCTGGGAACTACCGTCCCATCAGTCTGACGAGCCTGATCTGCAAGGGCATGGAATGCATCATGGAACTTATAAACAAAGACATTGGCAACCTTCAAACACTGGACCCCACCCAGTTTGGGTTTGTGAAAGGCTGATCTTGTCTCCTGAACCTGATTCACTTCTTCGAATCAGTCTCCAGAGCTGTGGACGAGGGTAAGGTGGTCCACACAGCCTATCTGAACCTTGCCAAGGACTTCGACACCATCTCCCACTCTGGAATCATAGATAAACTTACTAAGCTGGGCATAAATCCCTACATCACTCGATGGGTTGCCAACTGGCTTACTGACAGTACCCAGACTGTAAAAGTAGCCGACTCCAGTTCCAGACAAGTGGAGTGCCTCAGGGTTCAGTCTTGGGACAGCTCTTGTTTGGCATCTACTTCTCTGAAGTACAGGCCAACATTAAGGGACTCTGGCTAACAAAGTTCGCAGATGACTGCAAACTAGGAACCATTATTGAATCCCCAAATGATGTGGATATTCTACAAAAGAGCCTTACAGAAACAGATGCTTGGTGCCAGAGCCATGGGCTCAAGCTTAATCCCAAGAAATGTATAGTTATCCCCTTTGGGAAAAAACATGTACCCATGAATTACCACATAGGTGGCAGTACACTAAACACCGAAAGTGTGATGAGAGACTTAGGGACACAGGTGGACAGCGGTCTCACCTTCGATAACCACATCACCACAACAGTCAGGAAATCCTTCTATGTGGCACACCTCATCACTAAGGGCTTTTCATCCAGAAAAAAGGTCATTGATCTACTGTACTCATCCCTCATTTGACCTATTATAGAGTGCAACACCTGTTTGGTGTGTACCTCACAAGACATCTACAACAGCTGGAAAGGCTGCAGAAATACCTCACTAAAAGAATCACAGGCCTAAAGCAGATGCCCTATGCTGACCATCTAAGAAAAACTCCAGCTATACTCTGTGGCATATCGTCTACTCAGAGGTGATCTCTGCTTAACATACAAGGCCATGTCAAACCCTGAGCTGTTGGACATGCTTCACTTACAGAAATCCCAATCCCTTAGAGCCACACGCTCCAGGGATCTAAACCTTGTCATCACATTGAACAAAACATGCTGGAGGGATAGGTTCCTGACCCAGAGACTCCCCATACTCTGGAATAGACTGCCCATACATGTCAAGCAGAGCGCCTCCTTGGCCTTCTTCAAAGGGAACCTTGACGATTGGAAGAGAGATAGGAAATTCACCCCGGGGATTATGTCAGTCGCCCTGCTAGACAGGGGTCCAGGGAAGTAAATATTGTGGGAAGAAATATCCATGGAATTGTTATGGCTAGGCTTGTATAGGCACTAGGGTCGATAGCCTAGTACCAACCTATGACCCTATCCCAATGTTAGTAGTTTTGCCATGTCTCATGGCTAATGATTGGATGTACTGTATAGACCTTCATGACACCTACCTCCCCATTAAGATAACAAAGGAGTCTAGAACATTTTTGTGGTTTTTCGCTAGAAGCCAATCATTATCAGTTTAGTGCTCTGCCCTTCAGTCTCACCACAGCACCCCTAGGTGTTTCCCAAGTGCATGGCAGTAGAAACAACCCATCTGTGACTCGGAGACATATACATTTTCCAGAATCTAGATGATTGGCTCCTTGCTGCAGTAACCAAAGAATCATTACAGTGAGACAGAGACTACTTTTTTACAGCTCTGCCTGTCTTTTGTCATGTCTGCAAATTATCAAAAATTTCAGCTATAGCCCTCAAAGCAAATCACGTTCATTGGGTGCTATCTGGGTACAACCTTTTGCAAAGTGTCTCTAAACCCAGAAAAAAAATCTCATCCCTTCACCATTCTGTTCAAATGCTCTACCACTATCAGTCAGCCCCAGACACATTGATCTTAAGGGCAATGGGTCTCATGGCAGCCTCCATCACCATGGTTGACTTTGCCAGATATCATATGAGAATACTTTCAGTGGATGCTTTCCACACAATGGTTACAGATAACAGACTCCCCTTCAACCACAATATGTCTAATCCAGACATGCAGGAATAATTTAATCTGATGAATGACCTCCTCAGGCATCTACAAGGGAAGGCCATTCATGACACCCTTCCCTTCTGCAACAGTGACAATGAATGCTTACTCTTTGGGGTCAATGGGCATTTTGAAAGGAGGATGGCCCAAGGAGTTTGGAAGTATTCAAAGGCCATTCTTCATACAACATTCTGGAGATGAGAGCAGTCCTCTTAGTACTGTAGGAATTGCAAGACTTTTTGCCTCTGGGAGTGATGGTCATACAGTCGGATAGCATAGCTATAGTATGGCACATCAGCAAGCAGGGAGGAATCAAGTCCTAACCCCTTTGCAGAAAAGCCATGGGAGTGTGGCAGTGGGCTTTAGATACAGGTCATTTTCTAATGGCAGTGGGCATACTGGAGAAAGTCATTTGGTTTGAGAACAGGTCCAACAAGTTCATCATAATGACTCATGAGTGTTCCCTCAGTCTGACAGTGGCTCAAGATCTTCAGCCAGTGAGGTCAGGCTTGCTGAAAATTGTTTGCCTCTCCCTCCAACACCAAGTACAGAAACTACTCCATTCTAATTTCCCCAGGGGCAATTTACAAGGGATGCTCTCTAGTCTATCATTTGCTCCCTTCTGTCTAGGCCAACAGTTTAGGTTTAGATTCTTACTCCACTTCTATTACACATATGCCGCATGTCCCCTCTACCTTATATGACAGAAGTACCAGCCTCCCTACCATTAAGGTACATTTGGCATCTATTTTAAATTTCCATCCAGGATTTCATAGCATCATGCTGGCATCTCAGAAGACCTTTAGAAAAGTAATAATGTTCATCGTGCTATGCTGCTGCAGTCATCACACTTGGGTTATCCTGCCGTCAGGCGGTCCCGCGGTCGGCCTGAATTCCAAAGCCTTGGTCCGGCATCGGTTGTCGTCACTTCTTCCCTGATGTCAGTGCGGCAGGGGTATAAAAGAGGCAGCCAACGCCATTTTCTTCAGTCTTTCTTGCCGCGCGGTGCCCGAAGCAGAAGCAGTTTGCAAGTGCCGGTCGGTCAGCTCCTGAGATTTCCGAATAGAATTTCAGCCGAAGTCTTAGATAAAGTTAAGTACCCCGCTGGGGAAACTTTTCTTGCCTCAGACCGATGTCAGACAAAGTTAATAATTGTATTTCTTGTGGGAAGCAAATACCTCATAAGGATTTTCATTCTTATTGTATTCCTTGCCTAGGCCCAGACCACGACGTTTCTGGTTGTCGGTTTTGCGCTAGGTTCAATAAACGCACTATTAAGCGTCGGGCTGATACCGCCCGACATTATTTTGGCAGAAACTTCAACTACATTATGTCGTCAGAACCTCCGACTACCCCTATTTTTAAAAAACGCAAGGACAAAGACAGGCAGCCTAGACCTAGACCAGATACCGAGGTCTCTGTTAGGCCTGCCGCCGGATCTCCGGTATTCAGTGAGGCACCTACACAGCCCCTGACTACCGCGGATTTAGAAAATACGACTACCTCTCAGTCAGAATCTACTGGGCCACTGGGGTCAGTTTCTACTCAACTCGCGGACGCCAGCCCTGACGGCGATCCACAGACTATGGACAGGCCTTCGGTTTCAGAAGGCGTCTTTAAACTGACGACTCTCTCCGTTAAGTCTTACGCTAAACTTCCAAAGGTTAAGAAACCGAGTCCACAGACTCCCTCACAGGCCCCTATGCCTAAAAACAGATGCTCAAAATGGCGGAGGACCTGATTACCCTTATCAGAGGTTCCCATCCCCCTCCTGACAAAAGGCCTAGACTGGAGGAAGATTTACCTCCTTCTGACCAGGAATCCATTTCCTCAGCAGACTCAGAGGAACAGGATTACCCCTTCCCTCTCTATGAAGACTCAGATGCTGAGGAGTCTATTCCCTCTGTTTCCTCCCCTGAATACTTCTCTTTTGGGGAAACCCTGCACACCATGAGAGAGCACTTCCACTGGGAAGGACAAGATTACTCTGACTCCAAGAAAAGGCTACGTGAGTTTCTTCTTTTACCACAGCATAGACCCCTAGCCATCCTTCCTGTTTTAGACATTCTGGATGATGTCTACACTGAATCCAGTCTAAATCCAGATTCCTTACCTCCAGCACCACCAAAACCAGACAGATACTATCTCCCTGACTCTCACAACTTTTTATATAAAAGCCCTGTTGCAGACCCAGAAACCATTTCCCAGGGTCCCAAAGGGGTTAAAGCCTCTACTGCTAAGAATCCACTGCCTGTGGAAAGGGATTTCAGGGCATTAGAAAGATGGGGGAAAAAAGTGTATACCTCTGCCACTCTGGCCATGAGGGCATTAAACTGCCAATTCCACATGATTAAATACCAGCAGTACTTGCTAAATCAGTTAAAACAGAAAATGACCCCTCAAACAGATCAACTAGATTTCAAGGGGATGCAAGATTTGTTGCATGCAGCAGAACAAGTGGAAAAACATACCTTGCAGTGTGGTTTTGATTCCTTAGAGGCCTCATGTAGAGCAGCAGTCACAGAGTCTGTAATACGTAGACATGCTTGGCTAAAAGACCAGACCTTACCAGAACATGTCAAAGCAAAGTTACTGGATGCTCCACTGCAAAAGGATGCGTTATTTGGTGTCAAAGCAGAGGACGTTTTAAAAAAGATGGAAGAAAAGGCAAAATCAATGCAGACAGTTAAAGATTTTTTACAGGTACAACCTCCTCGCTTCAGCAGAAACTGGCCATCAAAAACTGGTCCTTTCCTGCTTCAAACAGACCCCAAAGGGGCAGGTACAGACGCCCTAGGGGCAGAGGCCAGACACAAAGCACCTTCAGGCCTAGACAATGGCAAATAACAACTCAAAGAGGGGGAGACGACAGATCTCAGCCCTTCAGAAAACAATCACAATGGCTTTCCTCTTCGCCTGCCAAGCAAAATTGCCCAGGCAGCACCTCTAGGAGGAAAACTGGCTTTTTTTCCAGAAAATTGGCACATCATAACAAAGGACAAATGGGTTCTGGATATTATTACCCAAGGCTACAGATTTCATTTTCAAACTTTACCATGGATGAGAGGCATGCCAAATCTGCCAACAAATCAATGGGCAGAGGCACAGAAGCAAATGTCAGCTCTCATGAACATGAAAGCAATTCAAAAGGTACCTGCAAAAGAGCAAGGCCAAGGATTTTATTCAAGACTGTTTCTAGTACCAAGAAAGGACAAAGCCTGGAGACCCATCTTAGACCTTTCAATTCTAAACACGTACCTGGACATTCCCAAATTCAAAATGCTCACACTACAGCAGCTTCTTCCCATGCTGGGCAAGGAGTCTTGGCTGGTAACGTTGGACCTCCAAGAGGCATATCTGCATGTCCCTATCAGACAAGATTGCAGAAGATACCTCAGATTTCTGGCAGGCACAATGCATTATCAATTCTCTGCATTGCCCTTTGGCTTATCTACTGCACCCAGAGTATTCACGAAACACCTGGCATCAGTAATTGCATACTGCAGACAGCGAGGAATAAAAATGTATCCATATCTGGACGACTGCCTGATCCAAGCAGACAGCAAAGACATCCTACTACAACATCTGGCATTTGTAACAAAGTTGCTAAGTTGCCTAGGGTACACAGTAAACAAAAAGAAGTCAAAACTAATACCCTCACAAGAAATAATTTTCCTGGGTGCCAGCTTGAATACAAAGGCCCAGATGGCTTACCTCACACCAGACAAACAAAAACAAGTGGCTCAGTACTTCAGAAAGATGGCAACTTCTACCCAGCTCACTGCAAGGAAATTCCTGCAGGCATTGGGGTACATGGCATCCTGCATTCAACTAATTGCACACGCAAGGCTGCATATGAGAAAACTACAATGGTACCTAAAAAGTGTATGGTCCCAACACAGACACAGCCTCGAAGCAAGTATAACTCCCATTCCCTGCCTTCAAAAAGAGTTTCTATGGTGGGCTCAAGCATGCCAAGCAAACAAGGGCCTTCCTTTTGTCTCACCTCCAGCAAATCAAACCTTGACAACAGATTCATCAGATTACGCCTGGGGTACACACATAGCAGGACAATGCATACAGGGCAAATGGTCTGCAAACCAAAGGCAATTACACATCAATCAAAAGGAGATGCTAGCTGTAAAAAATGCACTAACAGCCTTCAAGGACCTCTTGCATCCAGGACAACTTCTAATAAGGACGGACAACACCACAGTTATGTGGTACATAAACAAACAAGGAGGAACCCACTCCTATCCACTATGCAGACAGGCAATGGACTTGTGGAACACAGCATTAACTTACCAAGTACAACTGCAAGCACAATTCCTGCCAGGAAAAGAAAACATTTTGGCAGACAAATTAAGCAGAAATTTGACAGACCCTCACGAGTGGAGACTACACCCACAAGTATTCTCAATAACTCAAAGGTGGGGACCTCCAGACATAGATCTGTTTGCCTCAACCAACAATTGTCAGCTGCAAAAATTTTGCACAAGGACATATCATCCCCTGGCCTGGAAAGTGGATGCCCTCTCATTCAGTTGGGCAGCATTGTCAGTCTACGCCTTCCCACCTCTGCCCCTACTGACCCAGGTATTACTGAAAGTCAGATCAGAGAGTCCACAGATGATCCTCATTGCTCCGGACTGGCCACGTCAACACTGATACCCACTACTACGAAACCTGACTCACAGCCCTCCATGGATCTTACCTCAATTCCCTCTGCTGTTAATCCAACAAAACTATCAGATCCTTCACAGTCAGCTAAGGACCTTAAATCTAGCTGCATGGAAAATACCTTAAATTATCAAACAGCACTTCTATCAAAGGACGTCCAGAATGTCATCTTGGAGGCCAGGAGGCCCAGCACCAGAAAAACTTACTCAGACAAATGGAAAAGATTTTGTGTATGGAACCAGGCCAGAAGCCTAAATCCTGGCATCCCAAATATCCCGCACATACTCCAATATCTAGCTGAGATGCTACACAAAGGCCTTTCTTTCTCATCCATAAAGATCCATGCTTCAGCCATTTCAGCTCAATATGATACGATTCCTCCCATTTTCTCTCATCCTTTGCTAAGACAGTTTCTCCAAGGGGCAAAAAATATAAGACCCCCCCCGAAAACCACCAACTCCTACTTGGGACCTGAATTTTGTTCTGGAAAAGTTAACACTTCCTCCTTTTGAACCAGCCTTTTCAGCAGAGCTTCAATACTTGTCATGGAAAACAGCCCTGCTGCTGGCTATCACCTCAGCATGCAGAGTCTCAGAACTGCAGGCACTTATGGCAGTGGAACCTTTCATCATTTTCCATCAGGACAGAGTATCCTTACGCACCAACCCTTCCTTCATGCCTAAGGTAGTATCCAGTGTGGCTCTCAATCAGACCATACACTTGCCCACCTTTTATCCAAACCCATAGAATAAAGGAGAGAGACTCCTTCACTCCTTGGACATTCACAGACAGTTACGTTACTATTTGGACAAGACAAAGGCCTTCAGAAAATCTGACCAACTCCTTGTATCCTATGCACCAGGCTCAGAAGGAAAGGCTATTTCAAAACAGACCATCTCCAAATGGATAGCACATTGCATCCGCTTTTGCTACTCACACCACGGGAAAGCAGTGCCTGCTACTATTAGGTCTCACTCTACCAGGGCTACAGCAACCTCAGCAGCCTTCTTCCGAGGAGTCCCAACAAAGGACATTCTGGAGGCAGCTACCTGGAGTTCAGTGCACACCTTCACCAAGCATTACCACCTTCCTCTTTACTCAAAATCCAGAGCTGGGTTTGCCACTGCAGTCCTGCAGGGCATCTTAGCTACACCTAACCCAGTTTAGCTCCTACCACCCTAACATAGCTTTGGGACTCTACCCAAGTGTGATGACTGCAGCGGCATAGCACAATGAACATAGTACAGTTTTGTACCTACCATAAATGTAGATGTTCGAGTGGTTATGCTGCTGCAGTCCGGGTTACCCTCCCTCCATCCCCTCTACCTAACAAGGCTTTTCTTACTCCTCCATGTACTTCAACCTTTGGGATGCATGTCTGTATGGTGTATTTGCTTACAACTAGTACCATTGTTTAGCACTAAGGTATGTTTTGCAAGCTTCTTATTTTGCCTTCTTAGTTTGGGGCACCTGACATCTGGGGCAAGAAAAACTGAAGAAAATGGCGTTGGCTGCCTCTTTTATACCCCTGCCGCACTGACGTCAGGGAAGAAGCAACGACAACCGACGCCGGACCAAGGCTTTGGAATTCAGGCCGACCACGGGACCGCTTGACGGCAGGATAACCCAAGTGTGATGACTGCAGCAGCATAACCACTCGAACATCTACATTTATGGTAGGTACAAAACTGTACTTTTTCCCTCATCCACCAGTTAAACAATCTAATTCTCTGTGGGACCTTAATTAAGTCCTGGAAGCTCTAACAAAACCTCCTTTGAACCAGCCTCCTCTACAGACCTTGAGATTTTACCATGGAAAACTATCTCTGGTGGCTATTATGTCAGCTGGAAGGCAGCAAGCATGATCTGAAAAGACGGGCTCTCAGTGGATTATGGGAACGTTTTGAAGGAACATGAGGCAGTGGAGCACTGGCTAAGGGCAGGATCAAATTTGACAAGCTGCTCAGTACTTCCAGCAGTCATAACAGATGGACTTGGATGAAAAGCCTCCAGCATTATAGTGAGTACATAACTTCTATTTTCTGTTGGTGCATATGTCATGCATGGGTGGGTAATTGCTACTGTATATCTCTGGTGAGTCCTTATCTTTATTTAAAGTAGCATTATGTGAAAGCATGCAAAGTTTATGGTACGTGAATGATATGGTCCTTTTCTTTTATTAAAGTATGTATCCTTTTGTACTGCATGACGTATTTTACTTTGCTAATTTTAGAATTCGTTTATCTTTGTTTTATCTGGAATTGAACTGATCATCACTGGCCATTTTCAAACACAGCTTGGGTGACAAAAATCATAGAACATAAATAGGCAGTACGTCTACAGTAAATAACATAAACGTGTTGCGAACCTGAGCAAAAATACGTGGGAGCTCTTGCATAACAACAGGAGACGACAATGCAATCAAGGGAATAGTAGCATTCTGTGTGTAGTCATTTGTTTAGTAATATGCATAATAATGTATCAATGAGAATAAATATGGAAGAAGTAAAGGAAGGAGAAGGGGAGACGAGAGTAATAGGTTTAGTGATGCATCCCCTTTCTAGGAAAGAGCATTGGGCTTCTTTGAAAAAAATATTGTTTTAGCTGAATTCTGAATTTGTGAAATGAGGAAATTTCCTTTAGGTGGAGGGAGAGTGATTGCCAAAGTGATGAGACTGTTACTGAAGAGGAGTGTTTGAAGTTTGGTTGTGGGTGCTGAAAGTAAGAGGCTTAATTGTAAGGATCCTCTCAGGTTATAGTGGGATGTTTTTTTTTTTTTTCAGAGAGTTTAGCTGCTGGTGGGAAGTAACTTCAAGTTGCAAAAGGTTAAAGATTTGTGATCCTGGAAGGAGTTGTGATTTCTGTTTTTTGGGGAGCCAGTTTGATATGGAGAGGGTGAGGCAGTGATGTTCCTGTAAAGGCCTGACTGAATTCCATCTTGAATGAAAGTCCTGAGATATAAATTATGTTGTTACAATAGACTTTTTTCAGAATAGGTTTAGCAACTTACAGAGACGTAAAACAAGCAAATCTAAAATGGTGGACTGCAAAGGCTAACTTAAATACATACGAAACCAGCGGTTTTTCATCTGAATCTACATCATGCGATCATCATCTGAATAGCAACTCAGTTTGTTACATTTTAGAAGGTTCCCATGGTGTAACAGTACTCCATTTCTACAGCATTTTTTATTCACAAGGTCATAAGCACAGTGCCGGTTTGTAGTTACAAAGCGCTTTTTATCTAGACTTATAATATACAGTTGTAACATTGTGTCTCACAGCACACAAATATTCCTTTTGGTCTACCTTGCTTAGAAGCAATGTAATTCTACTTGAAGAAATCCATTTTAACATTTGTACTTTAGTATTCTGTCTAACAATTCCCAAACGGGTTATGTTGAAGTCGCAATTTGTTTTTTGAAGATAGTTTGTAGAGTGCCATTGTAATTTTTGAGGCAGAATCAGTGATTGGAAGTCCATATTCAAGATGAGATAGTTGGACTGCCTTGCCTATGGCTGTCCTTGCTGGCTTGGTGAAGTAGGGTAAGATTTTGTTGGCCAGAAGATGGGAGGTCACTTTGTTTCTTTTTTTGTGTTTTTTTTTTCAGTATGGAGCTTGAAATTATGAGTTTGGTTAAGCTAGATCCTGAAGCATTTGAATGACAAGATAGTTTCAATTGGAAAGTTGTTTAGGTCTATGATATGAAGATATTTGGGAATCGGTACAGTTTTTGATGTATACCAAATAGCATGATTTTGGTTTTGGAGGGGTTTATAATGAAAGTATGTGATATTAGCCACTCATGGAATGAGCACAGATCATATTGGAGCTGATATTGGATATGTGAGAAGTTGGAACTAGACTTGTAGATGACCATGTCATCTGCATGTAAGTTAAGAGAAAGTTGTGAAGGTCCTAGGGGAGTTTATTAACAAAGATGGAGAAAAGTCAAAGAGCAAGAATAGAGCTGTATGGTACTCCACCGAGCAGAGGAGATGTTTCAGAGAGGGTTGAACCAAGTTTGAAATAGTTTGTTAAAAAGTCTTTAAATAAAAAAGATTACATAAAATTTTTTATTCTTGACTTATAGTAGCTGTACTTAAGGACCGTAATAGCAAAGCAAAGCTTAGTATGCAGTATAGTATTTAAGTATATTCAAATGAAAATGTACGTGAATGAAATACCATTTCACCCCTGAGCCACGGAAGAGTACAAGAGAAGGGTGCTCCACACTTTGACTGTTTGTCACACATTGCTATGGCCTGTGTTTCACTTGGAGCTCTTAACATGCTGCGAGGTATGGATCGGCAATAGTGCCTATGCTGCCAGATGTGTCAGGATATGAGGAATCGAATAAACATGTGGTATCTGTAGAAATTCTGTTGTGTAAACTGAGAGACACTCAAAGAAAGCTGACATTAGACTTTATACTTGGAAGAAAAATGTGACGTTGTATTTTCAGTTCTCATCTGAGGGACACTGCCCCACTTCACTCATCGATGCTAAGAGTTGTTTGCCTCGGCTGTAATAGAATACATATGCATATATGTCCCTATGTGTGAAGACAAAGAAACAAAAAACAGCTTAGTAGTATAATATTTTAAATGCAAGGGCAGCTGGTGTTACTGGCTGCTGTGTTGTAGACCCCCCCCCCCCCAAGTAAAAAGAGAAAGAAATTTGTTAACTCAGAAAGTCAACTATTTTTTTTAAATTCAAAATAATAGTTAACTTTCTGTTGTGTTCAGGGTCCATGGAACTCTGTGCATGCGCATGTGTGGAGTTGCAAGGAAATCCGAAAAAAAAAAAATTCAGCCTATTCCAATTACCAGGCTGTTTTGAAAAAAAGTCTGGCACTCCCATGTCATCAATTGGGTTTGATCGGCAGCATTCAGCACTGATTATCGCGCAATGAGTTACTCACCGGGCTGCTGCATGATGCAGTGAGGAGCCCTTCCTGTTGGCTCAAGCAGTCTGAGCCAAGAAGAAGGAAGCAGTTAACATGCAAGAGAAAGCAGGAGCATGGGAAAAGTTTTTTATTTATTTTCATGTACTCTTATGCTACTGCCAGCATGTGGGAAGAAGGCCAAGTACTGTGTGTGTGTGTGTGTGTGTGTGTGTGTGTGTGTGTGTGTGTGTGTATGTGTGTGTGTGTATATTTATTTATTTGCAGTTGGTTTACCAGGATGATCCAATTGGGCCAAAAAGAACCCATTTTCAATGGAGTCCCAGGGAGAAAGGCTCCATAAGGACAATATTCATGAACTGACAAATTGATAGTCACATAGTAGGACAGTAATACAGATAAAAACAAGGCATTTCGAGATACAATAAATGAAAATCCACACTAAAATATAAGAATCCACAAAAAGAACTATAAAATATAAATAAATATTTACAAATATTTACAAATATATTTGTTCCTACTGTAAAACAGCTGGGCAATGAGCAATATGTGAGTCCTTGCTCATACAGGACAAACTACTGAAGGCATTCTTGAGATAAATGTTTTATTTGGTGTCATCTGAGTGCTTGTAACTACATGGACAAATTACTAAAGGGATCTGGGCAAAATTATTTATTGCATTTGTTTACCAGGAAAGTCCACTGGGCCATAAATGAGCCCATTTTCAGTGGAGGCCCTGGGAGAAAAGCTCCACGTGTAATTACATAACAAAGAAAAATTAAGCACAATCCATACAGAGTCTATTAAGGTAGAGGTAGCAATTAAATAAAGTAATAACTGTATACAGTAATTTGGTAATAACATTACATATATTGATAACAGTGAAAAATTGTTTAATATCATGGAACTAGTATAGGAATAGAAGTTTTAGATAATAGGTAAGATTATTAGCAGAGAGAGGAAATGGTTTTGTTTACTGCATGTGCATACATGGGCTCGATGTGGAAGTAATTAATGGTCACATTTCTGTATGGGGGAGTTAAAATAAATTACTTTGTCCAATTGTTGCTAATTTTATTTTATTGCATTCTGATGTATGAGGTATAATCAAACAGTAAAGCTGGCTTTAATTGTTGGATACAGGGGTTGTCTGTGGGTAAAAGTGACTGACACTGTTGTCATTTGTTTAAAATAAGCAGGTATTATTCTGGCTTTGCAGAAGTAGTGGGCTTATTTTTTTTTCCATTTCTGTAACAGTCAAGCATCAGCATTACACTCCATAAGTAAGTGTCTGTGCTGGTCTGGCCAGCACGTGTGTGATGGCAGCTGATCATTAGCAGTGTTGCACTGAGTAGTGTTGCCTTGTAACAGCACTTGGTTACACTCAGTAAGTAACTGTCTGCGCTGGTCTGGCCAGCATGTGTGTCATGGCAGCTGATCATTAGCAGTGTTGCACTGAGTAATGTTGCCTTGTAACAGCACTTGGTTACACTCAGTAAGTAACTGTCTGCGCTGGTCTGGCCAGCACGTGTGTGATGGCAGCTGATCATTAGCATTGTTGCACTGAGTAGTGTTGCCTTGTAACAGCACTTGGTTACACTCAGTAAGTAACTGTCTGCGCTGCTGTGGCCAGCACGTGTGTGATGGCAGCTGATCATTAGCAGTGTTGCACTGAGTAGTGTTGCTTTGTAACAGCACTTGGTTACACTCAGTAAGTAACTGTTTGCGCTGGTCTGGCCAGCACGTGTGTTATGGCAGCTGATCATTAGCAGTGTTGCACTGAGTAGTGTTGCTTTGTAACAGCACTTGGTTACACTCAGTAAGTAACTGTCTGCGCTGGTTTGGCCAACAGATGTGTGATGGCAGCTGAATTAAACCCACAGCTAGGACAGCTGTTTAATCATAGTCTTACCTCTGGATACGTACCCAGGGAGTGGCGCACTGCAACTGTGGTCCCACTTCACAAAGGCGGTGCCTCCACCGACCCTGGAAATTACCGGCCCATTAGCTTGACAAGCCTTATCTGCAAAGCCATGGAGAGGATCATAATGGACCTCATAAATAAAGACATAGGGAATTTGCAGACTTTGGATCCATCCCAGTTTGGCTTTGTCAAAGGCAGATCATGCCTTCTAAACTTGGTTGACTTTTTCGAAACAGTCACCAAAGCCATTGATGAGGGAAAGGCAGTCCATACAGCCTACCTCGATCTGGCGAAGGCCTTGATACAATACCCCACTCGGGTATCATTGAAAAACTCATCAGCTTAAATGTTAACCCATACATCACAAGATGGGTTGCAAACTGGCTGAGTGACAGAACCCACAGGGTCAGAGTTGCTGGCGCCATGTCAGACTCAAAGCCTGTCACAAGTGGTGTACCACAGGGCTCAGTCCTGGGCCCACTCTTGTTTGGCATCTACTTTTCCAAGTACAAGCAAACACAGGAGGGTTATGGCTGACAAAGTTTGCAGATGACTGCAAACTGGCCATAGTAGAAAACACATCTGACACAGATATCCTTCAGAAGGGTCTCACAGAAACGGATAACTGGTGCCAGAGCCATGGCCTAAAGTTAAATGCCAAAAATGCATAGTCATACCCTTCGGAAAACAAGGTTACCCCTAGCTACCAAATAGGTGGCAATCCACTGAGCATAGAAGAAGTTATCAGGGACCTGGGGACCCAGGTTGATAGTAGTCTGTCATTCGACACCCATGTAGCTAAAGTACTTAGGAAGACCTTCTACATTGCCCACCTTATCATGAAGGGATTCTCATCTAGATCAAGGGAGGTCATAGTCTCCTATACTCATCACTCATCAGACCAATGATTGAGTACAATGCCCCATTCGAATGTATCTGACCCGACACTTGCAGCAGCTGGAGAGGCCACAAAGTTCCTCACCAAAAGGATAAAGGGTCTCAAACATCTGTCCTATGCTGCCCGACTGAAAGAACTCCAGCTCTATTCAGTCGCACCGCTTGCTCAGAGGTGACCTTTGCCTAACATACAAGGCCATGTCAAACCCAGATTTGATGAATATGCTTCACCTCAAAAATCTAGATCCGTCAGAGCCACAAGGCGGGAGACTTAAACCTCGACACGGCTATTAATAGGACGCGCTGGAGGGATAGATTCATCACCCAAAGACTCCCTATGCTGTGGAATAAAATCCCGGTATATGTGAGGCAGAGCACCTCGCTGGCCTTGTTCAAGAGAAATCTTGACCAATGGATGGGAGATCGCAGATATACCCCAGGGATTACCTCAGTGTCACTGCTCAACAGAGGCACAGCAAAATAATGGGTATAGTTCCCCATACTAAAGGGGTGGCGTAAGCCACAAAACTATGGGCTAGGCTTGTAAATGCCCTCGGGCAGATAGCCTAGTATGAACCTATGAACCTATGAACCTATGATCATTAGCAGTATTGCACTGAGTAGTGTTGGTAATCCAAAATTTGGCACCAGAGACCAGCAGTTCCAACACACAAGTAATTTAATGTTAAAACACAGCATAAGGAACACACATCCACAAATAACATTAACGCTGATAAAAACACTTCCCCTTATGTTTTCATCTCATAAAACTTCATCAGATGGGCAAAAACATTATAGTTACCTAGTTAAATAACTTTTCCTGTTTGCAGGAGCGGCCTTAGGTCAACTGGTGCCCTTGGCAAAAAGGCATCAAGGCACCCCCCCACTACACCACCCGGTGCCCCTATCCTGATCTATCTACACCAAATAAATACAGGAAAAGTGCCCCTGCTAGAGCGGCGGCCGCCTAGTTGGCCTATGCCTAAGGCCGGCTATGCCTGTTTGAATCGACCAATGAAATCAGTGATTCAGTTAGTTACCAAGATACAGAAAGAGTGGATTCTAAACAGTCTTACTAGTCTAGCACCATCTGGTGGACAAATAATAAAACACATAAAAATGTATATAAAATCAAGAATTCACTTAAATAAATAAATAAAACAGGATAAAATAAGATGAATATACATAAAAAAATGTAAAAATATCACAATTTTGCAGACCTGAGCTTGAGTACAGGTTTTAAAGACACCATATCATTAAGTCCTGAATTGTTGCAAGCATCCAGTACTAATTGCCAATATAGTTCCCTGTATTCGAGTCTGGTCTCCCATGGCCCACCCCTGGGATCTATAGGGACCACCTCTATCATGAAAAATTGATACTCTGCTTTTGGACATGCCTGAAGATGTTTTTACAGGGCATTATTATCATTTTTCTTCCTTAAATCATAAAGGTGTTCATACATTCTTTGTTTTAACCTCCTTTCCATCTTACCCACATAGGAGTCACATGCCCCACACAAAACAATATATACCACACCTGTAGTGTTACAATTTGCATACCCTCTAGTAGTTATATACCTGTCTCTACATTTTAAATATAACATGTCCCCAGTCCGTATGTACTTACACTGGGTGCAATTTCCACATTTGTCTGTACCTTTTTTGTTACTAATGAGAGTTCTGAAATTGTAATAATGGGAACCCCCTTCCAAAATATTTTTGATATTTCGTCCTTTTTTGTACACACATTTAAGTGGCTTGTCAAATATACAATTTAAATCTGGTAAGGCTGCAAATTTTTTCCACTCCTTGTCTATAACTTATTTGATCAAATTTGTTTCACCATCATATGTGATAATCAAAGCAGATTGGTAAGACGCCCCTTCTATCCTCGTACCTAGCCTTGCATAATCAGAGGGGTAATTTTTACCCAAAATAGGTGCAAACCTAGACTCTCTACCATCCGTGACTTCTGTTAATACATCATTCAAAAGTGTTGGAGGGTACCCCCTGGCTTTGAACATTTCTACTGTAAAATCACATTCTCTTTTAAAATCCTAATCATCAGATGTCATTCTGCTAGCCCGGAGCAGTTGACCTTTTATTACCCCTATATAACAAGTTATAGACAAGGAGTGGAAAAAAATTGCAGCCTTATCAGATTTAAATTGTATACTATTTGATAAGCCACTTAAATGTGTGTACAAAAAAAGGACGAAATATCAAAAATATTTTGGAAGGGGGTTCCCATTATTACAATTTCGGAACTCTCATTAGTAACAAAAAAGGTACTCACAAATGTGGAAGTTGTACCCAATGTAAGTACATACGGACTGGGGACATGTTAAATTTAAAATGTAGAAACAAGTATATAACTACTAGAGGGTATGCAAATTGTAATACCACAGGTGTGGTATATATTGTTTTGTGTGGGGCATGTGACTCCTATGTGGGTAAGACGGAAAGGAGGTTAAAACAAAGAATGTATGAACACCTTTATGATTTAAGGAAGAAAAATGATAATAATGCCCTGTAAAAACATCTTCAGGCATGTCCAAAAGCAGAGTATCAATTTTTCATGATAGGGGTGGTCCCTATAGACCCCAGGGGTGGGCCATGGGAGACCAGACTCGAATACAGGGAACTATATTTGCAATTAATCCTTGATGCTTGCAACCATTCAGGACTTAATGATATGATGTCTTTAAAACCTGTACTCAAGCTCAGGTCTGCAAAATTGTGATATTTTTGCATTTTTTATGTATATTCATGTTATTTTATCCTGGTTTATTTATTTAAGTGAATTCTTGATTTTATATACATTTTTATGTGTTTTATTATTTGTCCACCAGATGGTGCTAGACTAGTAAGACTGTCACATGCAGTTTAGAATCCACTCTTTCTGTATCTTGGTAACTAACCGAATCACTGATTTCATTGGCCTATTCAAGCAGGAAAAGTTATTTAACTAGGTAACTATAATGATGTCCTTCAAGGATGCATCTGCAGTCATAACGTATGGGTTGTCCTGCCTCAGGCAGCCCTTTGGTTGGCCGGATTCCAAAGTCTGGGTCTGGCCTCGGCTGATGTCGCACTTTCCCCGATGTCAGAGGGTCTGGGGTATAAAAGCATCAGCCGACGCCATCTTCCTCAGTCTTTCTTGCCGCGCAGTGCCCGAAGCAGAAGCAGTTCGCAAGTGCCGGTCAGCCAGCTCCTTTGATTCAGCTACCGAAGACTTCGAAAAAGCTAAGTACCCCGTTGGGGACTCTTTCTTGCCTCAGCCGATGTCAGATAAAGTAAATAATTGTTTAACTTGTGGGAAACAAATACCTCATAAGGATTTCCACTTTTACTGCCTCCCTTGCTTAGGCCCGGACCACGACGTCTCGGCCTGCTCTGCCTGTGCTTCCTTCAACCGACGAACGCTTAGGCGTCGGTCGGAGTTTGCAGAGGAATATTTTGGGGCTGACTTTGCGTATAAAATGTCGTCGGAGACTCCGACTTCACATGTAGTTAAAAAACAGAAGGACAAGGACCGACCCTCGCGGCCCGCGGTTTCGGCTGAAACCTCGGTCAGGCCTACCGCGAGTGTCTCGGTTTCGGCTGAAACCGAGTCCTCGGTGCTTCCTGTTGCCGAAACCTTACAACCGACTACCTCGGCCTCGCAGGCTCCGGCCGAGTCGGTTATTGAACTACCTGCGGAAACCGGTGTCCCGGACATGTCCGACACCATTCCTTTAGACAAGTCCACCCCTGCACGTGGTGCAGCCATACCCCCTGCATCCATGTCCATTAAGGCCTTCTCTAGGGCTAAAGCTGCCAAACTTGCCAAAGCTTTGCCTCCCAAGTCTACCTCTCAGAGGCCTTCTACCAGCACTCAAATTCTCAGCCTAGCAGAGGATCTTATCTCCTTAATTAGAGGTTCTCAGCCTCACCCGGACAGGGGCTCTCTTCCACCTCCAGACAAAAGGCCCAGGGTTGAGCCCTCTGACCCCCACTCTTCAGATGAGTCTACGGATGAATCTGTGTTGTCAGAGCACCAGCAGGAGGCTTATTCGGCCTACGAGGATTCTGATGCTGAAGAATCTATTCCTTCGGCCTCCCCTCCTGAAGAGTTTTCTTTTGGTGAGACACTGCATTCTATGAGAGAACATTTCCAATGGCAGGGCCAGGAATTTTCTGATTCCAGAAAAAGATTAAGGACCTTTTTGCATTTACCTCAGCATAGGCCTTTGGCTATACCTCCTGTTTTGAATGTTATTGATGATGTGTACTCTGATGCTAGTACAGCCCCTGATTCTCTCCCTCTGGCTCCTGGCAAACCTGATAGGTACTACAGGGTCCCGGATTCTCATTTTCACCTGTACAAGGCCCACACTGCAGACCCAGAAACCATTTCACAGGGCCCAAAAGGGGTTGCAGCTGCCACTGCTAAAAATCCTTTACCTTCTGAAAGGGAATCTAGAGCTTTAGAGCGATGGGGAAAGAAAGTTTATACTTCTGCAACTCTTTCTATGAGGGCATTAAATTGTCAATTCCATATGATTCAGTACCAATAGTATTTGTTAGATGAATTGCATAAGAAGCTTTCCTCCTCTGAGCCCCTTGACTGTAAATCTCTTCAGGATCTGGTACATAACTCACAGCAGGTTAGCAACCATTTTTTGCAATGTGGTTATGATGCACTGGAAGCTTTATGTAGGTCAGCAATGACAGGGACTGTTATACGAAGGCATGCCTGGTTGAAGGAACAATCTCTACCAGACCATGTTAAAGCTAAGCTCCTGGATGCTCCAATGGATAAACAAAAATTATTTGGTTCCACGGCCCAGGAGGTCTTAAAGAAGTTTGAAGAAAAGGCAAAATCTGTGCAAACAGTCAAGGACTTTCTGCAGGTACAACCACCGAGATTCAGCAGAAATTGGCCTACTAAGAATTGGTCCTTTCCGGACTCAGACAGATCACAGAGAGGCAGGAACAGGCGTACCAGAGGTAGAGGGCAAGCTAGAGGCCACTACAGAGGCCGTCAGTGGCAGCCACCCAGCCAGAGAGGTAGTGCAGGAACAGCAACAACAACTGCTACACCAGGACAAACACAATGACTTATTTTTGACTCTGCCAACCAGGGCTCAATTAGAAGCACCATTGGGCGGAAAGCTTTCTTTATTTTCAGAAAATTGGCATTACATTACAAGGGACTCATGGACACTGCAAATAATAGACAAAGGATACAGGTTCCATTTCCACATATTGCCAAAAAGAAAAGGAATGCCAGACCTGCCACCAAATCAGAGGGCGGAGGCTTTGAAACAAATCACCAAATTACTGCAAATGAAAGCCATAGAGAAGGTTCCTCTCTCAGAACAAGGCCAAGGTTTTTATTCAAGGTTATTCCTTGTTCCAAGGAAAGAAAATCAATGGAGGCCTATTCTCGATCTGTCCGCACTGAACACTTACCTCATTGTGCCGAAATTCAAGATGCTGACCCTACAGCAGCTTCTTCCCATGCTGGGCAAGGAGTCTTGGCTGGTGACCCTAGATCTCAAGGAGGCATACCTGCATGTCCCCTTTCGACAAAGTTGCAGAAGACACCTCAGATTTCTTGCAGGATCAGAGCATTATCAATTCTCAGCATTGCCCTTTGGCTTATCTACTGCGCCCAGAGTATTCACGAAATGCCTGGCATCAGTAATTGCACACTGCAGACTTCAGGGGATTCAAATCTACCCATATCTGGACAACTGCTTGATACAAGCGGACAGCAAGACAAATTTGTTAAAGGACTTGGACTATGCCATCCAGCTATTACAGGCCTTGGGATACACAGTCAACATCCAAAAATCAAGACTGTGCCATCCCAAAGGATAACCTTTTTGGGTGCAGATCTAGATACAACCACCCAGATTACTTCAAGAATCTGACAAGACAAACTCAGATAACTGCAAGGAAGATCCTGCAGGCCCTGGGTTTCATGGCATCCTGCATAATACTAATTCCACAAGCCAGGCTACATATGAGAAGATTGCAATGGTACCTAAGGAGTGTATGGACTCAGCACAGTCACAGCTTAGAAACTCTGATTCCAATCATACCTTGTCTTCAAAAGGAATTCCTGTGGTGGGCTCAAGCCTGCCAGACCAACAGAGGGTTGCCTTTCTTCAATCCAAAAGCAAACCAAACCATCACCACGGACGCTTCAGACCGAGGTTGGGGAGCGCACATGGAGGACAAATGTATCCAAGGGCTATGGTCTCAAGGGCAGCTGCAAATGCACATAAACCAAAAGGAAATGCTGGCAGTGATACATGCAATCGAGGCTTTCAAGCCTTTCCTTCAACAAGGCCACCTGCTAATAAGGACAGACAACACCACAGTTATGTGGTACATAAACAAGCAAGGAGGCACGCACTCCTACCCTCTATGCAGACTGGCTATGAATCTATGGGATCTTTGTTTGAAACAAAATATACAACTACAGGCCCAGTTCATGCCAGGGAAAGACAATACTCTGGCAGACAGCTTAAGCAGAACTACCATGGATGCACACAAATGGATGCTGCACCCAGACATCTTCTTACTCATAACACAGACATGGGGAAGGCCCGAGATATATCTGTTCGCCTCACCCCACAATCATCAACTGAAAATTTTTTGCACAAGGACATACCATCCACAAGCATGGAAGGTGGACTCTCTCTCATTCAGCTGGAAAGCCCGAAAAGTCTATGCTTTCCCACCAATCCCATTAATGTCCAAGGTTTTACTGAAGATCAGGGCAGAACAGCCAAAAGTGATTCTGATAGCTCCAGACTGGCCAAGGCAGCATTGGTACCCACTGTTGAAGAGCTTGTCACAGACGAAACCGTGGCCTCTCCCATTATGGCCTCTTCTTCTGACACAGAACAATTACAAGATCCTGCATCCTAACCTAAAGACCTTGCAACTAACTGCCTGGAGAATACCATGACTCCTTCCCAGGACAGCTTATCCCAGAGGGTAAAGGACATTATTATGGAAGCTCGCCGCCCTTCCACAAGGAAGGCATACTCAGCAAAATGGAAAAGATTTCTCATTTGGAACACAACAAAAGGCCTTGATGCGACAGTGATGAACATGTCACATATTCTGGAATACTTAGCAGAATTGTTCCACAATGGCCTGTCTTATTCTTCCATTAAAATACATGCCTCAGCAATTTCAGCAGAATACAATGTAAATCCTCCTGTCTACTCGCATCCTCTCTTAAGACAATTTCTCAGAGGAATCAAAAACATCAAACCTCCAAGGAGACCACCTTTACCTACTTGGGACCTTAACTTTGTGCTGGAAAAACTAACACTTCCTCCATTTGAACCACCAGCATCAGCAGATCCACAGTTTCTATCCTGGAAAACTGCATTCCTTCTGGCCATAACTTCAGCAAGAAGAGTATCTGAGTTACAAACTTTAATGGCAGTGCAGCCATTTCTTATTTTTCATCAGGACAGAGTTTTGTTAAGGACCAACCCAACTTTCATGCCAAAGGTGGTATCTAGAGTATCCTTGAACCAAGCAATTCATTTGCCTACATTCTTCCCAAACCCACAAAATAAAGGGGAGAAACTTCTACACACTCTGGATATCCACAGACAATTACGCTACTATTTGGACAGAACTAAAAGTTACAGAAAGACTGACCAACTGTTTGTAGCTTATGCTGCTGGGACACAAGGAAAAGCAATTTCCAAACAGACAATCTCAAAATGGATAGGAAATTGCATTCGCTTTTGCTATTCCTTTCATGGAAAGACTGTTCCTGTGAATATTAGGCCTCATTCCACGAGAGCCACAGCCACCACTACAGCCTTCCTAAGAGGGGTGGCTACCAAGGACATTTTAGAAGCTGCTACATGGAGCTCCGTGCATACTTTTGCCAAGCATTACAATTTACCCTTATACTCCAGATCCAGAGCAGGTTTTGCTACTGCAGTCCTGCAGGGTCTCTTAACTACACCATCATTTTCTTAGTACCTCCACCCCCAGATTGGCTATGGTATTCTACCCATATGTTATGACTGCAGATGCATCCTTGAAGGACATAGTACAGTTTTGTACCTACCATAAATGTAGATGTCCGATAGGTATGCATCTGCAGTCAGGTTTACCCTCCCTCCTTCCCCTCTGTGGTATTCGTAGGGTGCTTACCCCTTCATTAGCTAGCTGGGGGAATCTGTTATGGTGTATTTGTTTGTATATATATGTATATATGTTTGCATTATGTTTGGAATGTTTTGGCATTTTTTCCAAATTTAGCCTTCATAGAGGGCACCTGGCATCTGGGGCAAGAAAAACTGAGGAAGATGGCGTCGGCTGATGCTTTTATACCCCAGACCCTCTGACGTCGGGGAAAGTGCGACATCAGCCGAGGCCAGACCCAGACTTTGGAATCCGGCCAACCGAAGAGCTGCCTGAGGCAGGACAACCCATATGTTATGACTGCAGATGCATACCTATCGGACATCTACATTTATGGTAGGTACAAAACTGTACTTTTTTGCCCATCTGATAAAGTTCTATGAGACGAAAACGAAAGGGGAAGTGTTTTTATCAGTGTTTATTTGTGGATATGTGTTCCTTTTGCTGTGTTTTAACATTACATTACTTGTGTGTTGGAACTGCTGGTCTCTGGTGCCTAATTTGGATTACATCTGCACTGAGTAGTGTTGCCTTGTAACAGCACTTGGTTCTCCTGTTGAATTTTTGGTTGTTCAGTCCTTTTATCCGAAGTCCTTTGTGGATTTTATCCAAGTGCTTTGCTTTCTTCTTCCAGACCGTCAGCAGTATACTGTATGCTTCTAGCCACTTGTTCTTTTACTTTTTATCCCATTCTAACACCAGAGTGGTTCACAGAAGGTAACTGTCTTTCTGGAGGGGTAGAAAGGCAGGCACTATTCCCAGAAAGACTGAATATATTTCCTTACTTATGATTTTTTGTTCAGGCTATCATCAAGTCAGAAGTTTAAAAAAAAAAGCTCTAAGATGCATCTCAGTCCATTTACAACTCCATGACTCATGGGGTCCTATCAGACCCCTGTCTAATTCAGTTACTTCCTCCTGACTCAAATTACAGCAGAGCCTTGGCCAAGTTAGAGTCTTAAAAGCATGGGAGGTGGGGGTGGGGGGTTAAAAGTAAGACAAAGTATGAAGAAGCAAGGAAAAAAAGTAATATGTCTGAACGGTGTGGGGACAGGATAAGGGGAAAACAGAGGAGAGCACTGAGGGTGTCCAAGGGAGACTAGTGGGTAACAAGGGGACCCATGGAGTGTTGATTGCAACTAGACATCTAAGGTATATATAGTTAGTAAAGTGGTTATAGTGAGTGGATTTACACTGAATAGTCTGTGGATGAACGCGAATGACCACATCTGTTTGATCACAGGTAAAGGTTATTGACCTGCTGTAGTGCAGCCCCGCCCCATTGTATTTGACTTCACCCATTCATTTGCTTCCTGCAGCCTCCCCTGCTTGCTTTGTTGTCATCAGCCACCACTGTTTAAGTTTAGTTTTGAGCTCATATTTTAAAGGAGAAATCCATCCAAAAAAATCTTGTTTTTCAGTTATTTTCCTTCTCCTTAATCCAAATCCAGGACTGTCACATAAGACAAAGCATAGTTTAATAATTATTCCTTTAAGTTTATACCTGAACCTGATTTTTTTGTTTGGCTTTTTTGTGAAATTGTGTATTTTCTTTCCTGTATTTCTTCCATTATTTATGTTCTGTAGGTAAAGAAAGGTTGATGCATCAAGGTTAGGTCATTGGTTTTAACTGGAGATCTATAAAAACTCTTAGGCTTGAGTATTTAAATGTGCCTTGTCAGTCACATAAAACCAGCACCACATCTCAGGTACATAATGCAGTCCTGAGCAATACTTTTTAGCCTGAACAAAAGAAAAATTATTTTTTTTATAAATCTCTCCATAGGGGGCCATCAGCTGCAGCCAGCTCTTGTGTCTACCAGACCCACCTTTGCCACCATGCCCAGGTTCATCTTACCACACATGTGGGGTCAGTAAGGAGATCAAGGATGCATGAGCAGAGTCATACTGCCCCTAGGAAGTATGCCGTAATCCTGTCCACTCCACAGCAGCATTGCGAGCTCCACAACGGCTGCCTTCAGAAGGTGCATTCACACTGGTATTCTGCTTGCAGAGTGGAGCTCACTAACCTGTTAATGATGCAGTTGTAGTGGTTGCCTTCCTCCCCCCAGAGTGGGAGAACTGGAGTAGGAAAGGCAGAATTATTGCAAGTCTGCCTTTCAAATGTAGATAAAACACCACGCCTAAATTATACACCACGCCTAAATTGTACACCATGCCTAAATTATGTTTTTGTTTTTCGCAGATTAGTTGTCCTTCCTTTTAGTCAGACCAAACCCTTCTTTCTTGAATATTTAGTGCTGCCCTCTTGTTTTAGATAGCTTGTGGAATCCTTCTCAACATGTCACTAATTTACCACAAAATATGCAATAGCAGTCCCCTATCATGTCTTACTCACACCTCCTGCATACCCCTTGGACCCAATAGAACAGCCTTGCAATTCTTTGTGACTTTTAAAAATACTTGTACAGGCATTGACATGTGAAAATCCTCAATTTTTCTGAAGTGTTTTTCAGGTGTCAGATGTATCAGAATCCATGTTTTCCTACTGATCATTCCCAGGCAAACCTAATCTTATTTGAAATCTCATCCTGGTCCTGCTGCAGGATATATGTCTGTATATATGCTTTGAACTGATTGTGAACAATGTTAACTGTACTAAGGCTGAAGTTATAGCAAATCTAATAGCTGATAAATTGAACTGTGACTTTGCACCTCTTTCCACTCCATCTGTCCCTCAAGATATAACTGAAACTGGCTCTCTTCCGTCTTTCGCACAAGTCCAAGTCTTAAAAATGCTATCAAAAGCTAAACATACTGCACTGAGGGGTCCTGACAATATCAATGGATGCATCTTAAGTGGCATGAAGCACGATTTAGCCACACCCACACTGTTCAGTCTCAGCTTCCATACTTCTTTTGTACCAAGTGAATGCAGAACAGCAGCAGTCATTCCCCTGCATAAGGGAGGACCTTTGACAGACCCATAAGTCTGACCAGCCACATATGCAGAGTCATGGAAAGACTTATCACTGAATGAATCAACCAAGACGTAGGGATTCTCCAAACACTGGACTTTCTTAGTTTGGATTTCTCAAGGGCATGTCCTGCATACTCAGCCTGGAGGATTATTTTGAAAAGGTCACAAAAGCAGTGGATGAAGGCAAAGTGGTGCACACAACATACCTCGACCTGGCCACAGCTTATGACACAATTCTTCACTCAGGCATAGCAGAAGAAGTAAATAAACTGTGAATAATCCCCTATATCACCTGCTGGATTGCCAATTGGCTCATAGGATGCAGATAATCAAAATAGGGGAAGTTACTTCCATAAAAGACCAGTCACCAGTGGAGTCCCCCAGGTTCTGTGTTTTGTCCTCTCTTGTTTGGCATCTCCTTTTCTGAAGTAAAGGCCAATACCAAAGGATTCTTGCTGATTGTTTTTGCAGATGTCTGCAAGCTAGGATCAGTCATTGAATGCCTACAAGACTTAGCCATCCTGCAGGAAGGATTGTCCCAAATAAATAACTGGTGCCAAACTCATGGATTGCTACTAAATGCTAAAAATGTATTATAGTATCCTTTGGAAAGTCATATCAGTATCTCTAATTGCTATTTACTTGCTGTATATACTGTAAGCGTATACTGCCGTTTCTTTTGTTCATCTTTGAGCTTCTGATTACTGTCTGATAGTGGAATCTCTTATGGCATTCCCATATAATTATTCTGTTCTTGTTTTTGTCTTCCTTTCCTCCTAGACTTTACGTCTTAAGCACTTTACAATAAAGATGAAGATAAACATTCTGATTGTACCTGACCTAACCGTTACCAAGAATGGTCCCAGTTCAAAACGGCAACCAACATAAAGCTGCAATTAGGATTTGATTCAGAGTATGTGCATGAAGCTAACAGCCTTAGTTTTTTAGAAAAATTAAACTCAAATAGCTACGTTTATAAGATCTGTAAACCCAGCTAGCTGTGGTCAGCACACTGTCAGGAATGCCTTGCAGTCTTCCACTGCATGAATTGCTTCTTGTCCCACCCTACCCATCCCATCCTCTTCAGTTGCTTTTTTTTTTAAATAAATAAGAATAGTATCTGGCATACCCCTACTACTTTATCCCCTTCCCTCTAATCAAAAAGACTTTTAGAAATGGAAAAGACTACCGCTTGTCCCTCTTTATCCTGATGAACAAAGTCTACCTTACTTACTGATTGGTTGTAGCAGTCTCCTTCGTTTCAGGTGTAGCCCCACTCCGTTCGCCCTGGCTGTGCTCAGGCTCATTTCACTCTCCACCCCCCCCCCCCATATCATTTCCTTTATACCTAACCACTGGATTCCTCCCATCCTCAAACTCCTCCACTTCCTACACCAAAGCAAACTCCCACAGTTTACTCGTAATATACTTAACTTAATTCTACTACACTGCATTCCATACTTCCCATGCTTCAACTGTCTGTTTACCTATCCCAAATTCTCAGCCCCATCTTACTTAATACATCTCGCTAATTATCCAAACTATAATACCCCCTCCCTCTTCTACAATGCCTACCTCAGTCATCTCTGCCCTTATCCTAATTCCACTATTCATCCTACTCACTATCACATCCTCTCACACACTCTTAACCATACTTCCTAAAGCTCCCACTACACACACTCACACTCTCTCTCTCTCTTATCACACACACACACACACACACACACACACACACACCTTCTCTTACCCCCAGCAACCTATAACTATCTCTGCATCTATCTTTCCCATGAACACCCTATTCCCTAAAATAAAAATATCTCCCTCCCACTCACTAACTTTTAAAAACAAGGCAAAATACCTTAACACCTTCCTACTAAAAATAAAACCTCTCTGTTTCCCAAGGACCCTACTCCTATCAGGTGACATGCATCCAAACCCAGGACCTACTAATAACTCTACCATCCTAATAAATACCTCTCCCAACACTAGCCAGTCATCCACAACTAATAAACAAATCTCTTTTTATTCTATCAGTACTCGAAGCATCCTTAATAAAGTAAGCCAGTTTCATGCTTTGATATCTCGGCATACCCCAGATATAATTTCTGCAACCAAGGCTTGGCTAAAACTCCAAAATCAAGACAAAGATATTCTCCCCTTGGATACAGTATACTTTGTCTAGACAACTTAAATAAAAAGGTGTCAGAGTTGCCATAGTTTACTCCAATAACCTCTCTCTCTCTCTCTCTCCCAACATCAGCAATCAGTCACCTCCTTTACACCTGCTGAAGTACTGGCAGCAAACCTTAAACTCAATGACTAGAATACCATTACAGTAGTAGCTGTCTACATTCCCCTACTGGAAAACATACTTGTATATCTCTCCCAAAACATCTCTAATGAAACCATTCTCCTTGAGGAAGTAAACATTAATTAGCAAATCCTGTGCGATCCAAACTCCCCACATCACATAAATCTATATGGATTTACACAGCTAATCTCTCAATGTACCCATACTAATAACTCTCGTTCCATAAGCTCCCTGATTGACTGGATACTTGTTTCAAAACCTTAGCAAATATTACAATTCAGAAACACTCCCAGATGCCGTAAGTGATCACTCACCAATAAAGGTGCTCAGATATACTCCTCATCTCTCTAAACCACACAGGCTTATCTCCTGCTTTAAACTTTCCAACTTTAACCCTGAAACATTTTGCAACCTCCTCTCCAGAGTTAACTGGAAGTTCCTCACCCAGCTCCCACTAGATGATGCCGTTAAAGCTTTCAACTCAAGTTTCCTTAACATATTAAACTCACTAGCCTTACCTAGAAAAGTTTGGATCAAAGTCAACTTATCACCCTGGCTAACTAAAACCACTCGTACCCTTATGAAAACTAGAGACAAGGCTTAGAAAATATGGCAACAATATAAACTCCCCAGTGACCTGCAGAGGTATAAAGAACTTAGAAACCATTCAAAAGATCTCATCAACAAATACAAAAAAGATTTCTACTACAGTCCCCCAACAACTTTAAAGTCAGATCCAAAAATGTTCTGGAATGCTATAAACCAGATATTACATCCAGGCAACCCAGCCTCACCTAATACATGTCCAGACAGGTCACCTGAAGATACTGCCAGCATCTTCAACACCTGTTTTATTGAATCAGTATCCAAACTATTTAACCCAAACCCCAACCCCTCAAACAACAATACTACTAACTTCCCAGAACCTTCCTCAACTGCTAACTTTTTCTCCCTTAAACCAGTTCCAACTACCTGTATCAAATACTCTAAGCTAAAACCATGCTCTGTATCTGCAGACAATATCCCTTCTTATTTTCTCAAGATTGCAGCTCACCCCCTTGCTCTGCCTTTATCTATTCTGATTAATCGCTCCATCTCCGAATCTAGAGTTCCATCTATCTGGAAACAATTCTACACTATTCCTGTTCATAAAGGAGGCAAGTCCTTGGAAATCTCTGATTTCACACCTATTGCCATCCTCTCCCCTTTCTCTAAAGTCCTCGAGAAATATCTACACAGACAAGTCATGCATCATCTCATTCAGGAAAAATTACTCAGTCCCACACAGCATGATTTCCGACCCAAGCATAGTACCACCACAGCTGTACTGTCCTTTCTCAACACTATTACTCTAGCCAAAGATGACCATAAACTTATGTCTTGTTTAATCCTTGACCTCTCAAAGGCATCTGACACTGTCTCTCACTCTCTGCTACTAAACAAACTAACAGACCTTAATTTCTTCCCATATACAGTTTCGTGGTTCTCTACCCACCTCACTGACAGACTGCAGTCAATGAGATGGCTCTCTGCACTATTTACTCCCCTTCCAGCAAGAATGGGTGTCCCTCAAGGATCCATTCTTGGACCATTACTTTTTAATATCTTCACCAACTTACTCTACACCTATTGTCCTCTGTCTTCTATTGTGCAATATGCAGATGGCTCTGCAGTCAGCACTATTGCCAACTCACCCTCAGAACTCTCATCAGCAACCCAGTCACCCTTTAGCTCAGTAGAGACATGGCTCTCAAGTAACCAGCTCATCCTACCCCTCCCCCCAAAAAAACAAAATTGCTACTCCTTTTTTCCTAAAACCGTTAACCACATCAGATCTGTTACCATCGATGACCAACTAAAATTTGATCTACACATAAATAATTGTATCAGAAAAACCCATCAGAAGGTAGGACTCCTGTATAGAAATAAAAAATTCCTCACTACTAAAACTAGGATTACTCTTACACATGCCTACCTTCTACCTTGCTTAACATACTGCTCCCAAATACTCACAAATCTCAACTCCTCCCTACTTACAAAACCTACAAAACCTATCACAAGGTAGCTAGATTTGCAGCTCAACAAACCTATAAATCCCACCACTGTCTCTCCCTAAAATACCTGAACTGGCTTGAGCTACCGCACCTGTTACTCCAGTCTCAGCTCCAAATCATACACTCCGTTCTATATCAGCCAGCTTTCTGTCCAACTCTATCTTCCCTCATCTCCCACTATTCCCCCACAAGACTTCTCCAAAGCTCATCCCAAGATTTACTAGATGTTTACAAACCTAAGTTAAACACTGGGTATAATTTATATAGTGGCCATCCCTCTGTTGCATGGAACAATCTCCCACTACAAATTAGGCCCCTCGCACACCCCAAACAATTTAAATCTGCCACCAAAGATTATGTCATTGGATCTGCCACTGTTCATATCCTCCCTGACCTCAACCATCTTACATAACAACCTTTTATCTCTATCACTCCTTATTTTTCCTCCTCACTATCACCCTATCTCCTGTGCCCAATTTACCCTATTCCTTCTTGAATTACATCAAACTTACTTTCTAATTTCCAAATCAAGAAATCCCTCTGGAATTACTGTTTGTTTATGTAATGCACAATACATAGTATAAACAACTTACTTCCCATGCTTTTTATGTAACTTCCTCACCCTGAATGTAATCTACCATTTGTACTTAAATCTGTAATTTTTTTAAAATACTTCCTGTGCTCTAGTTATCTGCCTTTTGTTTGTATAGCTGTAAATTTTTATAACTACTGTAAGTGTTTTGTAATTACTATGATATGTCTGATATTTTTAATTGTTTGTACTGTTCTGTAGCTTTTCTCTCCGGGCCTCCACTGAAAAAGGACTTTAGCTCAGTCGGACATTCCCGGTCAACAAATGTAAAATAAGTTAATACATAAATATACCCCAAGGAACTCCCACATTGACAATACACCCCTAAGAATTGACCCAGTTGTTTGGGATTTGAGAACTTATGTGGACAGTGACCTAACTTTTGACCAACATATGTCCATTGCCATAAGAAAGTCCTTCTATTTTGTGTAGCTTATAAACAAATGGATTATGTCTAGATCTAGGGATGTCAGTGTCCCCTTTTATCCTCCCGTATTAGACCAGTCATTGAATATAATGCCCCCTTTGGCATATATCTTTCCCAATACATGCAACAACTGAAACTCCCACAGAAATACATTACTAAAAGGATACAATGCCTAAATAGCATGTCCTTCATGGACTGACTCAGACCTGTCACTATACTGTATATCCTACAGACTGCTAAGAAGGTGATATGTGTCTGGCATACAAGGCATCTCTGACCCATTACTGATGGATTTACTGCACATCAGCAAATCAAATGGCATCAGAAATGCTCTTCTGCAATATTAACCGAATGATTTGGAGGGACAAGTATATCTCGTAGAGGATACCGCTTCTTTGGAACTCTCCGCATCCACATAAAACCAAGTTCATCCTCATCTATATTCAAGTGCAACTTAGATTTATGGAAGGGAAACAGAAGATGTACCCCAGAACTTCTCCCTGTACAACTAATAGACAAAGCTAGGACCTAAATGCTTTATTCCATGCATGGGATCACTCAAATTATATATGGTATTGTCCCAGTTATTCTTGTTAGAGGTAATATATAAATGTTAAGTTGTCTATCTCGCCTTCGTTCTTGCTGGTTGGGATCGGAGCCGATCCTCGGCTCTGACTCGGCCATATTCAATAGCTCGAGAGCTGTTTACTGGCTCGAGGCTACCCCTTATCCCATAATGCCTAGCGATAGCTACCCAGATCTTGTTTGCCGCTTCAGCTGCGAGGGTGTCGTTTTTCTGGCTCAGGCTTGTATATTTAACTTTCTGTGTAAATTTCTCTCTAGGATTTAACTTTCTAGTATCTTTCTGTTTATTTTTAGCGATAATGTTGTTGCTATTGTAGTTAACTGTTTTTTCTATAGTGTCCCTTTTTTTTTTGTAGAACTCGTTTAAGTTAGAGAGTCCCCCCCCCCCCATCCCCTGGTTAGCTGTTTAACTTAGAGGCTTTTCTATTGTTTTTTCTAGGTTAGCTGTTTAACTTAGAGGCTCTCCTATTACTTTAAAAAAAAAAAAACCTTTATCTATATCCTTCTTAGATAGTACTAGTGTGTTTTTGTGTCTAGCTGAGTACTTTTCTTCTTATTGTCCATGTTGAGTAGCATCTTACCCTCACCAAGAATGATGCCACAATATAAAGACAAGATGATCAATTTCAACAATTGGCTTAAGTATTGGTGTCATTCAAAGGGGATCCAATGCCTGTTAGCCTGGGATGACATGCTTGACAAGCCACGATGCTTCGCTAGGGACGGCTTGCACCTGTCACCCCTGGGCTTTCGGATATTGGCAAAGGCTCTTGCTACCCCCATAGTGCCTTTTTTAGGCAAGGCTCAAAAGACAAACCCACCTCCATAGGTATCACAAGGGATAAGAAACTAAGAGTAATGCTACTCAATGCCAGATGTCTAAACCTTAAGATGCATGCACTCGAGACTCTCCTTAGCATGGAGAACATCGATATCTGTGCAGTAACAGAAACCTGGTTCAAGGCTCCCAAGAGCACCCCAGCACTACCAGGTTATAACTCATACCATGCTTTTCGGCCCCAAAACTTGGACCGTACCACAAAAGGAGGGGGAGTATCAATATTCGTCAAAGATACCCACACCTCCAGGTTGGTGGCACAGCACGAAGTATCAGAGACTATCCATGTGCAACTAACAGTGGTAAAACTGCCTTCCAGTTTATAGCCTGCTACAGACCACCCTCCCAAACCCAGGAACTCCACTCGGCCTTCCTGAGAACACTGGAAAATATGAAAGTCTCTCCAAACACCATTATATTGGGCGACTTCAACTACCCAAACATAGACTGGGAGCATTACTCTAGCTCCAAAACCCTAGCCCAAAGGTTCCTAGAATTTATAAACTCAAATGCTATGGAACAACTTGTTACCACTCCCACAAGAGGGGAAAACATACTGGACCTGATCATCACCAACATGGGGACTCTATGCTCCAGACCAGAAGTGTATCCCTCACTGGTAAGATCAGACCATAAACTAATCTCACTGGATATTCACATCCCGACTCCACCCCCTGCCCTGAAAACCACAGTGAAAAACTTCTCTAAAGCAAATTTCACACTCCTCAAAACAGAGGTGGAATCCTTCAAAGCCCCCGGGCCTGTGGAAAATACGGCCCAGACCGCAGAATCCTTTATAAACGCATTTTATGAACACCTTCAGGAATGCATGGATCATGCAATCCCAGATAAAACCAAGACCCAATCCTCCAAAGGCAGATGTCCTGTCTGGTGGACCCCAGCCATAAACAAACTATACAATAGAAGGAGGAAGCTACTACATGATAGAGCAAAATCCCAAAAAGGGAAGGCATCTCTGATCAGTATTAGCAAAAAACTACGGGCACTCATAAAATCGTCTAAGGCCAGCTTCGAGAGAAAAATTACACAGGACACTAAGGATAATCACAAGGCTTTCTTTAGTTATGTTAGGAACCTGGGTGGGAATTCCCAGATATGCTCAGAATTAGTCCAAATTGACAAAAAATACACAGAACCCACAAACATTGCCAACATCCTAGCTGACAGGTTCAGCGCAAACTCCCCCCCCCCCACACCAAAAGGGCAAATATTTATCCCAGCAGAGAGCTGCCCTCTCCAAAGCAAGAAACACAGCATCAATGGGACTAGACGGTGTCCCGGGCTGCGTCCTACATGAACTCCAAGAAGAGCTAAACCCAAACATAAAACTACTGTTCAATCTCAGCCTTACTACAGGATATGTACCCAAAGAGTGGCATACAGCAACAGTGGTCCCTCTCCACAAAGGTGGTGCCTCAACGGATCCTGGAAACTATTGCCCCATAAGCCTGACTAGCTTGGTCTGCAAAGCTATGGAAAGGATCATCATGGACCTCATAAATAAAGATATTGGGGACCTACAGACACTGGATCCTACCCAGTTCGGCTTTGTTAAGGGCAGATCCTGCCTCTTAAACCTGGTTGATTTCTTTGAAACAGTCACCAAGGCCATTGACGAGGGGAAGGTGGTCCACACAGCCTACCTGGACCTCGCAAAAGCCTTCGATACAATACCCCACTCGGGCATTATAGATAAGCTCACCAGCTTAAATATAAATGCCTATGTCACTAGATGGGTTGCAAACTGGCTCAAGGACAGATCCCACATGGTTAGAACTGCTGGAGCCATGTCAGACTCCAAACCAGTTACAAGTGGCATCCCACAAGGCTCAGTCCTGGGAACTCTCTTGTTCGGTATATATTTCTCGGAGGTACAGGCCAACACGGAAGGACAGTGGCTGACTAAGTTCGCAGATGACTGCAAACTGGGCACCATAATCGACTCTCCAGCCGACACAAGCATCCTCCAAAAGAGCCTCATAAAAACAGAGATCTGGTGTCAGAACCATGGCCTCAAGCTAAATGCCAAAAAGTTTATAGTCATCCCCTTTGGCAAAAACAAAGTGCCCACAGATTACCACATAGGTGGTAATCCGTTAAGTACAGAAGAAGTAATTAGGGACCTGGGGACCCAAGTTGATAGCAATCTCTCATTTGACAACCACGTGGCCAAAGTGGTTAGAAAAACATTTTATATAGCCCACCTAATCATGAAGGGATTCACATCTAGATCAGGGGAGGTCATCGTGCCTCTTTACTCATCCCTCATCAGGCCCATAATTGAGTACAATGCCCCTTTTGGGATGTACCTTACCAGACACCTGCAGCAACTGGAAAGACCCCAAAAGTACCTCACCAAGAGGATCATAGGGCTCAAACAGATGCCATATGCTGCCCGGTTAAAGAAACTCCAGCTCTACTTAGTGGCATACCACCTGCTCAGAAGCGATCTGTGCCTGATGTATAAAGCCATGTCCAACCCGGAATTAATGGACATGCTGCACCTCAGAAAATCCAAATCCCATCGAGCTACGCGCTCAAGAGACTTGAACCTCAGCACTGAAATAAATAGGACATGCTGGAGGGGCAGATTCATAACCCAGAGGCTCCCTTCACTCTGGAATAAAATCCCAGTCCAGGTTAGGCAGAGTCCCCCATTGACTCTCTTCAAAAGGAATCTTGATGAGTGGATGGGAGATCGTAGGTTTACCACAGGTATCACTTCTGTGTCACTGTTAGACAGAGGCACAGTATACTAAACTCGAAAAAGGGCATAGCAAAATTAATTTAAAATGGGTGGCGAAAGCCAAACCACACTCTGGCTAGGCTTATAAATGCCCTAGGGCAGATAGCCTAGTATGAACCTATGAACCTATGTTAAATTGGTTAGTCTTCCTTTTTTGCAGTACAGCATGTCCAAGGAAGCTAAGATTTCTGGATTTAAGAAGTGTGACTCATGTTGTCAGAAAATGTCTCAGACAGATGGGCACACTTCTTGCTTCTATTGTTTAGGCGCACCTGCAGGACTCTTGTTCTATTTGCCATGCCTTTAGTCCAAGAGTCCTGCAGGAGCGGAATAATACGTTGATTCTTAGGGGGTCTGTTAAAACCCCAGCATTCACCAGCCAAGAGTTCACAGCCAGTGAAATCCCCAAAATCTACTAAGCCGTCGGCTCCACTTTCGGAGCCGACTTTGGTACAGGATGTTCCTTCAATGTTAGTTCCGGCTGGCACCGACAAGACAACCTCCCCGTCAGCTCCATCAGATGCTTCTGAGCCATTGCGGAGCCAGAAGAGGCTGAGGTCCCCTTCCTTAGAGTCGGTGCATTCAGCTCCTCGGTCTCCATTACTTCAAAGTGAGCGTAGCCACCGATCCTCTCACTCCTCTCGATCCTCTAGGCTGTCAGATCATGATGTGGAGAGAGTAGTCAGTAGGTTGCTAAAGTCGCAGGCACTAGCTAAATTATTGTCCAGCCCTCCTCAACAGGTATCGGCTCCGTCCACTTCTCTTGATTTTCCTCCTCCGACTCCAATGAGTTCGGAGCCGGAGTTGGTGTTCGAGTAGTGGAACCGTCAACTCCGATAACTCTATCTCCTTCGGTTCTGACGTCTGCTCCGATTACCTCGGTGGTACCTTCCATCGAGGGATCTGGGCGCCAGGGCTCCCTCGTCGGCTCCGAGGGAGCGAGTGGCATCGGACCCTTGTCCGACCCTGTTCTCCCTCTTAGAGCATCGGCGCAGGTGAGCTCGGCTCCAACATCGGCCTCGGAACCATCTCCCTCGGTGCGGCGAAAGATTACTATTTCTTCAGAACCGGAACTTTCTCTGCCTCATGGCAGGGACACCTTTGAGGTCATGCGGAGTGTGCTGTCCCCTGAGTCGGTTCCACTTTCAGCCCCACCGGCTCCATCCCCCGTAGTGCCTGTGCCAACCTCTGCTCCTCCTCCAGACCCTAAGCATAAGGAACCGATGCTCCAGGACACCCCATTGGGTGTTTCCTCTTCTTCCGAGGCCTCTCCTGATCACTCAGAGGAGCCCCCTCGGAAGAAGTGTAAGAGGAAGCACATTGACTCCCCTGAGTCTGCCACTTCTGATACAGACTTAGATGATTTGGAAGGGTCCCCGAGATCCCCCTTTGAAGATGTTTCCTTCTCAGACATCCTGGAAATGCTTAGGCAGAGGAGGAACTGGAATACCCTAGCCCCTACCAAGGATGAGTCTGTATTCCTGGATGCTTTCGGTTCCCAACCTTCCACCTCCTGGGTTTCTCCGCCTTTCAATCCACTTATGGCAATGGTGGCTCAAAAGGCTTGGTCAGCTCCGGATACAGTGGAACCAACTCCGAGGAGACCTGGTAAATTCATTACAGCACCCCAGGATAAGCAATTCCTTTCTAAAGGTGTTCCTGTTGATGCCATGGTGGTAGCAGCAGCCACCAAAAAAGAGTTAGCGGAGACCTCTTCATCTGTCCATCCCCCTAGCAAGGTGTCTAGGACGATGGACAGATACGGGAAGCGAATGTTCGCTTCAGCGACCTTCTCCATGAGGTCACTGAACTACCTATGTCATTTTACCCGACTTCAAAGGGGTCTCCTTAAAGAGTTCGGAGATGCCCTTCAAGATCCAACAGCTGAGGGAGCACAAGCCAAATTAGCTTCCCAGCTAGTGACACTTAATTCTGTAGTTAACTCTTCCATGATGCTCATTTCTTATGCAGCCGATGGGGCGAGTAGAGCCGCGGGTATGGGTGTGGCCCTTAGGAGGCAAGCGTGGATGCGGCTGTGTAACTTTGCGGAACCCTTTCGAGCGTCCTTTACCAACACCCCCTTTGATGGTTCTTTTCTTTTTGGACCACAGGTGAAAGACACTTTGACTAGGTGTGATCAAGAAGGCAAGACTCTCTCTGCCGTGGTAGTCCATTTTTCCACTTCCTCTAGACCTTACCCCAAAGGTCAGAAGAGTGGTAAGATGTGGTTCCGAAAATCTCAGGGAGCTTTGCCTGACACAGGTAGCGATTTTTCCTCCAGAGGCAGAGGGGGAAACAATAACAATAGATGCCGCCCTCATGGCAGTGGGGGTCCGCAGAACCAGGGCAACAGGGAATCTTTCTCTGATAAGCCCTTTCAGCATCCCTGAAGGGTTGCCCGGCTGCTCACCTCTGGAGACAGTCGGGGGAAGACTTTTACTGTACCCAAAAGCCTGGCAAAATTTAACACAAGACAGATGGGTACAGTCCATTATATCTGGAGGTTACAAAGTTCCCTTCCATCAACCCCCCTTACTGTCAAAGAAAACCCTTCCAGGTGTTCCACCCAATCTGAAGGAGCAAGCAGTAATAAAAGTTTCAAAACTGCTAGAAAAAACAGTCATCCAGGAAGTCCCGGCAGACCAGCACAGATCCAGAGCTTACTCCAGGTTTATTTTAGTACCAGAAAAGACAGGGGACTGGAGTCCGATTCTGGATCTCAGCAGACTAAACAGGTCTGTATAAAGAACAAAGTTTTAGATGGTCACGCTACAGTCCATTCTACCCTTTCTGGGTCAGGACAATTGGATGTGCTTGATAGATCTTCAGGACGCGTACTACCATATCAAGATGGACAGGCGCTCCAGGAGATATCTTCGCTTCCGGCTGGGGGCCAGTCATTATCAGTTCAGAGCTCTGCCCTTTGGTCTCACCACAGCCCCCAGGGTATTCACCAAATGTATGGCAGTGGTCACGGCTCACCTGAGATGTCAAGGATTCCAGGTGTTTCCATAGCTAGATGACTGGCTCCTCATTGCTACCACCAGGCATCAACTCCTACAAGCGCGGGATTACACAATCACAATCTGCATCCAGCTAGGCATTACAATAAATTTAGAAAAATCTGCCTTGTGGCCCTGTCAATCTATCACTTACATAGGAGCAGACTTAGACACAAGGAATATGTTTGCAAGGCTACCACTAGAAAGGGTGTCCACAATTTGTCTGCAAGTACAAATTCTAATGCAGAACAAAAGGATCCAAGTCAGGTATGTCCTTCAAACTCTGGGTTCCATGGCAGCAGCCATTCTTCTAATCCCACTAGCGCACTTTCATATGAGAATTCTTCAGTGGCTTCTGTTCACGCAGTGGTCTTTCCAAGAGCTACCCATGACTCACATGATCCTGATCACGGATGCATGCAAAAGACATCTTTCTTGGTGGATGGTCTCCCCACTAGTTACTCAGGGCAGACCTTTCATACAACCCCCTCCCGTAGCCACAGTGATGACAGACGCCTCCCTGATAGGGTGGAGGGGGGCATTATCTGGGCAGGACAGTCCAAGGCACTTGGCAACCTCATGAGTACCATCTGTACATAAATGTCCTGGAAATGAGAGCCGTGCTCCTGGCGTTGCAAGCTCTTCAAGACTCTCTTCCTTCTGGGACCATTGCTATTCAAACGGACAACATGTCAGTGGTGTGGTACATCAACAAGCAGGGCAGAACCAGATCCTACCCCCTGTGTCGAGAAGCACTCAGACTTTGGCAGTGGGCGATTTCCTCCCAACATTTTCTGATTGCGACGCACATCCCTGGGAGATCCAACGTCATAGCGGACAGGCTCAGCAGAGCTATCCTCATGCCTCACGAGTGGTCTCTGAATCAGGAAGTTGCGAATCTTTTTTTCTGCAAATGGGGACAGCCTTGCTGCGATCTCTTTGCCACCCCCTTCAACAGCAAATGCAGCAACTACTTCTCCCTTCTTCCGCTTCCGGGTCACATACCCAGAGACGCTCTAGTCCACGATTGGCCTCAGGGACTTCTTTATGCCTTTCCTCCTTTTCCCCTGATACCCAAACTTATACAGAAAGCAATATCGTTGGGTTGCAAAATGATCCTCATTGCCCCCTACTGGCCTTGACAGATATGGTTCCCATTCCTGCACCGTTACCTTCTCGATCAGCCCTGGACTCTGGACCCATTTCCATACCTCCTGGTTCATCAATCAGGCGGGTTGCATCAATCCCTCCAAACTCTCCAGCTCACAGCTTGATTGCTCCACTTCTAAACCTTAGCCAGGCTTCCTAGCATTTCCCCAGCAGTCCGAGAGATTATCGTCTCCTCTCATAAGTCTACAACGAGGGAAAACTTCTGCTAGCAAATGGAAACATTTTTCTTGTTGGGCAGAGGCTAGGAATGTGGATCCCTTTTCAGCCCCAGTCCACGAAATTCTGGAATTCCTAGCACAAATGTTTCACTCCGGGTCCGCTTCCGCTATGATCAGGGTAAAATTAGCGGCCATTTCTAACTTTCATGTTGGTTTGTCAAATTCTAACATTATGTCTCATAAGCTCTGTAAAGCTTTTTTGAGAGGGTCAACTCTTCTTAGGCCTCCAGTGAGAGATCCCCCTCCTCCTTGGGACCTTAATTTAGTCCTAACTTCCTTAATTCTGCCTCCTTTTGAACCAGCAGCGTCCTGCTCCATCAAGTTTCTATCTTGGAAGACACTCTTTCTGGTAGCTATTACTTCAGCCAGACACGTCTCCGAACTTCAGGCACTATATGTTCGTCCTCCCTACTTGGTTTTTCATAAGGACAGGGTTGCTCTGAGGACTAATCCTTCGTTTCTTCCTAAAGTCTGCTCAGAAAATAATTTAAACCAATCTATAGATCTTCCTGTGTTTTTCTCTAATCATACCAACAAGGCAGAGTACAAACTACACCAATTGGACGTTCATAGACCATTGCGTTTTTACCTGCACAGAACTAAAGAAATAAGGAAGTCGGACCAATTATTCCTTTCTTATGCCTTAGGCAAACAAGGTCTCCCAGTTTCCAAGGTAACCTTGTCTAGATGGTTGTCTCACACTATTACTTTCATTTATCAGTTAAGGAACAGAGTTACCTATCAAATCTAAAGGTCATTTTACTAGGGCCTTGGCCACCTCTGTAGCTTTCCAGTCTAGGTTGCCCATAGATTCTATCTGTGCAGCTGCCATGTGGGCAAACCCTCATACCTTTATTTCTCATTACAAGCTGGATATGGTCTCCAGAAGCAGAGCTGACTCTGGTTCCACTGTTCTGAAGAGTCTGTTCCACTGAGCCACCCAGGATGTTAGGTGCTAGGGACGCTGTCCCAACCAGCAAGAATGAAGGCGAGGTAGACAACTTAACATAAAGAAGTTATGTACCTACCATAACGTTCCATGTTAGTTGTCTTCATCTCACCTTCTTTCTTCCGTCCCACCCTCCGTCCACCTGTCCTAGTGGACCAAGACGAGTTCCTGTTTCACTGGCTGAGTGTTCTCTTGTTTTTCCTCTATTGACTTGGAGAATATGACAAGTATAGTCAACCTATTATTTGGACTGGTTTATTCTCTTGCTGTGTGGAGTTAGCTATTTCAAATGAGATCTGGGTAGCTATCGCTAGGCATTATGGGGTAAGGGGTAGCCTCGAGCCAGTAAACAGCTCTCGAGCTATTGAAGATGGCCGATTCGGAGCTGAGGACCGGCTCTGATACCAACCAGCAAGAAAGAAGGCGAGATGAAGACAACTAACATGGAACGTTGTGGTAGGTACATAACTTCTTTTTATCGATGATGGGATGGCCAAGGTCAATCTGTTACCAAATGGGATAGATTATTTTGAGTACCAAAAGGGAAATTGAATAATCTTAAAATGGCCTGCAAGGACTGTTAACTGAGTTTTTACCTATAAAGCTGTAAAGCTCTGGAAGCTTTAGCTCTGTACCCTACTTTGGGAATAGTACAATAATTTCTTCCTACCACTAATATGTCAGTTTTCCTTCTGTTAGAATCTTATTCATGAGTACTACCCATTTTTCTATTAGATACGCTCCACCCAATTTCCAGATATCTATAGGAAGACTTACACAACAGTTGGAAAGGCCACAAAGGTACTTTACCAGTAGAATTTGTGATATAAACACATTGTCCTATATGACTCACCTTAAATCTGTGTATCTGTTTCCTAGGTACTGACGGTCGATCTATGCCTGCCATACAAGGCATCCTTGGGTCCAGTTCTGATGGACCTTTTGCACATCAGCAAACCAAACAGCATCAGATCCACTAGATGCAAGGATTTAAATTTTTCTTGTGACACAAATAAGACATGTTGGCAAAACACATATGTATCTCAGAGGATCCCATGCTTTGGAACAGGCTCCCCACCCATGTGAAGCAGAGTCCATCCCTAACCCTATTTAAGTGTAGCCTTGACTAGTGGATGAGAAATTAATTCTCCGATGGTCTGGCTCCATGTCTCTGATAGAGGCAGACAGTAACGCCCAAACTAACATACCCCCTCCCACATAACCTGTAGAAACTTCCAAAATAATATTCCCCCTCCTAATAAATGCCCGTGATACAAAAGGACACAACTGGTTTGAGTTGTACAGCCAGGCTTCTAAAAGCCCTGGTGGTTGTTAGCGTAGTATATACCTGTGAACCTTTGGAACTAGGTAAACCTTTAGATTCTCATGACATCTCTGCATTTTGCCTGCCAACGGCTTCAACTGCCTTGTTACAGGTAATATATCCCGCGAGGTCCTCTTTCTGTGCATCTGTCATTTCTAATAAGTTTACTCATTACAAGTAGTCCTGAAATGAGATGTCAACCCTCTCCCCGTCTCTTTCTGTTTTGTAAAGGTTACTGTCGTACCTCTTAAATACTTATAAAACTTCACTTGTTCTTGAGTCCATAATATGTAGTATGTTTATTTCAACCTCTTGTCTTAGTATGGTACTGAATGCCCTCATAACCCTAGGGGTACTTGAGTAATGTAAGTCCTTAATGCAACATGTTTTTTCATTAATCCTGTCATCCTCTGTAAATTGTATATCCTTCTGTAATTTTCTCATCCTTTCTTCTTCTACATATGTGCTCATATTCCTTTTTACATGTGTAATTGCTGTAATCAGAGGTTCCATCACACTGTTTTTTGTTGTAATGTTGTATTGCTGTTTTAACCTCTTAATTAAATGTTTCCCAATACTCAACACTAGTCTGTCAACTGCTCTAGTCCCTTTACTGTTAGCTGTTACAGTTGATGTGCAAGAAAACACCTGTTTTTGTCCCGGCGCTGGGGCTGAACTAAGTAACTTAACACACAGTTACTCACGATCTGAAACAGTAATAGGACTGGTGCTAGCTTCCACTACCCTGTCCTCATGTTCCTTTTTTATAAAGTCTTTATCTATCCAGGACCTTGATGAATAATAGGTAAATTCTTGTTTACCTTTACTGCGTGTGCTTAACTATATGTCCTGTAACCCTAATATATTTAACAATTTTCTAGTTGCCTTCACTGCTTTTAAGTGAGAGTTTAGTCTTCTTCCCATAACTTCCGAGCTTGTAAAGGTCATATTCTAATCTCCAGTTATTAAAAGATGACCCTCCTGGAAAACGTTATTTCCAAGATCCTTTTATGGATCACCTGGAACCCTGCTTTTGGTGGTATGTGTAATAATGCCACTGTAATCTATACTGTTTATTATTCTCATTTTTACCCCTACATAATGCCTGTTCCTGTCTTCCAGTGTACCCAGCCCTTGAAATGGCACAGTTCTGTGTTTCAGGAGAATTGGCCCTCTCCTCCTAGCCCTGAGTAACTTGAGCTACCTGTCATCATCTTACCAGTTTATGGTATGCCTTATGATGGAGATGTGTTTCCTGCTGGGCTTCAAAGTCTGCATTCTGTCTGAGTGTGTTCAATACTTTATCCATCTTTTCAAGATTATTCAAACTGTTTACATTCCAACTTAAGTATTTTCGTGGTTTGCATTTTGTTTCACATGGATACACTCTTCAAACATTATTTAGCTGATCTATGCTTCTTTTCCCTGAGGCTAATATCATCATTCCTATCCACTGATTTATATATATATATATATATATATATACATATATATATATATATATATATATATATATATATATATATATATATATATATATATATATATACATATATATACACACACACACACACACACACACACACACACACACATACACATCAGCTCTTCATTTGCTACTCTGTTTAACAGATTCCACTTGTGGGAGATTAGCCAATATGTCATTCCAACAGCACTACCCTGCAGGGGTTGATTGTATCAACTGTTATGGGGTTCTCACCTGTCAATACCCTGCTTTGCAATCACACTCACAGATACACTGTTTATACCCTTTTTACCGTTAATGTACACTTGTCATGGCAGCCATTGTATAAGGAAAAAAAATAATTATTTGAATTTAAAACTGTTAACGACATATCTATGGTCAAGATCACCTTTACATTAGCTTATTCATCCCCCTTTTAAACAGTACATGAGTGTCAAAAAAAGTAACCCCATGGACTCACTCCCCATCTCTGTCACCTCTCAAGTATATAAAGACAATATGAAAGCCTTTTAATAATACAAAAACAGTGTATAATAAGTGTCTTCATTTTCATCTGAAGGCTGTTGCATCCATTGTATGTTCCTGTTTCCACACTTCTTATTCTTTTCACCTGCTTTCTGTTTTAAGGTTGAGTACAATGGTAAAACATCCACAGAGCCTCTGGATTCCATTGTCAGTAGCCTTTGCTCATCTGTAGGCTGGTATATTTGTTGAGATGTTTCCACTTCAGTTCCTTGTTCACCCTCAGAGTCTAAAAATTACAAGGCCTCCTCTTGAGTCTATAAAAAGGTTTACTTCTTTTGGAAAAAAAGATCTTGTATCAAGCTGGACAAAGTGTCTTAAATTGCTTTTTTTGAATTGTCTTTGGACAGATGTAAATGCTGCCTGCTTCCTCTGCTTAGACAGGGAAAAGTCCTTGTGAATATACACTTTAGTATCTCCACTTTATAGGTTTCTGCAGGGTCTCTAGACTTTAGTCAGAATAGGTTCTGTTATCACAGATGTGGTAAATCAAACTAGGATCTGTCGAGCTTTATGGGGAGGACCCCCCTGTGGATCCTAAGCTCTGTGATAGGCACTTTCAGTGCCCATCTCTGCTTCAGCCATTTGTGCCCAAGCGGCAGTTTTGGTTTTCATGAACAAAATCATATCCAGGAACAAGCTAATAACGCCCTTTCCAGCTCTATTATCCAGTCCTGATGTTATGGTAACATGCCACCTCCAGGCAGAACAATTTGGCACACCCAGTGAATGATCACTGTTCAGTCTTAAAATGAGACAACTGTGCTGTTAACATTGGTTATTATGGTAATTTTGGTTGAATAGCCTGTCTTCAAAAGTTGGAAGCCAGCAGTTATAATTTAACAGTTTTGTCTAATTGCCCATTACATAAAGTAATAAACAAACAGCTTTAAGCTTTTATAATTGAATAAGAAAGCACTCTACTCAACTAAATAAATAAATAAATAAAATAAATAAACCATGTACTTTGCAAATGAAATATGCATATAATATGGGAAAATATTTGTATAAAAAAGTTTAAAAAGACAGAGGGCATTAGAAGTCGGATCACTAGTCCTGCTACTAGTACCACTGATTGAAAATAACTGTACCTACTTCTGATTTTTAAGAGAGAAGAGGAGGAGCCCACCATAGAATAAGGAAGAGCAGCACTAAGGGAAATGAAGTCAGGGACAGCAGCAAGGTTAGAGGTCACAGCAGATATGATAAGGATGCTGGGTGAGATAGGAGAGAAATGGCTCCTGAGGCTACTCATAGCAGTGTGGAGAGAAAGGTGTATCCCAGATGACTGGAGAATAAGCATACTAGTACCAGTGTTCAAGTCCAAAGGGGACATACATAACTGTGGGCAGTACAGAGGTATCATACTCCTGTCACACTGCATGAAAGTTTTGGAAAGGGTGATTGATAAACGGATATGCGGAGTAGTATAATGTAAGATGGGAAATGAGCATTTTGGATTCAGATCAAGATGCTGCACAACTGACCCAATGTTTACAGTGATACAGATAGTTGAGAAAGACGCTAGAGATGAGGAAAGAGTCCAAATGGGCATTCCTAGACTTGGAGAAAGCATATGACAGAGTCCGAAGAAAGCTGATTTGGTCATTTCTTCAGTGATTCAAAGTCTCAGAAACACTGGTAGAATTAGTGCATGCTGTGTACAAGGACCCAGTGACTCAAGTACGAACAACGTTCAGTTTCCCAGAGGGGCTGCCAGTGAGAGTGGGTGTGGATCGGGGTTCAACTCTGAGCCTACTGCTCTTCACACTGGTGATGGATTATGTTAGCAAACAGGTTGGAGGGTACAGATCAACCAGAGTTGCTGTATGCAGACAATGTGGCATTACAGTTGGCCTCTGAGCAAAACTGCGCAATGGATATGAGAATGGAATGCAAAACTAAAGGCACGTGGGGTGAAACAGTGCAGATAAGGCAGTGGTAATGGCAACAAATTGGAGAAGTCAGAAGAAGTTGAGAATTGAGATAGAAGGGAAGATAGTGGAAAAGGTTAACAGCTTCAACTATCTGGGAGGGGTGGTTGAGGAGAAGGGAAGTTTGAATGAAGAGGTCAAAGCTAGCATCAGGGGGGCTGCAGCCAGCTGGCTTGGAGTGTCAGGTGTAATGTATGACAGAAGAATGCCAAAGAAGCTGAAAAGTAAGCTGTACAAAACAATGGTTTGAACAGGGCCACTGTATGGTACAGAAACCTGGGAAGTAAAGACAGAGCAGATGAGGAAGTTAGTGGTCATGGAAATGAAGTACTTGGGATGGGTGGTGGGATGTACATTGTGGACATATGAAGAAGGAAAGGACATAAGAGCAGAACCAAATTAGCTCCAAAAGCAGAAAAAATCAAAGAGAACAAGATCATTGTGGTTTGGGCATATATGCAGAAATGCAGAAGAAAATCTGGTGAAGAAAATTTGGGATAGACAGGAAGAAAGCAAGAGGAAATTAATGTATCCAGCAAAGAGTTGGATGGATTGTGTGAGAAAAGATCTGAGATGGTCAAGAAAGCAGGAGTGTGGTATTGAATCAAGAAAGATGGCGACAGTTAACGTGACACCCCAACCCCATGTTGGAAATGGGAACAAGAGGGTTGATGATGTTGATGATTAGCAGTTGCAAAACTGTCCGAGGCGACATGAATAGACAACTTACTGACGGTGGGTAGCAGACTGTCTCACTTGTTGTCTGCAGTTTATGAAAAGGTTTCTTCATTGCTCCCAATCCATCAAATCCGTTGAGCATTTCAAGTAAACAAAAAAAAAAAAAAAATACTGAAATGTACTTTTGCAGTTAACTTTTAAGAAAGACTCGTATCACATGAAACTCCAGAAGGGCATCCTAGGATGAAGCAACCGTGGGAAATAATAATTTAGCACTTTCCTTTCAGAGAAACACTTCTTTCTGTTGTTATTAAAGGAGTCATGGCTCACTCTTTCATGCTGGGTCAACATTTAGAATCCAAATAATATCTTTCACAGCATCATTGGTTCGATAAACAGAAAATTCTGTGCCAGTTTAAGTAATATAGCATTGTTGTAGCACTTCCCACAGGACATTCTTGGGTGCATTATCATATGCAGTGCCCAAATCAACAGAACATATGTAAATGGCATTGGTGAACTCCTGTGACCCTCCAGTGTCTGTGTGGGAACAAAGTGTTTTTTATGGATAAGGAAGGAATCTGCTTTACTCTTCCTGAACCAGCGGCTGAATTATTGGATGATGTATTTTCTTCCAGTATCCTGACATGCACTTTTCCTATGAAGTTGATGAGTGTGATCTCTTTATAAATGAAACACCGCCTTATGCCCTTCTGCTTGAAAATAGAAACCATAACTTAAGTTAGGTAGAAAGAACCATTAATTCAAATAACAACAATCAAAATGTTTGCAGTGTTTCCATTAAAAATGTGGTAATTTGGTTTTCCTTTAGTATATGCAGCAAAGAAACACAACAGGACATTTAAACCCATCTTAAGCAAATACAAAATAGCAAACACATTGCTAGAAAGTGTGGTCTAAACAAGTGTATTACCTTAGCGTCTTGGGTATTCACTTTTTAGGAAGTAAAACAGAACATTTAAACAGCAACTAATAAGTACTTTTTCGCAATGCAAGTAATTATTCAGTTAGCATAACCACATGATTAACTGCAACATTTTAAAGGAATATTAATACCTCCCAATTAATTTCAGTGTTTAAACTTAATGGTTTCAAACTGATATACTTTAAAATCATTCTTGGTTCCATTTTATTCAAAGCAAACACTTTCGCTCTAACATGTGTCAAACTTATATGCACCAAAACACAAAATCTGAAACTATTTATATTTCCATTATGGACTTCGTGCAGTGCTATAAATTTTGACAACTTGTTTTTCTTATATTATTTAATGTTCCTGTATTCTTAGTTTTACTTTATGTTTAGTCTGAATAATGTACCAAAGTGGAGAAACCCAATTACATACTTAATATATGAACTGCTCTGCATCAAATCACTTTATGGTACCTAACTGCAAACTTTAATTTCAAAGTTATTTATTATTATCTGATGGTTTCCTTCATCTTAGATCACGTTTAAAGGATGCTTCTACATCAGAACTTTGTAATGAAATCCAGTTTTTCATCTATGTTATCTAAGGTTTAAGTTTAAAGGTGAATGGTTAAAAAAAATGTACACACATGCACACAGCAAGGGACATTAACAAAATAGTTCTCTCTTTCATTTGCTTTCCCTAACTTCAGAAGCATCAGTAAACCCATAGATGACTTTGATGTAAAAGTCTGCAGTTTAGTGTAATAAAGCACTTGCAACATCCAAAGTAAACAGTAAAAAAACCTGACAAAAATTGATCTCATCTTTTTTGTTAGGTTTTTTAATTGTTTACTTAATAATTTTTGATATCAATAGTTTTTGATATCTATATCTATATATATATATATATATATATATATATATATATATATATATATATATATGGATCTACTTTTAAATACCAAAACTTCACATAATCGAATACCAAAAGATCAAGACCAGAAAGCAGAAATCATATAATACTGAAACTGCACAACAACGAAGCCCAAAATACTGAACCTGAATGCACAAACCGCACACATAACCTACTTCACCAAAGCAATACTATACAAAGTAAAACACAACACTATATACCACAAAACACAAAACAGCTTTTTTACAGCATTAAATAACTACTAAATAACCTTCCCTCAACAAACTGGACTATCTAAAACCAATTGAAGTGGGGGGGGGGGCTGTGCCTCACATTCCCCCCAACCATATAAGGTCTATATTATATATTTGAAGTTTCATAACTTCGAATCTCATATGTTCGACAACATATGAGCGAAGTTTGAAACATCGAAAATATAATAAAAAATTAAAAAAAAAAACTTTACCTCTATGCTCTGAGCAGGGAGGTAATCTCCCCCTGCACCCCCCACCCCCCCTACTTAAATATACCAACTCCGAGATCGCATTTCTGTGCAGAAAAGGGAAATTTTCCCATTCTGCACCATATGGAGCCGTTGCTTTTCACCTTTGAACTTTTTAAAGTTAGATCATATGGTGTCGACCATATGACATTTGAACTTTAAAACATTCGAATAATTAATAGGGTCATACTATATATACCAACTCCAGGATCTGACTACAGTGGAGAAAAGGGCATACACCGTTTCCTTAACTTGTTGTACGGCACACACATCCACTGCTGTAGGAAATGTCCAGCATATTAGCTCACATACATCCTATACAAATTTAGAGGTACGTACTGCATTTACAAACACTAACTACGTCTTTCCTACAGCAATATCAGTATTAAGACATCTGCACATTAAATTTCAGTCTTCTGACACTTGGCATTCTGAACTTTCAGTCTTTTAACCTTCGTTTTTCTACACTTTTAGTATTTTAAAGTTTTGGCTTTCCAAAGTCCACCAAGTTTATTGATAGTCCAGTAGACTGACTGGAAGCTTTGGGCAGTAACACGTATGCACAGGACTGAGAATGCAACCCCTTTCCGCTGATAATATTGCACAGCGAGGAGTTAGCATTGTATCCAGGCTAAGCTGGTTAGACAGAGGCTGCTCATTCCAGATCACTTCCAGCTGGTATATGTGCCTCACCTTCTGGAGATGTCTTACAATAACTGCTTCAGAGGAGGGATTGTTGGTGCAGTGTACATACGTCAAGCACCCCACATAGGGAGATTACCAGGAAATTAAATGGAATCTCTGTAACCTGCAGGTAAGTGGCAGAGTTGGTTTAGAGGTCCAGTACATCAAAGAGGAGTGTCCATTTATCTTGTAGAAATTTATAAAAACTGAGGAAAAAAAATGAATTTTGTATGGTAAAGGGCACATTTTCATTGACCCAACAATTTCATGCTTTTACTGAGTTTGATACATTTTAAGAAATGTAAGTAGTAGCACAATGGGAGAGACAAATCTATAACATCTGAATTTAACTGGTAATTTCTTGCATATGAATGTTGTGTACTGCTGTGTTTGGAAACTTAATAAATAATAGATTCTGATACTGAAATGATTGACTAAAGTTTTCTTGAAAACAGGAACTCATTTGATACTTTCAAAGGAAGTTAATTATAGTAGCATCATTCACAAATATACAACTGAAAATGTAGTTATTTAGTTATTGAAAATGTCAGAGAATCACATTTTTTATTAAAGTACATCTTTAGGTCCAACCATATGACTGCTAAATAACTATGGTAAATTTGAACCGTAGAATACAGTGTTCTGATTTAAAAAAATAACTTGTTTAATTATTGATTAATTTCTCTTTTAAGACTATATGCATAAGTAGCGCATTAACTGTAATATAGGTAGTGAAGTGTCTGTGCAGAGCTCATCATGTTTTTTTGCTCTTTACTTAGTCTGTAATTTCTGCTTTGTTTCTAACAGAAGAACATGATTCCACAAGATATCATTGCTTTCAAGGCAGACAATGGGCATTTCTGGAGTATTGTTAATAATCGAGGTAGAAGCATCATTAAAGCAGCAAAATCTAGCCTTGACATGCTCTGCCAGTTTTGGGTGCTTCCAGCTTCAAAAGGAAAGATTTATATCATGACACCTCAGGGCAAGTACGTTAGCCATGTCCACTACCGTGGTAGTGACTACATAGAGCCAACCAAAGAGATGCCAGATGCTTTCTGTGAGTTCCAGCTGTTTATCCAGGACGGCAAGATCGTTCTCAAAGCTCATAATGGCAAATATGTAAGTCGCATCCGCCGGGGTGGCATAAACAACATCGAAGCTGCAAAAGACCAAATCGATGAGTACTGCCTATTTGAAGTCGTTGAATTTAAGGTATTTCCTCCATGAATTATAATATTTTCCGAATGGCTTAGTCTGCCTGTAAAAAAACAAAAAAGATGCACAAACAGTATCAACTGATGTTCATCATTAGATCATGGTTTCAGTAGCATAAGCTATATGGGTTGTACTGCCAAGAACTGGACAAACTGGCTAGCTTCCAAACTTTTAAGGCACCTTTCAGGTATCCCAACCATTGTAGAGCTCAAAACGATGAGTATAAAGGCTGTGGCTAGCATATCTAAAGTTCAGAACTTTCTTGCCACTGAAGTGCACTCTTCCCTACTAGCTTTGAGTGATCGATCGTTGACTAGTGCTTCACCAAAGCTGTTCATATAAATACCTATTTTTTGTGAAGAAAAGTTGTTCTTTTCTGTAAGATATATTTGCTAAATGCTACAAATGACATTTTAAATGGTTGTCATTAAAATTTTACCTCACACTGGTCATGATTCCTTTTGAGAAATTTTTTCAAATTGATTTTTGGGGAAGAAAAGATTTATTTATTTTATTTTTTGTCAAAAACCTGTGGCTGTTGATTAGGGCTTGTGGTTTTGGGGTCTGTCTTTAAAAATGTTTACATCAAAACTTATTTCTGTCAGGTTATTTCACCAACTGTCCTAAGCTTTGCTACCCAGTTGTCAGATACCTTTTTTGGTAAGCAGATGGCCCAGGGTTCCTGTGGGTATTTTCTTATAATTTATCATGATTTTGATGCAAAGTTTTAATTTTTTGTCTAAAAGTGTTGTTAGGGACTGGGGGCTAGTGTGTTTGGTTGTCACTAAAACGTTTATCTGAGAACTTTACTTTTCTGTCAGGTGGTAAGAACTACTCTTTTAGCTCCATAATCTCTTCTCAGACACCCTTTGCAGCAAAGACATGGACCTGGATCCCAGTAACTCGATCATTCCCTCCCTGAACCACAAGAACAGAAAAATTATCCAGGGACCTTTGGTCTTGACTCCAGCTTCCTCTTAGTCTCAACCACTAATGAGTGAGCGGGCTGTGGCCATCTGTTGTTCCTCATTCTGCTCATCACTTTCTGTTGGTCCTTCTGGTTCTGCTCCTTCGGAAGCCACTAAAGATCTGGAAGCAGGTGCATCCTCTCAGCTGTTCAGCTGCCCTTATTGTGTAAGGGAGAACCACTCATGCTGGCATCTGGGAAAGGACTGTGTGATGCTCTGAGGAGCTTCATTCCCAGGGAGGGAGCTGTCCTTCAGGCCACTCTTTTTCTGGGAAGGGTCTTCCAGAAAATGAAAACATAAACTTAGACCTTTGTCTTGTCCTAAAGCAGATAAGGAAGACTGGCTGGGCTTTGGTAAAGATTTATTTTAAGCTTTTCAGTCCTTACAGGCTTAGCCCCCCCCATTTAAAAAGGAAAAAAAATCCTGTCTCATATTCTGATCCTGAGTCTAAGGGACAGGATTTAGACTTGTTTCTCAAATTCCCACTCCATAATATGGCGACTGTGACCCTGAGGAAGGTTGTTCTTCAGATTTCCATCCTGAAGAGTTGTACTATGCTGATACTATTGCCAGAATGAAAGTCTTTTTCAGTGGGAACAAAGTAAATCCCATAACTCCCACAAAGATATTGTAATTTGTTGCAGGTGGATTTTCTTCAGCCTGCAGCTGTTGCTCCTGTCTTTCCAGCCTTAGAGGATGCTTTCCTTACAGCCAGCAGTTTGCCTGACAGTCAGCCATCTGCTCCTAGAAGGTCTGATAAATTATATAATGTGCCTCAGTCCCACACACACAGTCCTTTTTTTTTTTTCTACCCTCAGGACAGACCGTGCAGTAATTTCTCTGTCAAACTCTGCTTCTGCCTAACTCCCAACAGTAGCTAGTATTATTCTTTCTGACATGCCGGGGAAAGCCTTGATAGGTTGGGAAGAAAGTTTGTACTCCTTCCACTTTGGTCTTTAGAACAGTGAATTGTCAGGCTCACATCTAAGTTTTAGCTGGTGTCCTTGGACAGTATGAGAAAGTTAATTGCTGACCTCTCTTCTTCAGAGACTAAGGCATTTCTGAATTCATTAGTATCCACTGTGTCTTAGGTAATCAAACATACCCTAAAATATGCTGATGACACTGCTTGTACCGTTTCCAGAGCAGTTGCCACTGGGTCATTGATACGTTTTGTCTGGCTGTGATCCTGAATGCTCCTCTGGATAAACAGGTGTAATTTGGCCCTTACTCTGCTGGGGTCCTCAAAAGCTTGGAGGAAAGGGGAAAAGCTAATTCAGGGGGGTTACCTAGATTTTTATCCCTCCTTTCCAAAATGTAGTAGAAATTTTTCTTTCAGTCATGTTCCTTTTCCATGAAATGAATAAGTATCCCCAGCAAGGCACAGGCAAACAAAACTTCAGAAAGCAATGGTAGGGAGGTTCAAAGAAGAAAAGAGGGTCATTCTATAAGTAAGGACAGTCTGAAGAAATAGATTTACTATATGTCCTTTCATGTTCTTTCCCCTCCCCATCCTAGCAATCCTGCAAAGCTTTCCTAGTCTGGGTGTTCACTGTGCTCTGTGGAACAGGATAACTTTAGACACTTGTGTTCTGAGAAACATTCAAAAAGCTTACAACTGGCAGTGGAATTTCCTACTTTTCATGGGATTTCTCTTCATCCAGCCAATCAAACCTCCCTCTTCTATCCTATTTTAGATTAGATGCTGTATTGGGATTATAGAACCTATTCCCCTGACCTAACAGGGCAAGGATTTAATTCAAATATCTTTCTAATGCTAAAAAAAGAAGGAACGTGAAGACCTATCCAAGACCTTTCTTTCTAAACCTTCACATCAGATTCCAAGTCTCAAAGATTACAGGTGCTTTTTAGTACTTTGTTGTACCTGGTTTACATTTTCTGGATGTTCTTCGTGTTTCACTGTTGCAGTCATTACATTTGGGTAATCTGCTGGCAGGTTGCCCTCAGTCGGCCTGAATAACAAAGTCTTGGGTTCTGCGTCAGTTGCTGTCTCCTCTTCCATGACATCAGGTCATCAGGGGTATAGAACATGCAGCCGATGCCATTTTATTCAGTCTTTCTTGCCGCACGGTGCCCGAAGCAGAAGCAGTTCGCAAGTGCCAGTCGGCCAACTCCTGAAATTTTCGCATTCGAGTTTCAGAACCGAAGTCTTCAACTAAAGCTAAGTACCCCTGTTGGAGAAACTTTTTCTTGCTCCTTACCGATGTCAGTAAAAGTTAATAATTGCATTACTTGTGGGAAGCAAATACCTCATAAGGATTTTCATTTGTACTGTATTCCTTGCCTAGGCCCAGATGCCTTGCTGTCGGTTTTGTGCTAGATTTAACCAACGCACTATTAAGCATCGGTATATTTTTGCTTCAAAATATTTTGGATCCAGATTTAATTACCCTGAAATGACGTTGGTTAGCAATCTGACTACTGGAGTTCACAAAAAGTGCAAAGAAAAAGACAGAGACAGACCGTCGAGGTCCAAAACCGACGACGAAACTTCTCCTAAGCCAGTCGCCGGTTCGCCGGTACTCAGGTGCTTTCGCAGCCCCTGATACCCGCTACTTTTGAGTCGCAGGCCTCTACCAAGACCCATGCGGAGTCTGGTATGCCGCAAGATTCTCAGAGTATTGAACCCGCGGATGTCTCTCCCTTGGATGGGTCCGGAGCCGCTGAGCAGGCACCGGCTTCTGAGGGTGTTTTCAGGCCTCAACATTTTAATATAAAACCGACGCCAGCCTCAAAAACAAGATCAAAAACATCTTCTATGTCTAAAAAAACCGATGCATGAGCCACGTGCTCAGGCCCCTATGCCTAAAAAACAGATCAAAATGGCTGAGGACTTAATTACCTTGATCAGGGGTTCCCAACCCCACCCTGCTAAGAGGCCTAGGCAAGACACTGATTATGAATCTTCAGATCAGGTTTCCATTTCTATTCCTCCCTATGAGGATTCTGATGCAGAAGAATCCATCCCATCTGCATCTCCTCCTGAGGATTATTCTTTTGGAGAAACCTTGCATACTTTAAGGGAACATTTTCATTGGGAGAGTCAGGATTTCTCTGAATCAAAAAAGAGGCTTAGGGATTTCCGCCTTCTTACTCAGCATAGGCCTTTGGTAATACCCCCTGTATTAGACATTGTTGATGATGTGTTTTCGGAATCAAGCTTGGCTCCTGATTCCCTACCTCCAGCTCCTAGTAAGCCAGACAGATATTACAGGGTTCCTGACTCCCACAAATTTCTATTTAAAAATCCTGCTGCTGATCCTGAGACTATCTCATGGGGTCCCAAAGATGTAAAGGCCTCTACAGCCAAAAATCCTACCCCCTCTGATAGAAATTCCAGGGCGCTGGATAGATGGGGAAAGAAGGTTTATACGTCTGCAACCTTGGCAATTAGGGCCTTAAACTGCCAGTTTCATATGCTTAAATATCAACAGCATGTTATGGGCTTATTGAAACAGAAAATGATGTTGATTTCTGATTGTGTGGAAAATAAAGAATTACAGGAATTACTGCATTCAGCAGAACAGGTTGGAAAGCATACTTTGCAATGTGGTTTTGATTCCTTGGAGGCCTCTTGCAGGGCCGCAGTTACTGGATCTGTGATTAGAAGGCATGCCTGGCTCAAGGAGCAAAATCTGCCTGATCATGTTAAAGCTAAATTGTTGGATGCCCCTTTGCAGCATGATACTCTGTTTGGTAATAAGGCAGAAGAGGTTTTAAAGAAAATGGAAGACAAAGCTAAATATATGCAAACTGTAAAAGATTTCTTACAAGTGCAGCCACCCAGGTTCACACTGGCCTACTAAAAATTGGTCCTTTCCTGTGTCCAACAGAGCCTCTCAAGGCAAATCCAGGCACTCAAAAGGCTCTAGATACCAATCACAGTGTTCTTACAGGTCAAAGCAATGGGGTGCCTCCACCTCCAAATCTGGAGGAAACAAAGCACAACCTTACAGTAAGCAGTCTCAATGACTTTCCTCTACCTTCACCAAGCACTTATCTTTTGGCAGCCCCTTGGGGGGAAAATTAGCACTTCATGCTCAAAATTGGCAGTTAATTACCCAGGACAAGTGGATATTAAACATAGTATCCCAGGGGTACATATTTCATTTCCATACTTTGCCAATTCCAAACGGTTGGCCAAATCTGCCACAAAATCAGTGGGCAGAGGCTCAGAAACAAGTTACGTCCCTCATGGATATGAGGGCTATTCAACCAGTGCCAGAAAAGGAAAAAGGACAAGGTTTTTATTCAAGACTTTTCCTGGTACCCAGAAAAGACAATGCCTGGTGTCCAATTCTGGACTTATCGATTTTGAACACATTTCTGGACATTCTAAAATTAAAAATGCTAACTTTACAACAGCTACTGCCTATGCTGGGCAGGAACGCTTGGTTAGTGACTCTAGACTTAAAAGAGGCATACCTGCATATCCCAATAAGGGAATTGTGCAGAAGATACCTCTGCTTCAAGGGAGGCTTTTTGCATTACCAATTCTCTGCACTGCCCTTTGGCTTATCTACTGCACCCAAGTTCTTTACAAAGTGCCTGGCACCAGTAATTGCATTCTGCAGACAAAGAAGCATACAAATTTATCCTTATCTGGACGACTGTCTCATTCAAACAGAGAACAAGGACACTCTTCTTCAACATTTGGCATTTGTAAAAAGGCTTCTAACATGCCTAGGGTACACAATAAATGAAAAGAAATCCCAACTGGTACCCTCTCAAATAATTACATTCCTGGGTGCAAGCTTGAATACAACTGCCCAGATGGCTTACCTTACGCCAGACAAACAAAGGCAACTGACAACATACTTCAAACAGATGGCAACAAAAACCCAGTTATCTGCAAGACAAATTCTGCAGGCTTTGGGGTTCATGGCATCCTGCATTCTACTAATTCCATGTGCAAGACTGCATATGAGGAAACTTCAATGGTACCTAAAAGGTTTATGGAGTCAACATTGTCACAGTCTGAAAACAATGATTCCTCTCATTCCCTGCCTACAACAGGAGTTCCTTTGGTGGGCAGAAACATGTCACCAAAACAAGGGACTGTCATTCACTCTACCCCCTACCACCCAAACGCTAACTACAGATGCATCAGACTATGCTTGGGGGGGGGGCACCTGACAGGGAGATGCATTCAGGGCAAATGGAGCCCAAAACAAATGCATCTGCATATCAACCAGAAAGAGATGCTAGCTGTTCAGAATGCTCTGACAGCCTTCAAGGACTTACTTCATCCAGGACAACTACTGAAAAAGACGGACAACACCACGGTTATGTAGTACATAAACAAGCAGTGGGGTACACATTCCTACCCCCTTTGCAGACTAGCCATGGCATTGTGGAACACAGCTTTGACTTACCAAGTACATCTTCAAGCTCAATTTCTGCCAGGAAAACAAAATACTCTGGCAGACGACCTAAGCAGAAATCTTATGGACCTGCACGAGTGGAAACTGGACCCACAAATCTTCAGCATGGTAACACAGAAATGGGGGAGCCCAGACATAGTTCTATTTGCCTCTCCCCAAAACTATCAACTGGACAGATTCTGCACAATGACTTATCACAGACAAGCACGGAAAGTGGATGCCCCATCCTTCAGTTGTAAAAACCTATCAGTCTATGCCTTTCCCCCCTCTGCCTCTTCTCTACAAAGTCTTATTAAAGGTCAGACAGGTAAAACCAAAAATGATCCTACTTGCTCCGGACTGGCCTCGCCAGCACTGGTACCTAATTTTAAGTAATATGTCTCAACTCCCTCCTTGGTACTTGCCTCAAATACCTCATCTACTGTCTCAGCAGAACAATCAAATTCTGCACACTCAGCTCCAAACTCTGAACCTTGCAGCATGGCTGATCATTTAATTATTCAAACAACACCTCTCAGTAAATCTGTGATGGATGTCATTTTGGAAGCCAGAAGGCCTAGTACCAGAAAATCTTATGCTGATAAATGGAAGAGATTCTGTGCTTGGAACCAAGCACAAGGAACGGACACAGCAAAGCCAAATATCCCTCAGATTTTACAATATTTGACTGAGATGCTTGACAAGGGCCTATTTTTTTCTTCAATAAAAATCCATGCCTCTGCCATCTCGGCCTATTACAACACGGAGCCTCCCCTCTTTTCTCATCCTCTGCTTAAACAGTATCTTAGAGGGGCCAAAAATTTATGGCCTTCCAGATGATCACCAATTCCTGCATGGGACCTCAATTTAATTTTGTGCTGGAAAAACTCACCCTGCCTCCTTTTGAACCAGCAGCTACTGCAGATATAACATTTTTATCTTGGAAAACAGCTTTCCTATTGGCAATCACTTCAGCAAGAAGGGTTTCAGAACTACAGGCTCTCATGGCTGTGGAGCCATTTATTACATTTTACCCGGACAGGGTGTCCCTCAGGACCAATCCTTCTTTTATGCCTAAGGTGGATCCAGTGTGGCTCTTAACCAAACAATTCACTTGCCAACTTTTTACCCAAATCCGCAGAACAAGGGGGAGCGGATTCTGCATTCACTGGATGTACACAGACAACTAAGATTCTACTTAAACAGGACCAAATCTTTAAGAAAGTCTAAGCAACTACTGGTGGCATTTGCTGCAGGACCAGAGGGGAAGGCTATATCATAGCAGACTATTTCTAAGTGGATAAGCCACTGCATTCATTTCTGCTACTTGCACCATGGTAAACCTGTGCCCAAGGGAATCAGGTCACATTCCACCAGGGCTGCCTCTACCTCAGCAGTTTTTCTCAGAGGAGTTCCAACCAAAGACATTCTAGAAGCTGCTTCTTGGAGCTCGGTTCATACCTTCACAAAGCATTATCATTTGCCTCTCTTCTCTAAATCTAGGGCTGGCTTTGCCACTGCAGTCCTGCAGGGCCTTATAGCCGCTCCTAATGCTATCTAGTTCCATCCTCCCATCCATAGCTTTGGGATTCTATCCAAATGTAATGACTGCAACAGTGAAACACGAAGAACATAGTACAGTTGTGTACACTTACCATAAATGTAAATGTTCGAGTGTATTCACTGTTGCAGTCCGGGTTACCCACCTGCCATCCCCCTTTTCTATAACTTCTCTTTCCTTCACTATATTCTAAAGCCTTTGGGGTGTATTTGCTTTTAGATGAAGGTAAAGTTTATGTTGCTAAAAGTGCATTTGCATATATATTTCTGTTTATATATATATGTATATATATATATATATATATATATATATTTATATATCTATGTGTATATATATATATATATATATTTTTTTTTTTTTGCTCCCCATTCGGGAGGCACCTGACATCTGGGGCAAGAAAAACTGAATAAAATGGCATCAGCTGCATGTTTTATACCCCTGACGACCTGATGTCATGGAAGAGGAGACAGCAACTGACGCAGAACCCAAGACTTTGTTATTCAGGCCGACTGAGGGCAACCTGCCAGCAGATTACCCTAATGTAATGACTGCAACAGTGAATACACTCGAACATCTACATTTTTGGTAAGTGTACACAACTGTACTTTTCTTTTTTGCTCTTTGATTTAGCAACAGTTTTAAGTGTGTTTCCAAAGTTCCTGGCTCATGTAATAGCCCACTGCAGGTCACAAGGTGTTCACATTTTTTCATATTTAGATGACTGCCTTATTTTTGTAGATTATTTTGCAAGCTGTCAAGCATGTCTGTCTTGGGTAAACAAAAAAAACTTTTTCTCAGCCTGACTTTCCAATGAAGATAGAGAAATCTGTCATCCCATCTCGCAAGGTATTGTTTCTGGGATGTCTACTGGACACATCCCTCATGATGGCATTTTTTTCCTCAGTACAATGTGGAATGTTACAAAGAACAGTTTCTGATATTTTCTAACAAAACTTTGGCATTTCCCAGCAAATATCTCAGGTTGTATGGCCTCTACTTTTCTCATGATTCCTCTGACCAGACTTCATAATAGAAATATTTGTTGGTTTGTCGTCTGTGTGGACCCAGCACCAGCACCCCCTTCATTTAAAATTCCAGTGTTGGGGTTTCTGAAAAATGAGTTACTCTGGTGGGTGAATCAGTTGTCTCTTAACCCAAGTCTCCCTTTTTCCCTTTCAGCTGCTTCTCACTCTGTAAACACATATGCATCAGACTTGGCTTGGGGTGCTGTGTCCAAGGACGTGAAAGTCTAGGGCCTCTGGAGCAAGCAAGGCAAACTGAAGCACATAAATATCAACAAAATGATGGCTCTAACAATTTCTGTCAAATCTTCTAACCATCTTTGAACTCTAGGCCCTCTGCAAGTAATCACAGTCCACACCATAATGATGCAGTACATAAATAAACAAAGTGGAACCAGTTTCTACCCCCTTTGCAGACTAAGTACAGTAGCCTGTGAATTAGAGACTCTGGTTTCTACCCCTTTGCAGACTAGGTACAGTAGCTTGCGAGTTAGAGACTCAGTTCAGTCTGTCACTCCAGGCTACCCACATTTTGTCCGAAACTATATTGCAGACAAGATAAGCAGGACCAGGATAGACCCTCTCAAATGGAAGTTGCACCTGAGGATCTTCCAGGAATTGGTCCATTTGTGGGGAACTCCTCATGTAGATCTGTTTGTCTCCAACCACAACAGACATTTAATGAAATTCTGCTTCAGGAGTCCTTGCATACAAGTTTGCAAGACAGATAACTTTCATTCCCGTGATTGAGAAAGTTTCTGTATACCTTCCCACCCATTCCTCTGATAATCAGGGTTTTTTCTAAAGGCGCAGAAGGACTCTACAAGGATAGTTGTGGTGACCCCTGTTTGGCACAGGCATCAGTGGTTCTCCCATCTTTTGAAAATGGTCAAGGGCAATTACTACAACTTCCTTCACAGAATGGACTTACTCAGGCAAAGCTGGGGTTGTTTTATAAAGACAGCCTTGACTGTCTGAATAATAGAATTTTTAGTACCTTTTTGGTACCTTTTTTTTCTGAGGACATGCAGCAGGTATTAAAAGAGCCAAAAAAAAACTGCTACTAGACAATCATATATGGGTAAGGGAAAAGATTTCTAGTTGGTGCCATGACAAGAACCAGAACTTTTTCAAGTTTTAGACTCATTGGTTCAGCATTATTTGTAAGTCACTATCCTTCAGCTTTTTGTACTCTTCTATCACAATTAACCTTTAGGTCATCTTTGCTTATTTTCCCTTAGATACCCCCTTTTTACCCTTCTTCATGTGAAACATTTTTAAAAATGGTTTTGCATATCCATCCACTTAGAAGGAAGGTGACGCCTTCTTGGGATCTTATTTTTGCATTGGAAAAACTTCACTGTTTCTTTCTGAACTTCCTCATGGGGGCTATTTGAGGCTTTTATTTGGAAAACAATGTTACTCATTTGTTACTCATTGCTCTGACTTCTGCAAGAAGAGTATCTAAGTTAGACTCTTTTGGTAGGTCATCCCTATCTCATCTTTCACAGAGAGAGGATATCATTGAAACAAATACTTCCTTTATATCGAAAGTTGTTTCAGAGTTTACAGTGAACCAGGCAATTCAGCTCTCTGCTTTCTTCCCAGAACACCCCCCCCCCAAAAAAAAGGGAAAAAAATGTGCACTCTTCATCTTCATGGGCTAATCAGATGCTACATTGACAGGACAAAAAGATCATTCAGGACTTCTGATCAAATATTTATTTCCCTTGAAGGTAAGAAAAGGGTCAGTCAATGTCAAAATAAGCAAACAATTTCTAATTGGTTGTCTCATGCTATTTCATTTTGTTATTCTCAACATAACAAGACACATCTGGAGAAATTCAGGACCACTATACCAGGGCTATGGCTTCTTCTGTAGCTTTTTGGAAAAGGGTGGACTCTTGAAATATACTGGCGGCAGCACCTGTAAACACCTTTACCAAGCACTGCAAACTATATTACTTATTTTGGTCCAGATCAGGCTCAACTAGGACTATTTTCTTGGAGCTCCTGGATTCCGGTTCTTCTTCCTTCCTTCCTTCAAAAGCTTTGATATTCGTCCCATATAGGTTAGGCTACTGTAACAGAGATCTAATAATGAACACAGCAGTGTTATGAAATGTAAAGTTCTGTAGTAGTAGTAGATGTTTGAAGAGATCACTGTTGCAGCAGCCAGACCCTGACTCCATCCCCCTTTTTTGATTTTATGGCAAGATTTGGATTTTTCTGTTAGTACTGTTCCTGTCTGCCAGGGCTCAAGCCTCCCTCTTCTGTGGCAATAATGCACTGAAGTTTTATTGCCCTAGTCACTGATTGTACTTTCTCAAGCTATACAGTAACTGAGGTGCTTGGAAGGTGCTGTAAAGCTTTGGAATGTGACCACTGGTCCGTTCTGTGGCAGGATGTCCAATATAGCTTAAGCTACTGCAACAGAGATCTATTTGAACATCTACTGATATGGTAAGTTTAGGTACACAACTGTACATTGCATGCCACATAATTAGTATGAACACAATCAGACCTGGTTTTCTACAGGGTAGAATAACTCTTTGTAAATGTTCTAACCTTTATACACTGTGGATCTTGATTGTGTAGCATTCAGTGTTATCTACTGTTATTTCTTTACATATCAGTAAAGTGGATAAAAAAAAGCATGATGGTGGGACTGTTTATAGTAATCCACACCTACAGTGGCTTAACTAGGGAGGGGCAAAGTGTGCAGCCACCCCAGTTGTAACATGCTAGAAGGTGAGATTGGCTGATGTCATTCAGTCTTCAGTGTAGTGCTTTTTGCATTTGTCAGAAATGAAGTGCTTACCACTGTGTGTGTGGTATAATCTGTAGCAGCTGCCTGCCATTTTGTAGCAAGCAGTTTGGTACAATTGAAAAGTAAACAAGCTTTTTAAAGAATTGAAGCACTTAGCTGTCTGTGTATGGCTTAAACAGTAGCAGCTGCTTGCTACAAATGTAGCAAGTAGTTTGCTACTGTTTAAAAGAAAAATGCTTTTTGTCACTTTAGTGCTCCTTACAGCATAAGCTATAGCAACTTCTTACTATAAATGTAGCAAACAGTTAGAGTTTGAATGGAAAGAAGAAAATTTATATCCTCAATTCCAAGAGAGCAGAAGTATCCTTTCTTTTTTACTCCTCAACTTCGACTTGAGCATGACACCAAGCACCAGAATAGCTAGTACCTGCCTGCATACCACATACTCTAAAGTGTCATAAGTTTGAATATTTTTATTTTGGTAATTAGGTAGATATTCTGCATATTTGCCTGTTTTTAAAAATCAGTCCGGAATGTATGGATGCAAAGATCTACATTGGTTTAGAGTAAACAGTAAGGTACAAACAAAACAAAATAAACTGATAGAAGGAGAAAGAGGAATCAGCAGTTAAGTACAGAAGGAATGACTGGCATACTACAGGTGTCTAAACAGATGCAGAGAGTAGGGACAGATTTAAAATTGTATATATTAAATTATTTATATGGAAAATCTCAACTTAAAGGTAAGGTGAATTAAAGGAAAACAGAATAGGATTCAAAATGTGAAAAATGTTACCTACAGCAGGAAGCAGGTTGAATAATTAATTCAGCAGACACATTCAAGGATATATAGTTGGTCCGTTATTGGACAATGGAGACTTAAGCAGAGAAGACACAGTCAAAAGGTTAGAACGTAATAGCAAAAAAGATGAAAAACAAGGTAGGAAAGGAGTAGTATCAGGTCTTTAGGAAGTACTTTTGGAGAACACCACATGCATACTCTGTAGAAAAGTGGCTGTCATGGGTAAGTGAAAAGAGTTCTGGACTGATATCTGCAGATATGATATGGTGCCAATGTAGAAAAGTAGCATTTTTTTCTATAAACTTTCTTTTCTGCACAGTTTCTTTATTTACAGCAGTAAGCATACCTCTCAAGTGTCAAGATTTTTGCAGAACGTGCATATTTTTACCTCATATTTTTGGCGTGTTCCTCATAAAATTTTTGGTTTTCTGGCAAATCACTGAGGATTGAAGTCACTAAATAATGACATGCGTTTGAGTGTCAGACTTCATATCCTTCAGAAAAATGCATACTAATACAAATCCTGTTACTCTAAAAACTTTCTAAGTTTATAAGAGCAATATTTAAAATATTCTTCTATTTTTGGGCCCTTGTTCCCCCATTGTTTTATGCTTTAGCCTGATTTCTTGTACTAAGAGGCTGAGAGCAAGTCTCAGTGGTGAAAGGACTGTCTCCAAGTTAATTTATTCTTCCGTTTGTGGTTTGATTGTGGCTAAAACATGTCCAAGGATCAGCCCAATTAACCAGTTAAATAATAAGTAAATGTTTAGATAGAATATGTCCCTGCTATTCCACAGGCTAAATTGTTCATAAACTACATCTAAGTACACATACATGTCAGTGACTTTCTCTTCTCTCTTATTTTTCTGTCTTCTGATTAATCTTTTTATGAGAAAATGCACGTAATTATATCTGACTTAATGCCAAAAATAAAACCAACAAGGTGGTATCCGAGTGATGAATCCTCCGTTGCTCAAAATAAGAGTAAGTAAAATTAAGTGAGCAATGGGCAACGGATGGAACCAGGCAATAACCAAAGTCCAAAGTCCACAACTCACAAACTGGGAATTCCACAGGTAAATCCACAGGAAGAACTCAAAACAGATGGCAGAGATTTAAAAACTCCTTTAATGTAGTCGACAAGGTAAGCGCTTTCACTATTTCAGCTTCATCAGACCAGATAGCAACTACAAAAAACACAGCCTATTTAAATACATTCATACTAAATGCAACCAATGAAAAACAGGCAATTAAATACTCAAAAACCTATTTAAAGCAGAATGTCACACAAATACATACAGAATACAAAGAGAATCAAACTCTGCAATGTATAAATATATAACAACCTACATAGCGCCCTATATAATAAAAATATTTATAAAAAAATACATATGTTAGAACTTAAAACAGCTATACTACCAAGATATATAAACATGCATATACGTCTACACAAAAAACACTCAAAAGGACCTATTACTTAAATAACCTCCTTTTCTTCAGAATGGGCTTAATGGAGGCCCTCTCATTCAATCCCTTATCCCGATCTGCATGGAGTAAAATGATCCATCGGGCCTCCCTGTATTCTGTATGCATATATATATATATCACCTCCCCTGACACTCAGGTGAATAGTCTCTATGACTCTGAAGCAAAAAGAGTGAGACATATCAGACTCTAGCACATGTTTAGACAAGACATTATGCTGAGAGCCTTTCCTGATGTGGTATAAATGTTCTCTAATTCTGTCACGAAAAGTTCTGTTGGTTTTCCCAACATGGAACGCGTGACATTGGGAACATTCAGCCAAATAAATCACATGTGCAGTTTTACAATCTGCAGAGGCATGAAACTTAAACTCCTTATGTAAATCAGGATGCATAAACGTGATAGAGGTATTAATAAGCGTGCAAAAATTACAATTGCCACAAGGTTGAGTAAAACCAAAAGAAGAAGACATAAAACTAGGATTCTTATCATAAAACAACATCCTCTTCAAATTCTTACAATTCCTAAATCTAAAAACAGGTTTATCTCCTACGATCCTACATATGTCTTCATCCACTTGTAGAATGGCCCATTGATGACCAAATAACTTGGAAACTTCTCCACAATCACTAGTATAAAACAAGGGAACCTTCACTTCATGGATATTAGAGTATCGTCTCCTATCTATATTGGAATCAATGACAGGTCCAAAATAAGGGGCTGCTGTGGTCAGTCTCAACTGACCTAAATCTGCCCACTGTAAATCTATTTCATGGGGATCATATCCACGTGCCAACAGTTTACGTCTTAGGCCATCAACCTCTTGTAAAACCCTGATGTAGTAGGATTCAGCCTAGAAGATCTGATCCCTTGGCCCCTGACTAAATTCTTGAAAATATAACCAGGGTGCATACTAGACCTAAATAGGAAAGCATTCTTATGACAGGTCTTCCTATACACCCCTGTATTAACAATGTTCCCTGGTAATTTCTCAGTATATAGATCTAAAAACTCAACACGTGTATGTGATCACGTAAAAGTGAATTTTAAACAATCAGTCAAGTTGTTCATCATCTCATGAAATATAAATAAACTCTCCACTGAACCTTTCCACAACAAAAACAAATCATCGCCAAACCGTCGGTAAAACAAAACATGTCTGAAAATCAATAATGGGGAACAAAATATTGTTCTCCCATTGTGCTAGAAACATATTGGCATAGCTATTGGCACAAGAAGTGCCCATAGCTACGCCATGTTTCTGAAGATACATATCCCCACTATAAGTGAAAATATTGTTTTCAAGCACCAGCTCTAAAAACAAACAAATCAAATCAATCTGGGTTAAAGCGTATTCACTATCTAGAAGAAGGTATTGATGTATAAACTCAATACCTAAATCATTGGGGATCATGGTAAACAAAGACTGGACATCAAAAGTAACCAATATGACATCCTCAATATCACTAACTAAAGAAAGGCACTGATAAAGGTCCAAAAGAAACTGTTTAGAGTCCCTAAGGATCACAGGATTCAAGTTCAATACAGGTCTCAAAAATTTCTCTCCATATAAAGAAAAGGGTTCCGTAACCTAACCAGCACCAGCTACTATTGGTCTCATCAGTGGGTCAAGAGGGTTTTTATGAACTTTCGGAAGCCCTTGTATTAAAGGGACCAAGGGATCAGTAACCTTCAAAAAAGAAAATACACCTTCTGTAATGAGATGATTGAGAAAAACATCAGATATACAACTATACACCCTAGATACAACACTGTGTACATAATCTACTGTAATCTTCTCATAAAAGTCCTCATCACTCAACATAATATGCATGGAACGCTCATAATGAGATCTATCCATAATCACAATTAAACCACCTTTATCTGCAGGGCGTATAGCTATACGGTCATTTGACTGTAAAGCTCGTAGAGCTAAAGTTAAATTATTCCTTCGACACAAACGATTAGTACTATGTGTATCATAATAACTAAAACATCATCTTCCGTCAGTTTTAAATAGGCCTCAACCAAAGGATGGTTGGTAGGAACAAAGCTACTAGGTTTTTTAAAATCAAACAGTGGATTCACACCTCCGTCTAAGGAAGGACAATTATTCAGATCCCCATAAAACAAACGTAGCATAACACTACGACAAACACACTCAAATCCATAATAGTATCTGGAAGTCTACTCTTACAAGTAGGGATAAAAATAAGGCCTTTATTTAACACACTAGACTCAAAGGGGGTTAATTCAAAAGTAGAGATATTAGAAATTAATAAAGCGGGGTCCTCCCCCACATCTTCTTCAAGGTTTGGTACTGATTCAGTTCGCCAGAAAGTTTACGTTTCTGGCGTCCTCTGCTCGCCGACCTGGTCCGCCCCCCTTCTCTCTCGGGCCGGACAGGTAGGGGAAAAAGGAGGTCACCCAAATTCCCATCTCTGAGGGCATTAAGGGATTCAGCATCCATTAAAACAGTACCTCGCCACTTAGGTTTAACTACCCTCTCTGTGTCACCAGTGCTACCTGGGCGATCAACAATAACATTTGCATATAGATTATGTGATGAAGACTTGTCTAAACAAGCTCCATCCACCCTAGGTGATGAAAAAGACTGAACATTAGCATTAACATTCCTAGGTCCTTGAGAAGGTAAATGGCAACCATTTTTAACAATACTATTCAATTTATGTACTTGATTGTCACTAGATATAACAGAACCATTAAGCATATCAACCCCAATACAGCCACTATTCACATTATCATTTAAAGTCACAATTCCATGCGTATTATCAACGGCTGAACCCAAAGGTTCTAACAGCCATTGTTCAGAATCAGCAGTATTATTCACTGAAGTCGAACCATTGGTATTCACATGTCCCATAGCACTCTGTCCTGTACGTGGCCACATAAAGACATGGCCAGCCTTAAAATCATTAATGTCACGTAGCAGCTTGGTTTTCTTTTGGTAAATCAGTTTACGTTCAAGCACTGCAACACTGTCCAAAAGGCTCTCAAAGAGTGGATTAAGAACATCCACTCTGTAGTATTTTAAGAGTGTTTCCTGTCTTTCACGTAAAGATTCCCTTAACTTTTCTTCTTCTGGAAAAAAATAATCATTTAAAAGGCGCATATAACTAGCGCTTACCTCTAAATTGAGTTTCTGCCATCGTATCAATAAGTCAGAATGCTGTGCCCCCTGCGTCGGCATATTTAATACGTGTAGGCCTCGGGGTACAACTCTTTTCTCTAAGCAGAGCTCAAAATGTAAACGCTGCGCTTGCATCCGCTTTAGCTTCAAAAAATCACGTTCAATACTTTCTATGGTATGCTGGAGGACTTCCAAGTCCCCGGTTTCATTCAACGCATCATCACCAGTCGCTGGAACGTCACGTTGCCACAGACAACTCCGTTCTCTTTGCAAATACAAAGAGAATCTCTCAGAAAACGGAGCTACAGCTCCTTTTGACTGACCGTTAGTTTTATTAACAGGATTATAGTCCAGTTCAATACAGGAATTTTCAGAAGCCATGTCCCCTCGGATAACCACCAACAATAAAAATAGAAAAATGCCAAAAATAAACCCAACAAGGTGGTATCCGAGTGATGAATCTTCCGTTGCTCAAAATAAGAGTAAATAAAATGAAATGAACAATGGGCAACAGATGGAACCAGGCAATAACCAAAGTCCACAACTCACAAACTGGGAATTCCACAGGTAAATCCACAGGAAGAACTCAAAACAGATGGCAGAGATTTAAAAACTCCTTTAATATAGTCGACAAGGTAAGTGCTTTCACTGTTTCAGCTTCATCAGACCAGATAGCAACTACAAAAAACACAGCCTATTTAAATACATTCATACTAAATGCAACCAATGAAAAACAGGCAATTAAATACTCAAAAACCTATTTAAAGCAGAATGTCACACAAATACATACAGAATACAAAGAGACTCAAACTCTGCAATGCATAAATATATAACAACCTACATAGCGCCCTATATAATAAAAATATTTATAAAAAATAAATACGTTAGAACTTAAAAACAGCTATACTACCAAGATATATAAACATGCATATACGTCTGCACAAAAAACACTCAAAAGGACCTGTTACTTAAATAACCTCCTTTTCTTCAGAATGGGCTTAATGGAGGCTCTCTCATTCAGTCCCTTACCCCGATCTGCACAGAGTAAAATGATCCATCGGGCCTCCCTGTATTCTGTATGCGTATATATATCACCTCCCCTGACACTCAGGTGAATGGTCTCAATGACTCTGAAGCAAAAAGAGTGAGACATATCAGACTCTAGCACATGTTTAGACAGGCATTATGCTGAGAGCCTTTCCTGATGTGGTTTAAATGTTCTCTAATTCTGTCATGAAAAGTTCTGTTGGTTTTCCCAACATAAAAAAAATACCTATGCAAACACTTTCAAGCAAAAATCCTAAATCTTCTAGACTTTGTTGCATATTTGGGAGCCATACATATGTCCTCCAATAGTTTCTTTGTGAATTGGTTATCCAATTTCTCTTCCTAATCTTTTTTAACCTTTTCTAATTTTATTCCTATAGCTATTGTGTAATGTTTTATGCCCTACTACATATAGTTTTTTTAACAGCAGCTTTTGTTCTAGATTCAACTAAAAACTCTTTTGGTACAAGTCTTTCACTTAGGATTCCCTTGTCCGTTTCACTTTACGTGTACACTGATATCAATCCCTGGTAGGAAATGTAGTCTCTAGCCTGCAGTCCAAATATCTTCTTGGCCTCTTCCCATTCTATTACCTTTCCTTTTCTAATTATTTGTTCCCAATTCCTTGGTTCCTTTGCCAATTTCCTCCAGTAAATTCCACTCCCCTCTTGCCTATTCTCAGTACCCCTAATTGCAGTCATCCCTACTGACAGAATTTCCTTTCTCTATTCCCATGTTGGCTTAGTTCTTAGAATACTTCCTGCTACTTTATGAATATAATATTCTGTATGACTGTTATTCTCCTTTAGGATCTGCATCCAAGATCCCACTCTTATCTTATTTTTTGAATTTCCTCCCTGCTTAGTCATCATCTCTTTCCACTTTGAACTGTACATTTCTGCATATGCTATGTATGAGAGCCTTAACTGTGCAGCTCTGAAATATCCCTTCATATCAGATAGTCCTTAACCACCTTGTTCTACTGGCAGGATCAACGTATCCCACTTGACTCTTCCCTCTTCCCCTTCCAGCTACAATCCTTCAACTCTTTATTAATTACTATTTATCCACAACTTCTCTTGTTGATAAAAATATGCCTGACCTGTATATAAAACTAAAGAGACTAAAAATAATTTTATTGCATGTATTCCTACCATTGATATCCATAAATAAGAGCTTCCAGTTTCTAAGTTTTTATTCTCCTTTGTTTGGTCTCTTCCCACATACCCTTAGTTGCCATATCAGAATAATTTTTAACCCATACTCCTAAATACTTCATTTTATCATGTCACCATAAATATGTGTATCGCTAAACCAGTTCATGTGTGGGTACATAGTTTATAGCTATAGCCTTTGTTTTATCTTCATTAATTTTATATCCCAAAAAAAACACAACACTGAGATATTCTTCTCTGGTTTTATCAAGTACAAAATAATACCATCTTCAGATAAAGCTAACTTTTCTTGATTAGCATACCAGTTATATCTTTGAATTTCTGAGACCCTTATTTTCTGTGCCAGTGGTTTTAAATATAGCACAAATAACAAAGGGTAAAGAGGACACCCCTGTCTGCTTCCTCTGTTCAGACACATCTGATCAGAGAGGAATCCTCCCACTTTGACTTTTGCCTCTGATCCCCTCATATATTCTCCTGTGTAACCTTTTTATTATATCAAGGAATTCAAATGCTTCCATTGCCCTACTAATAAAATCCCAGCTTACTTTATAGAATGCTTTCTCTGCTTAAAGACCTACCAATAACAGCAGTTATTTTCTTATATTCTGCTTCTCTCTGGATCATCATTGTATTGTTAATGTTATCAAATGTTAGTCTCCCCTCCACAAAGCCACACAGTGCCATATCTATCGTTTTAGCAATACCTTTACCATTCTTTTAGCCATTATAGACATAAGCACTTTATAATCATGGTTTAAAATTGAAAGGGGCCTGTATGAAGCTGGATCTGATGGGTCTTTCCCATCTTGGGTATTAAAACCACCACAGCTTTTTTTCTAGGACGGAGGTTCCTATTCTTTTAAAATAGTTTTAAATAAAACATTCCAAATGTTTATTACCTTCCTCCCTCCTAGTTTCCAAACTTCCACAAGAATACCATCTATTCTGGGAGACTTTCTTGCAGATTGGTTATACTTCATGGTTTTTATCTCATCCACTCCTGTCTTTAACTGTTAATTGTTGAGCCTCATCTATCTCTAACCTTGGCATATTTAAATCTTCCATAAATATTTCCATGTGTGCTTTTTCATGATTTCCACATTCTCTTTGCTTTATACAATTTTTTATAAACAGGCAACAACCCTGTTGCCTAAGTCATTGTGCTAAAAGTTTTTGTGCTCTGGAGTTATTATTAAAAAAGAGGTGCTTAACAGCAGTCTTCTAAACTCATGCATATTTTCTAGGTACTCCCTTATTTTCTCTTTGGTACTCCAGAGTTGTGCCTCTTGTTTTTATTCTGTGAGATTCCTCTTCCAATACTTTAACCTATGTCAGCCCCTCTAAATAATTCTTGTTACTTAACCGTATCCTCTTCTTTTATTTCTACTCTATTTTTAAATTACACTTTCCTTTTATCCCACTCACTAGGTGTAACTTTTGAAGAACTTTATATCTTCCCTAATAAGTCCCAAATAATTTCCACTACTCATTCCTTAAATTCCTCTCTTTTTAACAGGTAGGTAGGAAAGTGCCAGTGTCTCATTTTTACTTCATTACCCTGCATTTTTATTTTAGTTATTACTGGCGCTTGATCTGAAATAGTTATTGCATGTGCGTCAAAGCTCTCGCGTGATCTGAAATAGTTATTGCATGTGCATCAAAGCTCTCAGTTAAATGTATGTGTTCCTGTGAAATATGTTTTCTGTCTAGTCTGCCTCATGTATTGCACCTTTGGGAATAATAATAAAATTCTCTGCCATAATACTACTACTGAGTTCTCGTCTTTATTATCAAATATTTTCATAAATATCTTTAGAAATCTACCCTTTCTTGTTATATTTTCCCTTCTAGACTCCCCCAGATATATCCTCACTGTAGCAAATCAAATTGCACTCCCCACCTGTAAGTAATATTCCCTGCTTAAAGCTTATTATTTTTGCAAAAATGTTTTTAAACTCCATAGTAGTAGTTTTAGGTGGAATATAAATGCATGCCAGTGTAATCTTCTTCCCTTGCCAGTAGCCCCTTACTACCACAGATTACCATTATTATATTTTTTCCTCATCTATCACTTTTAGAGCTCCTGTAGTAGTTAATACAAGTATTCCTTTGTCCCTGAAGTTCTGCTGGATATCCATCCTGAAATCCTTTATTTATCAAATTCATATGCTGAGTTTTTCCCAAATGTCTCCTGTAACGTTGCTGTTTGCACTCTGTATTTCTTAATATAATTCAGTGTTCTTTCCTTTTCATCTTTACCCGTGAAACCATTCACATTCCATGATAACATGAAAAGTGCAGCTATTATGATAAGTTATTATTCCCATTTATTATATATGGCAACTTTTTAGATGTCTGTGTACAAATTTTGTAATACATGCACCCACTTATGTTAGGCAGATTGATTCTTTATACGGGTGCTGACTTTGTGGGAACATGGGTGAAATTCTTGGCTAGGCTTATAAGGGCCTCCGGGCCAATAACCTAGTATGGTCCTATGAACCTATGTTTCTTGTCATCTCCAGTTGAACCTGTCACACATTTTACAAGACTTTTTTGTTTTATTGAAAACGCACACATACACAAAAAACCCGAACAACCCCATAATCTAGTAACTTAATACAAATGCGCACAAGTATGTACATCTTCATATAGTGAAGTTTAACTCCCCTAATAGGAGCTACTCAGGAACTATCTGAGCTAAATTTAAGTGTATCTATGCTAAAATGAATGTCGGTGCCTGTGCTCCCACTTACACTAATTGCTGTCTGTTTCTTTTCTATATATTTTTTACCACTCTTAAAGAAACCAGTGTTCTGGCTTTTTATTGCCCTATAATTAGCTTATTTCTATGGAAAGATAAGAAAAAAAGAAAAACTGTATCACTCAGCTGCAGGCTTCTAATGACATGCTGAACATTTTTGATAAAGACAAACTTTTCATTGCATTGAGTGTTCTCTTATTTACTTGTTTTTAAGGGTCTTTTTTTTACAAACACCTTTATTGAATTATCATTTGTGACACAGGCAAATTTACATTCATATAAAAGTAATCAAACTATATTAACATAACAAACATTATACTTCACATACATTGCTATATATCATATAACCTAAGCAACATTACATACATTATTCAATTCCTGCTTGTTTTTAAACAAAATAAACTTCTTTATTAAACCATCACTTGCTACATAGGCAATCATACATTTATATAAGTGAAAACAAACCACACCAACACAATCCAAGTTGCAAGCATTTTACATCACAATCCATACTGACACACTCCCAGTTGCAGACATTATACATCACTTATAATCTACCAAATCTTTCTCACTCAAACATTACATAGCTTATTTAAGTCCTGCCACCTTTTAGACCTCATTCCTTCCTTGTGCGTATTGTTCCCACAATTCCCATGTTTTCCTTTGAAGTTTGCTCCTACCCTTTTTTAAAGATGTGACGATTGGGGAGAGATGGGTGAAGGCTGCCAGCCTAGTCAAATAGAATTTGGTATATAATTCTGGCATTTGTAAATAAATGTAAAATACAGGCATATTTTCTTTATAATAAACGTAAAATACAGGCATGTTTCTTGAGTGTAAAGAATACTGTGAAATGTGGAACTGCAAAATATGTGACAACGTTGCACTCTACTGGCCCAGTGAAGCATGTTGTGACCCTGTCATATTAGAATTCAGCTCCAGTGCGGCTGGATGAAGGTTTCATGCCCATTGTTTTAAGTTTAAAGTTTATGACCAGAATTTAGATGTAGAATGTGTTTTATTGCTCTGGTTTCTGCTAGAATGTATATGTGAAATGCCTTGTATTGTTGTAAGTTTCTGTGCAGGTGTTACATTGCTAAATAATGCAGTTTGTGGCCTGAGAACTCAGACCAGGTGTTAAGATGATGCAATATGAATACTGGGAAAACCTAAGTGTCAAAAATGATGTAATTTTGGGAGGGCCTTAGAGACATGTTTGTTAGTAATGTTTAAATACTATTTCTCCAGTCTCTTTGGGAGCATTTTTGATCTTGGATATCCACTTATCGGCACTCTGCCTTATGCTCACATGTAAGTTTTAGCACTGTGATTTCTTGTAGGAATAGTTAAAGCTAGTAAAGATTAATTAGATATTTTTATTTGAAACCAGACCTATCCTACTGTATTATTTTAAGTTTCTGTGTGATATCTGAACTCTTAGATATCTCTGTGGTGTAGTAGTTTTGTCTTGTATTTTAATTATTTATTATTAAATATTTTTAAAACCTTCTACCTGTGGCTGGTTTGTGTAGAGATAAGCTCTAGAGTACATTGCATATTTATAGAGTTTATTGTAATAGGCCACTCTGATAAGCCTTAGACTGTATAGTCACATTACCATTGGATAATAATGCACAGTAATAATTGGACACCCTTTTAAGGGCCTTTTAGTAGATGATATTATTAGTTGGGTGGTGGCAGTAATTACTACCGTATGGTCTGGGTAAAGAGGCACAGCTGGAGAATGTGTCAGCCTTTCCCAGGAGTGTCTGTGTGGTTGTATAACCTCTTCTGAAAGTGTGTGTGTGGTGTGTCAGCTACTTGGGCAGGGACACGAAGCACTGGTTGGACAGAGAGGGTGCTGGTGGTTTTAGCTTGCCCAGCTAGGCTGAGACCAGGACCCTATAGCTGTGCCAGTGGGGAGTCTCATTGGGGACCTGGTGAGCAAGAGAGCAACCATCCCCAGACTGACTGTGATCTCTGTGTGCACTTAAAGGAAATTGGACTTTACTGTGTGTATAAGTTATCCTTTCCTCTTCTGTGAGATGACCTCCCTGGTGTTAGTGGTGAGGATTGAGGCGCCTTGATTGCTGGGCCTGGGCATGGTCGTCACAGATGTCATTTCCATTTGTTCTATCTCTGTTACAGATTAAGCCAAGGGTCTTACTCAAGACATTCAGGTATGCAAAAGATAGAGAAAACATATCCGCTCTGCATAAGTTATGATCTGTGTTCTTTAACATCCCATTCCCCACCTCAGCAAACCAAGATTACAGCCTATTAACTTAGTCATGCTTCTGTCCACCTTTTTTTCTCTTTTTGTATTGTAATGTCTACTTTTCTTAAAACTAAAAAAGACGAACAAAAGAAAAACAAAGGAAAGAAGGAATCTGTTTGCTTTAGTGTCTTTATCACATGCAACAATAACTGAAAATACTGTACTAAATCAGTGGCCTCCAACCTTTTTTGCACCAAGGACTGGTTTTCATGTAAGACAATTTTCCAAGGACCGCCTATCGCGTACACATACAAATAAACCATAATAAAGTGCATAATAAATACAACTCACCATAATGCAGAGTTAATGGGAGCCCTGAACTTGTTTCCCTGCAATGAGATGGTCCCATCTAGGGGTAATGAGAGGCAATGACACCCGAAGTGTGTTCCTTATCTTCAGCCTACTCCAAAATTTCGTTTTGGTTGCTGTCATTGCAGAAAACCCTACTTCACTAAGCTAGGATGTTGGAAATGGAAGTAGGGTTTTCAGTTCTGATTCTAGCAACGTTCTAAGTTTATAAGAGCAATATTTAAAATCTGTCTCTATTTGTGGCTCTTTCCAGACGCATGAGGTTAAGAGGTATGGTTGAGAAGTATGCAAACCTAATGGAAACATTATTCTGAATCTAGCAACTTTCTAAGTTTACAATAGCAATATTTAAAATCTCTTATTATTTGTGGATCTGTCCAGATTTATTGTGCAAGAGGTTGAGAGGTATGATTGAGAGGTAGCAAACCTAATGAAAATCTTTTTTTCTGTATCCAGCAACTTTCTAGGTTTATAAAGGCATTATTTAAAATCTGTCCCTATTATTTGTGGCTCTGATACCTCTCAACTGTCCAGATTTTTGCCTCATAACCTAAATGTAGTATGTCGGTGTTCTCAAATAGTTAAATTGATTATCTTCCCTCTATAACTCAGAACATTTTTAGAACACAGTTGCAAATATGAACAATATAACAGTCAGAGATCAAAATTAAACACTCGAAATTGCAATCACAGAATAGTTCATTTCATGAAAACAATTGATGTTACCTGAAATACACCATTTGCTGAAAGGCAGCTGAAGAGCTCTTTTCACCCAAGACTGGACCTCCATAAACTGGTATTTGTGGGAACTGTCCACCCACTTGAAACCCCACAAAGTCTAAGTGTTTAAAATGTCAGGTAGTTGTGCTCTTTGCAGTATGTTTACAGCCTGAGTTAGGGGTCGCCACAGCGGAACTCCGGTCCGCTAATGATTGGCAGTAGATTTTTATGTGCCGAGTTGCCAGCTCTGATGCATAACCTTCAACAAAGGTACACCCATTCACACATGTCTTCAGACAGAAGACGCTCTAACTGAGAATCGAACGGGACAACATGTTACTGTCAGGCGACAGCGTTACCGCAGCACCACCACCGCAGTAGCATCTGTAGTCTATATTCCTGCAAAAACAAAACCTTATCGCTGAGCAGCTCACACGAAGTACGTGGCATGGACAAAATGTTACCTATTATATGTACCTCATAAATTCTATGCAACTTTTGTAAACTTTGCAACACCCACTGTATGTGCCACCAATCCAGCCTAGTCACGGAATTTTTCAACAGCGCATGTCGCACGTGAGCTATGTTTTTGGTGTATGCACATGTAGCCAGAGTACAGTGCAGTAGTGGTATATTCTCTATGAATACTATAAAAGAGTTTAGATTATGCATGGTGGTATTTTATTTCATGTATTCCAAATGGTATTTCAGAGCTGGGTAAATTCTTTGATTTTCAACAAGGCTATGTCTCGTCACAAGTTTTTTTTCAAGTATATTTATGATTAAGTGGTGTGTTATACTAAAAGTTTGGATTGTATTTTCAGGTACGAACTTAGAGATTAGTTCTCAAACAACATTTTGTCATCATCTGGTTAAAACAGTGGTGCGGGTGTGATTGTGTTATAACAAACAGTTGAATAGAAAGAAACATCACAAGTTTATTTTAACTCATCTGCTACTTTTGCACCACTATTTTGTAGGTGGTGCTGCCTCTGTTGTTGCCAGGGATTGCTGTCACTCTTCACTCTTTCTGTCTCTCACGCGCGCGCACACACACACACACACACACACACACACACACACACACACACACACACACACACACTTTTTTTCTGTTTCATTTATTTTTATTTTACACTTGCTAAACAGCAAAAGTTCTGTTTAGCGAGTGTAAAATAACATCTTGTTCGATCTCGTTGTTCACTTTCTCATACACACACACACACGCATTCTGCTTTCATGCACGCATCCATTCACACACACAGACAAAAACATAAACACACTCGTATACATACATACACAGATTCACTTTTTTTTTGTTTCACTCCCTGCCTAAAAACTTCTGTGCGGCCCAGTACCAAATGATCCATGGCCCGGTACTGGTCTGTGGCCTGGTGGTCAGGGACTGCTGTACTAAATAACATATAATTTATATCATGAAAACTTTTGTAGAATTACTAATAAGAACAGAAACTGTTTTACTTAGTTACCTTTTTTCCTTCTTCTTCCCTTCCCCTTAGTTTCTTTTCAAAAATGAATGGCTTGAAGTGAGGCAAATACCTTTCAGTCCCTTACAAGTTTAACAAAGTCAAAAAATCCATTCTTTCTGCTTTTTCTTGTACATCCATATTTCACACATGCGATCGATGCTTTTTAATCTCAAATGTATTCTCTAATTTCAGTGTTGCTGGTCCTTTTCCTGTTCCTCTCCTTGCATTGGCAGAGCAAAAAATGATTTTTGCTGTAGACTCAGAGCATTTGTAAGTAATCAGTAGTTTGCACAATTGGTCCTTTTGTTCCATAAGTTCATAGATTTATAGGACTAGGCTAATGGCTCTAGGGCCTTTACAAGCCTAGCCATGTTATACCCGTGTTCCCTAACTGACCTTGGTTATTTGGTTGTTATTCTTATAGCACTATGATCAGCACTGACTACCCCCGTTCCAATGCATTATTCATTACACCATCAGAGTTACAGACCAAAGACAAATAATCAGAATGTTAAACTTAAAATAAAGACCTTAGGGTGAGTGTGAAATGATGACTGTTCACAGTTTGGGACTTCTTAGACTGCAAGGCAAGCTGAAATCTTCCAAATGCTATTTACCTGTTCATTTATACCATTGTGTTGCAGTTGTATCAGAAATTGCTCACTTCTGCATATAAAATTAGAGAGAAAGGATTCAGTTTCATATAGCTGGAGAAGAAACTCTTTGACTTTGCAGGACCTTGGAATGGTAAGAATTTATGATCTTCGTGGGAAAGGTGTTGATTTGCTACATGAAGTACAGTTGCATAAGGCATTCAGAACAGCAGCAGATCTTTGAGAAGATGTCACTGTAACAAAACAGCAAATTATAATATTTGAACTTGTTTATGTATTTGTTGTTCTTTCAATGGATTGGTACTAGGATCAAGCCCATCCACAGAGGCAAACCTGGGGAAGAGAACTCAGAAGGACATTTAGTATGACAGTCTATAGAACCACAACCAAATGATAACAGAATATTAGTTTTAACCTCACGGTCAGATAAAAATCAGACGATGACAGCATATTATTTTTAACACTGATATTAGCATAGTAGACTTCATTATAAATATGGCACATGCAGTTTTAAGAGTATGGTAGCACAGAAGAAATAAATTAAAATATGAAAGCAGTTCAAAAGATGGAATATAGTACTCTGCGGGGTTGTACTCTGCCTGCAAGACATTTTATAAGTGCAAAGAGACATTAACTCAGTTCACCTACTGCAGAGTTTAAAAAATATCAGATAGGGTGTAAAAATGTAAATGTGTTATACAGTGTAGCCTATTCTTTGGCTAATTACATAGGTCAGTGTGTCTAGGTGACCTTACATCCATTGCACTCTAAAGTGGAGAGGAAAAAAGGATTTGCTTTTACTTTTGAAGGCATCAGAGTTTTGTAATGATGTTATACACGATGGAAGATTGTTTTAGTGATTTGATAGAAAGATACTAGGGACTGAATTCTGTGAGACTGCTGGTGGTTTTGCTCAGATTGAGGCGGGGTTATTTATATGATCATACCTAACTAGAGGGATAGTGTAAGTTAGCAGGTTGTTGAGATGTGGGTATTTGTTTTCATGTAGTAGCCTGTTTGCAAAGGTTGGTTTGGGTGAATTTAAGTTTGTTTTCCCAAGAAATCCAGTTCAGCATCTTTAGCATGAGGCAGTGGTGGGACATAAAAGGCTGACTAGCTGCAAAATTTGTTATCTCATGGTATGCTGATGCTAGTGATTGAAGTTGCCCATGGCAGTGGCTCCCTATGAGAGCTTTGGTACTTGTAGATTTTAAGGAAGTGTTTATTTTTCTTCTTTTTCTTTTGTTGTAGTCATTAACAGAGAGTCTAGTCTTTATAGGCATTCAGCTTCTTGTGCATAGCCTTCAGCTAGTTTTCAGTTTTTATATGTTTTTCAAAAGTCAGATTACTGTCTGCAGTCAGTCCTATGTCTTTCTGGCATGGTATAGTTTTTTTTTCATATCAGAAAGTTTATTTTTAATCTATAGGTACTTCTCACAGATATAAAAGAAGTATACAATTATTAGCATAATCTTGACCAATGGATGGTAATCAGAAATCCACCTTGGGTCTGGCCCCTGTGTCTCTGATAGACAGAGGCAGACAGTAGCTATGTCCAAACTAACATATACCCCCACATAACCTTTAGAAACTTCCTAACTTATCCCTTCCTAAAAAATGCCCATGATACCTAGGGACACAGATGGGTTAGGTTGAGTGGCTAGGCTTATAAAGGGCGTGGTGGTCGTTAGCTTAGTATATACCTATGAATTAGTTGAACAAAAACAAGTACTTACCTCTGCTGTGGCAGCTGCCCAATATCACTTCCATCAAGTGGATGACAAACTCATCTCCCTCAGACATGGTTGAACAGCTGGAGCAGCCCAGGACCAGAGAATATAAGACAAACAAGTCAAAGAATCTGTCTTTCATTTGTCATATATAATCAAAGGGTAGTGTTCAGTATTGCTAAGGTATCAGCCTGACTCCGTTATTAATATGGTTCTAAGTACAGTCTGGGTACTGAAGGCATCCCGTGATGCTACCAGGTTCTAGGTACCTGCTTCATCCCGTACCATTTCTTAGTAGGTTCATAATCTAACCGAACCTTTCCTTACAGGGAGGCTCATCCTCTGCTCCTGAGCCTGTAGAGCATTGACTGGAGTAATCACTTTGTTTATTATGGGGCTTGGCTGGGTCATCAATTTTTTGTTATTGCCGTCTTTGCTAGAAGAATAACCACCCATATTAAGGACTCATTTTCTAGGAGGGAGTCTGTGTTATTCAGTTGTCCCCAGAAAGAATAAGGGTTTTGACAGGGCCAAATAGCCTTTGCTAATAGTACTAACTAATTCTCCTAGGTTGCTTCTGAATTGTTCTAAGTTATGACACACACAAAAAAATATGCTGCCAGGTTCCCTTTTGTCCTTTCTCTCACCACCAACACTTAGGGTCAGATCCCTAGAAAATTTTTAGAAATTTTGTCTGGGGTATGGGAAAACTTGTGTTGGAATTTGCACCAAAAGATCCGATATTTCATAGACTTGTCAACAAGGAGCTAAGGCCATGCCTCTTTCCTATTATTTATAAATAATTTATGTATTCAAAAGCCTCATCCACTTTCCTATCAATCCCCTGTATTATAGTTGACCAGTCTGTATTTTGACCTTCCAATTTATCATTGGGGACCGCTTATCCTCTTTAATCTGTAACCAGACTTGTGCCGTGGCACTTTGATCTTTGCGTTAAGTACAGTGGACACTAGTTGACTCTTCATATAGTAAACTCAGTCTAGGGGGAGAACAAACCTAGCCCTTATAGCGTCTCAGCTGCATGACTGGCCTCAGTCCAATAATTGATGCCAGCATTTAAGCTCCATATGTTCACTAGTCCGGTACCAGCCAGCTAGAACTCTGCAACTTTCATCTATGGATGTGCCAGTAGGTAGGAAATCTAATTTCCACATGTCCAAGGGCTTTTGTTTAAAGAGTTTAATTGGCCTCCAGCAGCAGAAGAGTCTTAAAGGTAAGTTTTTTTCCCTAGAAAATTTCAGGAGACCACTTACCTCCAGTACAGGGTCTCCATCTGTTATATCCTTCCAACTGGCATAGTACCTACCTTCTTCCCAACTAGTGTAAAAGAGAGTTGTGAGGCCAGCTCATAATTAACAGTGTCTGGTGCACCAAGCCTCCCATGTCCATAGGCAGGGTCAAGTTATCCCAGACCAACCTGTCAAATTAATTCTCTCATCCACTTCTCAATTACTTTTTTAATTTTAAAGGCTATTAGCCACCCAAAAGCTTGGGAATATTTATTTTTTATTTTTTTTATTTATTTTATTTAACATTTGTTGACCGGGAAAGTCCGACTAGGTTCCACAGATCCTGTTTTCAGCGGAGGCCCAGGGAGAAATGCTCCAGAATAGTATAAAAATGGAATAAAGCATGCCAGTAGAAGACTTGAATACTTTGATCCATGTCAAGATTCAGGCTTCTCCATTCCTGCAGACTTATACATATCTTCTTCTTTATCTTATGTATTGTTAACTGCACGGAATTTATCACCTTACTCAAAAGACTGACTTCTAAGTATTCTATCCTGCTATCTTCCCTTATTTCCGAGAGTTGGGGTAATTATTCACCAATTTCCATAGTATTTATTGGTAATACTTGCCTTTTCTGTATATAGATTTTGCACCCAGAAATTTTTGCAAATTATTTTATGAGCTCCCACAACAGTGGCAGATTCTCTTTATGGTGGATCTTGAATATCAAAATGTCATTGGAAAAAAGGGAGATCTTTAAATGTAGGTTACACCGCTTATAGTCTCTAATTGCTGATGATCTAAATCTCTCTTCTGGGGGCTCTATATGAAGTACAGATAATCCTGGTATTAAGAGCAGCCTTCTGTCATATTCCTGGTATTATTAAATTCATCTGAGGCGCAAGCCCTCACCTTCACCCTCGCGGTTAAACTTGCTCTCAGACATTTATAAGGCCCAATGGAAAAAATTTCATAGTCTCCATAACCGTAAAAAGAAAGGTCCATTCAGCCTGATCTCTCAGCATCCAGCCCCAATTGTGTAACTGGGGATCCAGTTCTGTTTGTACCTTGTATTACCATAATAGTATGAATTAGGTTGTCTCTGATCAACCTGGGGAGTATTCTATTTAATCTTACTGATAGAATAGACATGAATAGCTTATAGTTATGACATAACACAGATATGGGATTATAGGAAAAGTGCAGGGTACTTTTCCATTAACGGGGCAGCAGGCAAAATGTGTGGTCAAGTTAACTCCGTATAGTTTGTTATATCTCTCCCGTTATTGTTATGCTTATTTGTTACTAACTATTTTGACCGTATTCCTGTTGTTCTCTCTTTTGTTAGGAAATAAACAGCTTGCCTAGTGAGCTCATCTGCTGATGGCCACACACTGAAGTTAGTAACCAGTTTTCTGAACCTTTACAAGATCTACTGCATATACTGAAATGCGAGTGTCAGGATCAAAAAACTTGAGTGCATGCTCCGCATTTGAGTCATACTCGTCTTTTCTTTGTAACAAAATACTTTAGCTCCTTGCCTACTTTGAAGCAGAAAGCAAATTAAAGAAACATTAACTTAGCTTCTCATCTGTATAGGATGGCATAGAGTACTTCCGGTGAGGACTGGCTCACTCTTAATTTCCTCTCTTTGTCCTTTTCACTAGGGACCCTCTTTTGCCTGTCAGAAAACCTAGCAGTAGCAGAAGAATAAGATATATACCTCTGCTGTATTTAATTCCTGTTTTTATCTGATTTTCTTCTCTGTATTTTAGTCCTCTTACTGTGTGAGTATTGGGTTGACATGGCTAGTCTTAAAATGACCTCCAGGTCGATAGCCTAGTAATCTCCTAGGATTCTATGAGAGCAGCGGAACTGCAGACTATGTATTAAAAATTTATTTCTTTGCATTTCTGGCCAGGAGTTGTTAACTGAGAAGCTGTTCAGAACAAATGTACGGTGTTTAGATGTGTCCAAAAGTGATATATATGTGGGTAGTGAATGCTAGCCTGTACATCACCACTCTGTTGGCTTCGTAAACTGACCCTACCCATTCCACCATCTTGTCCAATTTTGTTTCATGAGCAGTTGGCAGCAACAAGTATTTCTTGGTAACCAGTTCTGAGATGTGAGAAAATGAGTAATACTGTGAGGAGGAAGACCAAACTAAAACCAGTAAGAGAGTAAGCAGCAGGGACTTCGCATGACCCGATCATTTTGCCTGCTGCCCCATTAACGGAAAAGTACTGAGTACAGTTTAGGATCTTTTCCCTCTTTATATATTGGAGAAATTGCTACCATATTTCACATTTTGGGAATCCTGCCCTTCATTAATACCTGATTAAAGTACCATTACATGTTTCTGCACATGATTCTTCATTTCTACAATGCATTCCTCCCTATCTTTTGAACCTAGCAGTTTTGAATATTGCCACTGCTATGAGAAATCACAGTTTTGACCGTTTCCCTCACTCCTGCTCCTGTACCTCCGGTACTGCAAACCATCTTAAACCCTATAACACTGTCACTGTTCTTTTCAGAAAATATACACACTTGGGATGGCTCAGTAGTAACTTTCTTTTCTCTGTTGCTGCCCAAGGAATGCTCATAGACTGCCCTCCCTCAGTTCTTTCACCCTGGATTGCTTCATTTAATCGTGTATGCATTAGGTCCTTTCAACACTGGTACAACATCCAATAAAAAACAATACTGAGCATCTGGGGGATCCATTCATTTCTCACAAGTTGCTGGATGTATCTGTTTTGTTGAGGGATACTTGGAGTTTTACATAGCTGCAGATTGTGGAGTTACTGTTGTCCTGGAAACTTTTTTTTATCTGTAATACATGCATGGGCAGCCCAATTCACCATTATGCTTGCAAGCTATTCTGTAGCCATATAGTTATTTGTGATTCTTTACACTACAAGTATCTTTTTAGTCTTGTGTAATGTGATATCTTCAATTAGTTGCTAAAGTGGCGATTGCATTACAAAGAGCATTGCTCTGTATTTTTATTTCTTTTTTATTTTCCAAACATGTCCCATTAAATGGAATGCAGATAGTAATTAAAGCAATGATATGCCTAGTCCTTTTGTGTACTGCAGATCTTCGTAGGACAGCAGTCTTTTTTTTTTTTCATTAATTTGTTTTTCTTACATGGTGACTTTGGTGGAGAAGAGGCTGTAGTGCAGTGCATTACAGAATTTTTCTGCAGTTACAGCTCCCTTGCTGTTTTGCGAAGCAATAAAAAGAGACTAAATGACTGAAAATACAGACTTAGACATACTGAGATTGGCATATTTTGAAGTATGCACTTTACTTTTCTCTTAGGTATGGCAGTCTCAGAGATGGTATGTGTAAGTTGTCGTGTACACCACTCCTGTTTTTTTTTCTGTTCTGAATGTATTCATGTGGGGTCTTCTCTGTTTCACTTTTTTTCTGCTACCATTCACATTCTGATACTCTGTAATGATGACCACATTACAGACAGTTTTTTCTTTACATGTTCTAGGAGAATTAATGGTAGAGAAGAGGTAAGCAGTGTAAGCTACCAAATGCAATGAGCATCAGGCAAAAAAAGTCCATAAATACTGAAACAATGCCATTGGCTTCTCCGGACTGTAGCATGCCCAATATCAAGTCCTCGGCAAAGCTATACACTTAAGTTTATTTCCAGTCTGTTTACAAACTCACCTTTTTTCACACATGCTTCCTGTATTTATGTAGTTCCACTCATCATTACCTCACTGCTTAGAAACTGCTTCATACCCTGATGTTGTACCTGTGGGTAGCCCCAGGGAGGACCTGCAGACTTGCATGCACCAGCTGGGTGATGTAGTTTGCAGCCTTTTGCTCCAGTCAACTCTGTCCCTTTTATGCCATATAACCGATACCCTCTGCACTATAGTAACAGAAATTGGTAATCTGTTTCTTTGCCGAGACTTGTTACTACGAGTATGAAAATAGCAAGACCGAAAGCCTGAAAATGTAGATTTGTACATAAGACCGATGCCACCATTTCTTTGAATACTCCCATTTTTCCAAGATAAGGTGATCTTGGACTTATGTGCTTCTGTGCTTGGAATTGCACTCTAGGAGCCTCATAGCATTTTATTTATGTACTTTTAAATCATTGAAGATTACAGGTAGCAATGCCAGACATTACAGTTTCAAACTTACTTCTTGTTATTTGGAAACTGCTTTTTGCTTGCAGCAAAGCCTGTTTTATTCTTTGGGTAGATTTAGAGAGAGCTTAAATGCAGAAACAGAACTTCTGGGCAGAAAATTCATTGATGGCCTGATAACCCCACAGAATGTGCTGACGTTTGTAGGAGGAAAGCTGAGATAAAAAAGCATAACTTGTTTGCTTAGAAGAGAATGAGCAATATAATTCTTTGCTTATATATTTACTGTACATATACGCCCGGAATCCAAAAGACTTGCACTCAGTGTAAATGACCATTTATATCGAGAGCAAGCTGTGAGCAGGTATTATGGAATCTGGTCCCTTGTGTAAGGCTGTTTACTGATGGTCCTTACACCAAAGTCACTTACAATCAGAGCAAGTCTTTCGGAATAAGGGTAGACGTACACTAACAGCAACTCTTTTGGAATCTGGCCAGTAATGTAGGTCTTAATCAATTGTATATAATCAAACGGATCCCTTTCAGATTATTGAAGTTCCGAAAATTCGAAATTCATATGGTCGGGATCATATAATGAAATTTTCAGAACTGTGAACATTAAAAAAAAAGTTTCTGTTTTCATGTTTTTGCAGGCAGGGGCAACCCGTCTGCACCCCCTGCTAATTAAATATACCAACTCTAAGCGTGCACTACAGTGAGGAAAAGGGTAAATATCCTGATCTGCATTGTACTGCGATCTCCATTCAGATCATTCGAAGTTTCAAAACATTGATCATATGGCCCCGACCATATAAATTTTGAAGTTTTGAAACTTTGATAATCTGATAGGGATCCAAATAAACATATCTATATTGTTCAAAGTGAGTATATCTGAATTGTAATCTCTGCATGTAAACTCAAATGTTCCTGAAACAACATACAAATGAACCTTGCCTTTATGTCTAAGAATCTACAGTTGTATGAAATAAGAACTTTTCTCCCTGGGAGTGCAATGAAAAGTGGCAAGTTTTTGCCTAGTGGACTATCCCTTTTAACAAATATAATAGATAAATGGATGACTAAATAAGTAAATAAATACATACATAAATACATATATATTTGATAATGTCAGTGACATTTTACTCTTAACTAAGCTAAAAACACACAAGATGTAATATCAGAAAGGTGGTGACCCAAATAATAAAATACAATAAAAAACACTTAGGCCTATAACGAAAAGAGCCACGAAAACCTGGATTAGCGTAATACATTTAATCACTGTTTTCGTCTGTAGACTTCATCAGAAATAATTACAGTAAAAAAACAGTATTTAAATACAGTACATAGACTAATCAAATTTTAAAAACAATCAACGTTTAAAAACTTCAATTTAACACTTCAATTAATAGTAATTCTTCTGTCCCTTAAAAAGCATTTAATGTTAACCATTTCATTTAACATAGGAAACTCCTCCGCTGCTAACATAATTTGCCATTCTGTTTCCCTTTTTTCAACTGCATTTTTTGTAATTTGTACCTCTCAAGTCTAGGCGAACTTGTTCTACCACACCAAATATTTTTTTTATGTTTTATACAGCAGTCAGAATGCTTGTATAAGGCACTGTTATTGTATTTTGTTTTGATCGAATACATATGCTCTTTAATTCTTTTACCAAGACTTCTTGTTGTCATACCTACATAGAAGGCTTGACAACTGGAACATATCCCTATATAAACAACCCCCTTTGAAAGACAATTAAATCTACCTGCAATTTTTATAGTATAATCTAAGTGTTCTAAAGTAATATATGATCCCTCATAAATATACCTATGGGCTGTACAGGAACCACATTTATATGTACTTAATTTTTTTTGTGTACTGGGCAATGACATTTTTGTACAATCATTTTTTTAACAATTGTTTTACACTAAAGTTCTTTTTTATATATAAACAATGGGTGTTTTCCTACCACTTTAAGTAGTTTACTGTTTATTTTATTTATTTCATTTTATATTTGTTGACTGGGAGAGTCCAACTGGATTACAAGTCCATTTTCAATGGAGGCCCAAGGAGAACAATTTTTTTTTACAAAACATAGTTTTAAAGACAGACTTTTGGTATACAATTTCCATAGAAGAGACTTTGACATACATATTAACTAACAGATAGGATACATTCGTTCTCTACAATATGATATTAAATTTTAGAAGATATTCCTAAGTTTAAGATTCCTGTCATAGATTTACTATCAGAGTAAAAGCAGAGAGACGTAGAATAAGGCTCTGAGAGAGCAGATTATGCTCGCTATATTTGAGAAGGATAACAAATTGATTCACTGTATGTCTTCACCTGGTTTTAGTTGAGAAGGATAACAAATTGATTTACAATATGTCTTCTCCTGGTTTTAGTTGCTTATGGAGAGCTCAACATTGCTGGGGTGGTTTTCCCTAACTCCTAGAGAGATGGGATGAGCAGTAGATTAACAGTCCTAACTGGGTACAGTACTATGATTGGTTGGCTTAGCAGAGTTAGGTGAAGTGTTCACTGATGCACTGTTGCCTTCAATAATTTTGCAGTTACTACAAATAACTTCCTTTATCATTAGACTGTCACCGACATATCTGTGCAACAGCAAGCTATCACTTTATCATCATTATGCCTTATATTTCCTGTTGTCTGTTTACTTCACTATCTTTATACTCAAGTTCATGTTCAGTTTTCTGTTCCCTTTTCTTCTTATTTGCATCCGTATTTTAGTATAACCAGCAACTAATATAGGGGCAAACTGCTCCTTCCTTTTCAGCTGGACCTCATTCGCTACCTTGTCCAAAAGGTTTAAACTATAACCTCTAGCGAAAAATAGTGACATAATAAACTTAACTTCTTTCTCAAAGTCACTTTCTCTCCTGGTCAGACTGGAGGCCCTAATAAACTGGCTTCTAGGAATATTATTCTTTATAAAGTTCGGGTGATTACTTCTAAAGTGAAGTTATCTGTTGGAAAATGTAGTTTTTCTGTAGATTTTACTTTCAAAAATGTCTAGTTGTTTGTTCCATTCTAATTTCACATCTAAAAAGCTATTATCATTTCCTATTTCCCACAAGACAAACTTTAAAAACTCTGTACTCCCATTCATGGTGTCTGTAGAATTATGACAATCTTCAGTAGTACCTTCAAAAATAAAAAAAACAGGTCATCAACAAGCCTCTTGTATTATATAATCTTTCTAAAATATTTTAAGTTGGCAATATTTTAGTCTCCCACCACCCTAAGACCAAATTAGTGTAAGCAGGAACTACCGCTGACCCCATCGTAACACCTTTTTTCTGTTTATATTAATTTTTATTAAACAGAAAATAGTTGTCTAATAATATTTCAAGTAAACCACAATAAAAATTAATTGAACTCTTAATAATATTTGTGTGTTTGTTCATAAACAGCCTAACACATTCTATGCCCTCATCTTGCGGTATACTAGTAACTAACGACATTATATCAACTGTCGTCATATAATAAATTCCATGATCTGAAGTATTTTACTTCATTTGGTCTTCAACCTGTGGGTTATGGATCCGAATCGGATCAGAGCCGGCAACTTTTACTAGCATCTGCTTCAAACTCCTTCCCTTACCCATAATATACCTCCACTGCCTTCCATCCCCAGATCTCGTGTGCCGAGAATAGCTTATGTATTGTGATCTGTTGAGCTCCAACTTTTTCAAGTAGGTAAAAAACCTTTTGAATATATTTTTTCTTTAAAAATCATTAGGTAGTGTTATTATATGTTCCCCTTTCTCCTTCCCTCGCTTGGTACATCGTGTTATTGTGTTTTAGGGTAGTTACGTATTGTTGTGTAGAATTTTGCCCCCCCCCCCCCCAGTGTTTTCTGTGTGCGAGTGTGGTGAGTGGGTGTGTGTGTCAGAAAGAAACAACTTTTTTTTGGTCTTTCTTCAGTTTTCTTTCTTCCAATACTATGGCTGACAAGCCTATTTTCAAACGTTGCACTGAGTGTAGCGATAAATTATACCCTGCGGATGGCCGCACTCTGTGTGTTATGTGTTTGGGCGTGGCCCATCTGAGTGTGGACTGCACTATTTGTGTTTGCTTCAACCCCCGCGCCATTAAGGATAGTAAGGCCAAGTTGGCCCTCAAAAGCCTTCTTCTCCCTTCAGAGACTGTTTCCTTGTCTCCGGCCTAGGTCACAGTGGCTGCTGTGGCCGCTTCTCCTTCCTCTCTTCCCCTGGCTTCTTCTCCCTCCCAGGCTGGTACTCAACCTCCTGTACAAAAGCCTGCGGAAGTGGAGTAAAAAAGGGGCAGAGAGAGGGAGAGAGTCGAAGGCGAGGGAAAAGCGAAAGAGGTCTTCGGACCTCCCTTCACCGGTGAAAACATTACAGATCAGTGACTCCCCTTGGCTCCGATCTCTGAGGTTCTCCCCAGAGCTGGAGAAGATGCGTTCAGCTTCTAGGGCCTCAGTGCCCTGACCCGCCAGGTCGGAGTCCGTGTCCTCGTCAAGGTCAACCCAGTCTTTGTCTGAGGTTGATATGGATAAAATGATGAGGTTTATCTGTACTCAGATCCAGATGGGGTCTTGCCAGCCCCCTCTCCCTCAGGAGGGGAGGGCTCACTTCCTTTTTTCTAACTGATATCTCCTTCTCCGATCCGACCTTCAGGTTTGGAGTATTCGGATCCTAGGATGGCTTTGGTCAGGGGGTCGGCGCTGACGCTACCTGCTTCCTCGACGCAGACATCTGCCTGGAGCATGTCGGATCTGACCAGCTCGGGTGTCAGATCCAAGGGAGTGGAACTTTTTTCATCGGCTCCGCCTTTGTCGGGCCAAGTTCCCTCCCTCAGAGCTCCTTCCACTTTGGGCCTGGCTCCGAGTCTCTCGTCATACCCAGGGAGTCCGGCCTCCTTATTGGTTTCTCAGGAGGTTCGCTTTCCTTCTGCGTTCGATGTGGTAGAAAGGGTTCTCGAGACCCCTGACTGCCCCCTCAGACTCCACCCAGACTCCCTTGGCTCTGTCTATGGTTAGCATACAGTGGCACCAAAAAATACGTTATTAAAAGTATTCTTAAAAAACAAACCGGTTTCGGCTGTATAGTTACATAGCCTTCATCAGTGTGAGTAACAGCAAATTAAGAAATACTTTAAATACGTAATTCAGAGGACATGTGATCAATTAAAGATGCTCATTAAGCCCTGGTTTAAAGAGACCTCCCAGTTTAACAATCCATTTTTTCTCCATAGTGTTTAGCAGATCATGCCAACCCAATTTATTATTTCTGGGTCTCATGATTTTATCAATGATAGTGATTGGGTGATTTACCTGGCTAGTTGCAACTGTTCAGCATTCTATATAGGGCAAACTTCTAGACCCCTTAAATTCAGAATATCTGAACACCTTAGCGAGATAAAACACGATAAAGAAACTAATACCCTTTATAAGCATACCCTGATACATAAAAATGCCATTTTTAATTTCACTATCATTGATAAAATCATGAGACCCAGAAATAATAAATTGGGTTGGCATGATCTGCTAAACACTATGGAGAAAAAATGGATTGTTAAACTGGGAGGTCTCTTTAAACCAGGGATTAATGAGCATCTTTAATTGATCACATGTCCTCTAAATTATGTATTTAAAGTATTTCTTAATTTGCTGTTACTCACACTGATGAAGGTTATGTAACAATACAGCCGAAACCGGTTTGTTTTTTTAAGAATACTTTTAATAAAGTATTTTTTGGTGCCACTGTATGCTGGTCTTTCTACTTTTTTGATGTGCATTTACCTTTATTGAGACCGTGCAGCTGCCGTACTCGCAGAGCTTTCTGTTGTTTCAGTTCCTTGCTTTTCTCTGCGGTTTTCCTGTGGCACCCAGTGAACTGAGGATGTAACTTTTGTGGTCTTATTCGCTCTTCCGGGGACCCCGATTGGAATATTTTACCATTTTCTCCATAAGTTGAAGGAGTTGGATTCCGTTTACCAACTAATAACATTTGGATGTTTTCCCCATTCTATGGCGTTTTGCGGTATGTGTGGACCGTTTCACTTACATCTTCTTTTCAAGAAATATTAATTTCCATCTAGCTATGGCCTATCCAGTTTGGATTATATCAGCTTGAACATATTGGGAACATATTCCTGGGCTTCTACACGCTTTTTGGGACATGCCTACCTTTCTGGTAACATTTCCGCTTGGACTTTTGGTTTCTTTTAGTTGAAACGCCATTACTGGATTTTTGGTAACCAATTTATTTGTTTCCTTTTGGTGGTTGTGTGTATAACTGTTGGTGTCATTCTTTGGACCCACTATTCTTGGAAGACTTTTTCATTGGATCAGGACAAGGGCGATGATTTTTAATTTTTTTTTACATTCCTTACACTACTAATGGGGACAGTATATTTAAACAGTAGCTCAGCATGAGTGATGTAACTAAGGCAGACTGGGTTTGTGATTCCATCTTAATCATGTGAGTGTGGACATAAATATATTTTTGGAGCTACAGAATCATTCGCCTTTTCGATCTATGTCTTCAGTTTGGTAACTTTGTTTATTTACTACAACAAGAATTTGTATTGGAAGACACAAGTGTGGATTGGACTCATTTTGAAATTGGTTTTCTAATGTGCAATGCCTATTCGATCACAGACTGCTATATTTTTTGCAATAACAGATTTTAACATCCTGTACCTTTGAATATTTTTGTGGTTTATTGACTATTATATTAATCCATCCTATTTGATTAGTTAGATATTTTGTTTTTTTTCACTTTTTTTTACGGACACTGTTTATGCTATCAGTCCTGTAAGCATCGGCTTATTTACTTGAGGTATTCAGGGATTCTAGTCTTTTGGTTGGATATACCAATGATTTGGATTTATCCTTACAGTTATGCATATATGGCTGGACCTAGAGGATCATGCTATTTTTTTGTCTTACATTTAGACATAATTATATTTCATGTTTATGATTACATTTTTCGAATGTTGATCAATATCAACATATTTGCCAAAAAGTGCATAGTCATCCCCTTTGGGAAAAACAAAGTGCCCACAAATAACCACATAGGTGGTAATCCATTAAGTACGGAAGAAGTAATTAGGGATTTGGGGACCCAAGTAGATAGCAATCTCTCTTTTGACAATCACGTTGCCAAAGTGGTTAGAAAGACCTTCTATATAGCCCACCTTATCACGAAAGGGTTCACATCTAGATCAAGAGAGGTCATTGTGCCCCTCTACTCATCACTCATCAGGCCCATAATTTAATACAATGCCTCATTTGGGATGTACCTTACCCGACACCTGCAGTAACTGGAAAGACCCCAAACGTACCTCACCAAGAGGATCAAGGGACTCAAACAGATGCCCTATGCAGTTAAGCTAAAGAAACTCCAGCTCTACTCAGTTGCTTACCGCCTACTCAGAGGCGATCTGTGCCTGACGTATAAAGCCATGTCCAACCCAGAATTAATGGACATGCTCCACCTCAGGAAATCCAAATCCCTTAGAGCTACACGCTCCAGGGACTTAAACCTCAGCACAGAAATAAATAGGACATGCTGGAGGGACAGATTCATATCCCAGAGGCTCCCCTCACTCTGGAACAAAATCCCAATCCATGTTAGGCAGAGTCCCTCAATGACCCTCTTCAAGAGAAATCTTGACGAGTGGATGGGAGATCGTAGGTTTACCCCTGGGATCTCTTCTGTGTCCCTACTAGACAGAGGCACAGTAAACTAACCTCAAAAGGGCTATCTTCTGTGACCTGCTATACAGAGGCACAAGTCAACTAATCTAAAAGGGTGGCGAAAGCCAAACACACTCTGGCTAGGCTTATAAATGCCCTAGGGCAGATAGCCTAGTATCAACCTATGAACCTATATAAGCTATGCACCTTATGGTCCTATCTTGAAAAGCTTGTATTTGACTACATTACTGTTCATTTTTCAGCCTAGCTCTGTGACTTTTGACTTTGGTGCGCAGCATTAGTGGGTCCATTCATTCATTTCCTATTGATGGTCCCATTTTCATCCCTATACTAGTCACTGTTGATTATTGATTCTGGAAACAATTTGTACAATATTATATTTGGATTTTGGATGTCTTTTCTATAGACCTTAGGCTTATTGGTTCACAAAATGATCGGCTTATGGCCTATTATTTTATATGATACAGTATTATGAGTTGTATCGCACTCTGTTGATATCTTTGTGACCATATTACTCTGGGCCTAGTGCTTATTGATCTATGTATGAATTGGCCGGGGTCTTTCTATACATAAAAACATAAAAAGATACATTGTTTTCAGCTATAATAACACAGTGGCCATTTTGTTTATTAATATTTCAAGGACTTCTGGGTTCTGTTTCTCAAACATTTTGGAGTCTATTATTGATTCTGGGCCCATTTAATCAATATTTTGTTATACCTTTCTCAATACACCATGGAACTGGATAATTTATTAAAGGGCCTTGCTTCTGACAGAGATGACTTAACAGTCTTTGGACTAGGGACACCTGGAGAGATGGTGGAAGGCACTGGTGCTGGCCCCAATGTTGAAAGTTGTGAGGCAATTTTTTTGAATTTGAATAAACATATGCGGTTATTATGCAATAATGTTTGGCACTACAAGCTTTTTCGGGCTCATTTAACCAAAGACATAACACCACGTGGTTTACGTATTCGCACACAACCACTGGTCAGTAACCCTGATGACATTTTAATCAAACAGTGGGGGGAAGTGCAACAGCAGGCTTCTCTGAAATTTGTTGAGATACTAGCTAATCACCATAATAGGGTCATAGACAAAGAGATAGAATCCATCACCCAGTTATGTGATATGGCCAAAAAGTATGAAGGGCAACCCATATATCATAGCAGTCTTAAGAATCTTGGTAAAGAGTTAATTACTCTGGAAACCCAGCTCAAGGAACGAAAGAAAAAGAAGGTCCTGACGGACTTAGGTGATTATGATAAAGGGGACCCTTTTAACATTGGTAAGGACAAACATGTTTGATTTACACAACACAATAGGACACATTTTAAAAAGAAACGCACTAAATTTATTTTAAAAAAGGGTTCCATACATAACACAGATACATCAGGCGAGGAATCATCCTCTGGCTTAGAGACTGATTCAGTGGGTGCCACTGGCTCCCCCACTATGAAAAGGAGAAATTCTACTACCCTACAGGATTTACACCTAGGAGGGGGGGGGGCAGGAAACACCGTGGAAGTAGACAATATGGAGACTTTGCTCCAAATGTTTGTACACAAGGAACAAATGTGAATATAACTAATATTTCTACACATACCCTCACTGCCTCCGATGTTGAAATTCTGAATAAAGGACTATCATTCATATCTGTTTTTTTTGTTTCTGAAGAAAATTTTGTTAATGATATACTTTCTTTTCGCAGGAATCTCAATCTTTAATTATTTTTTCAGGAACAGACAACCTCAAAGATCACTGATGACTTTAAATATCATAAGTCTTCCTTTATACCCCCTATGAATCAGAATGTGTCCTTATTTCAAAGTGCTGTTATAAAGGATCTTCACTTTCAGTTTAGGAAACATAGTCCCTCTGCGAACAATGTATCCAAAACATCTATGGATAATATCATCAAGCTAGACACTAACCATGAGCTAGTTATCATAGGGGCCGACAAGGGAGGGGCTGTAGTTGTACAAGATTGGCATCAGTATGATCAGGAAGCTAATAGACAGCTGTCTGATGCACGATATTATACTCACCTTAGCATCGACCCCACCCCTTTCTTTAAACAAAAAATTGATGATTTCCTTTCTTTAGCAGTAGAAGAGGGTATTATTAGTAATAACACCAAAACACAATTGACCATAACCAACCCATGCCCACAATACATATATTTTCTGCCGAAAATACATAAAGACCCAAAAAAAACCCCTGGTAGACCTATTGTCTGTGGCAGGAATTCACTCACTGAACCTCTGTCCCTTTTTCTTACTAAATAGTTGCAACCACTTCTCAAATGTGTTAGAGCATGTATCAGAGACACCACAGAATTTCTTCAGATTATTTCTGAGGCACAATTAGAACCAGATTGGTTGATGTGCACATTAGATGTCACATCTCTTTATACCAATATTCCACACTGGGCAGGGTTAGAAGCCTTAGAATATTGGTTAAATAAAACAGAAATGTACAAACCAGGTTTCAATATACTGCTACTGTGTCTGACTGAACATGTGCTCACGAAGAACATTTTTTTCTATCGGGACAGATGCTTCTTACAAATAAAGGTTACAGCTATGGGAGCATCTTTTGCACCAATATATGCCGACTTATTTATGGCTTATATTGAAGAACAAATTATTTATGATAACTCCCATTACTTATATATAGAAGAAATTGACATCTGGAGGAGAAATCTGGATGATTGCTGGTTGGTGTGGAGATCGGATACGGAATACCTTTTGGAATTCATTACATATTTAAATGAGAACAAATGGGGAATTGAATTCACGGTCAACTATGACAAAAACAAAATTATTTTTTGGATGTTTTGGTCTCTAGAGCACCTGACCACACGTTAACCACTGAAGTCTACCGGAAATTTCCCGAAAATAATTTGCTTCTCCATGCCACCAGCTTTCATCCACCCCATATCTGTAAGAACATCCCCAAATCTCAATTCATGAAAATGAAACGCATTTGTTCCGATAGAAATACTTATATACACTTTAGGGATGATTTAGTTCTTAGATTTAGGGACAGAAGTTACAAAATGGGTCAAGTTTTACATACGAAACATGTGGTAGATAATATGGAGGATGAGAACCTTCTTCTTTACAAAGAAAAGGGTGATAGAGGGTGTGGGCCCCCCAGATTAATAACCACTTATAGACGCAACACCAAGGTACTAATGAATATTGTACATCATCACTGGAACATCTTGACATGTGAAACCAGGCTGAGTGAATTGTTGGGTGATAGATGTCTTTTCTCATTTAGGAAAGGTAAAAATCTTGCTGCATTTTTTAACCATTTCAAACATGGGTGACCTCCTAATATAAAATCAACGCAAGCTACCTTGTTAGGTGACCCCTTAACTGGTTGCCACCCTTGTGGCCATTGTGTTCACTGTCCCAGGATATTAAAAACTAAAAGCTTCCGTAGCCAAAATACCCCTCAAATCTATGATATTCGATTTTTTGCTAATTGCATTTCTGATTGGCTGATTTACCTAGCTAGTTGCAACTGTTCAACATTCTATTTAGGGCAAACCTCTAGACCCCTTAAATATAGAATATCTGAACACCTTAGCAAGATAAAACACTATAAAGAAACTAATGCCCTTTATAAGCATACCCTGATACATAAAAATGCCATTTTTAATTTCACTATCATTGATAAAATCATAAGACTCAGAAATAATAAATTGGGTTGGCATGATCTGTTAAACACTATGGAGAAAAAATGGATTGTTAAACTGGGAGGTCTCTTTAAACCAGGGCTTAATGAGCATCTTTAATTGATCACATGTCCTCTGAATTATGTATTTAAAGTATTTATTAATTTGCTGTTACTCACACTGATGAAGGCTATGTAACTATACAGCCGAAACTGGTTTGTTTTTTAAGAATACTTTTAATAAAGTATTTTTTGGTGCCACTGTATGCTGGTCTTTCTACTTTTTTGATGTGCATTTACCTTTATTGAGACCGTGCAGCTGCCGTACTCGCAGAGCTTTCTGTTGTTTCTGTCTACGGTCCCCATCATTTTACCAGAGGGACAGCCCGTGCTCGAGGAGCCTCATATGGTTCCCCTTGAGGAACCAGTGGCTTGCGAGTTTCCCCAAGAGAGCCCCACCAGAGAGGTACCTCATAAGCATACGTGCAAGAGGAGGCGCTTGGACTCCCCCCGAGTCCCTCACTGAGGACACGGACTTGGATGATGGAGAAGGTTCCCCTAGGTCACCTTCCGAGGATGTCTCCTTTGGAGACATCATGGAAATCCTGCACCAACTGGGAGATTGGTCTGCCCCCAAACCTTCTTCTGACGAGTCCGTGTTCCTGGAGACTTTCGGCATGGGCCTATCTACTTTGTGGGTGTCCCCTCCCGTGAATCATTTGGTGGATCTGGTCACCTCGCTGGCATGGAAGGAACCGGACACCATGGAACCAATTCCAAAAACATTTTAAGCCCCCCCCCCCCATAGACAGACCAGCATGGAACAAGGGCCCACACGTAAATGCTATGGTGGTAGCAGCAGCCACAAAGAAGGAACTTGCTCAGGAGAGTTCCTCGGTTCATCCTCCTGACCGAGAGTCGCGGACGATGGACCGCCTAGGGAAGCGGGTTTATGCTTCAGCTACCTTTTTGATTAGGGCACTTAACTACCTAGCCCATGCCATCAGACTCCAACGCGACCTGGTAAAGGAGCTGGAGGAGTCCCCCCCCCCCCAAGTCCATGTCGCAGGAGGACAAGGCTTCGTTCTCCAAGAGGTTGGCCACTTTCGAAGCAGTCTGCAACACGTCCATGGCAACTCCTTTCACATGCTACGGAAGGAGCAGCTAGGGCGGCTGGGTCCGGCGTGTCCATGAGGCGCAACGCCTGGCATAGGTTATGTCAATTTTCGGAACCCTTCAAGGCGTCCTTTGCCAATGCCCCTTATGACAGCTCTACTCTCTTTGGTAAGACCGTCAGAGAGACATTAGTCCAGAGTGAGAAAGACAGGAAGATATGTCTGCCATCAGGATCCGCTTCTTGAACCCTCAAAGGTCTTTTTCCCGGAACCAGAGAGGACCAAAGAAGATGTGGTTCCGGAAGTCACAGTATTCCCGGGACACTCAGGGCTCTTCTTCTCCCAGAGGCAGAGGGGGACAAAATGGACGCCGGCCCAGAGGCAGAGGGGGTCCGAGGAATTTTGGGTCTTGAGAACCTTTCTCTGACAGACCTGGGTAGCAACCCTGAGGGGTTGCCCAACTGCTCTACTCTGGAAGCAGTCGGGGGACGATTGTCCTTGCACCTAGCGGTATGGGAGTCCTTTACAACAGACCACTGGGTGCTTCAGATCATATCCAGGGCTACTCTATCCCCTTCGTGGGTTCCCCCAAATCTCTCAGACACCTCCCGGATGTACCACCCATGCAAAGGGAGGCAGCAGCACAGGAAATTTTCAAGCTGCTAGAAACCGAGCCATCAAAACTGTCCCCCCAGATCAGTCCAGATCGGGCTTCTACTCCAGGTTCTTTTAGTGCCAAAGAAAACAGGGGACTTGAGGCCCATTCTGGACCTCTCTACCCTGAACCTGTCAGTTGCCAAAGAGAAGTTCCGGATGGTCACATTACA